>NC_092207.1:35295023-35405155 GCF_043381705.1 Parasteatoda tepidariorum | reverse complement strand
GCCATTACATTATGACCACCCTCCATCTATAACAATGGGCTCGCCCAGGAACAATGCTTTCATGGGGCACATTAGGACCCATAATCCTCATAGAACAATCCCTGACGTCTGTAAGCTACTTGAGCATAGTTGCAAACCAGGTTCACCCATTCATGGCAACAGTTTTTCCTGCGGGAGATGGTGTTTACCAACAGGATAATGCACCATGTCATAAGGGTCGAATAGTCATGGATTGGTTCGAGGAACATTCCAGTGACAAATTAAGTGACAAATTAAGTAAACAAACAATTTTCTGAACTAAACAAACTTTATAGGTTTCACAATTCAAATCTTTTTATGCTGGATTTTAATTCAAAGTCATTAGTTTTCGTAGACATAGCTAGTGCTCCTATTGAGCTTTACTATTATTTCCGGCTATATTAACAAACCAGGTAAACAACTTCACTAAATTAGTCCTATTTAGAAGAACGAATACACATAAAAACTAGCTCTATGAAACCTTCAGGAAGAGATCCAGCTGCATGACATTTATTTATCGCGCATAAATCAAGTTCTTATAAGATTCCTGCGTCTAAATCGGACCCACTTAAAGGATTAGTTTTAATTTTGAAATCTTATTTATGATAAATTATTATAATAATTCATAATAACGTTTTGAAGATATAGCCTAGTTGAAATGTTTGATGCGACTAATTATTTTGCTCAAGTTAACTTTATAAAATTACAATGATCACTGCTGGACAGATAACTACAATCCATAAATAAAATAAATAAACAATTGCCTGAGAAGAACAAATGAAAGCAGAAGAGAACATAATGCGTAGCTGGACAAGCTCATAAAATAACAATCAATAGAAGTCGTTACATATGCTGCCGAAGCATTTCTTTTATCGCCTTTCTTAATAAATAAGATCTGTAACTTTTTATTTGCTTTTCTTCGCCAAACAAAACATTTTGGAGGAGTTATTCATTTTTAGTTTGGATCGTCTAGTTTATTTCTTATGTGAACTAAAACTCATGAATAATTCCCTCTTTTTTGACAACAGAATGGTAACTTTCATGCTAAAGGGCTGAAACTTTTCCAACGACTCTTCAAGAAATCGAAATAAAATGTTGGCATACTTTATGTCTTACTTCATGAGCTTTTTTTCCCCTTCTTTTGGTGACCTTTAGGGTTTACAATTCAGCTTTAGTTTTTTTTTCTGCTTTTGGCGGAGAGGAAATTCAAATGAGGACTTGTAGGAAAATGAAATATCAAAACCTACAAGTGCAAGAGCTTAGAGAGAATATTTAAATATTTGAGAACTCTTCTCATGGAAGAAGTTTTAAATTATATAGCGAACTTATATAGCATGATAAGTATTATATAGAGAAAAATAGCAACCAGCATAATACAGATTTTTTTCTCGAATTATATTGATCATTTTCTAAGATTAATGTGTTCTATAATGATAAAATTCCGTATGAATATAAAACACATAATAAGGATCAAGTTTTGAAATTATAATTTGATATATTTTTATTGCAATATTATGTAATTATAGTCACGGGATGCACAGTATTAACCTTAAGTCAAAAGTGTGAGCTTTAGTTTTCATAAATTAGTAAGTGTGAAAAAATATTAAGTATATCACAGACTTGAATTTTTCAATATCTTTCTCCAGCAATCTCTAAACAATTGCTTTGGTTCGCCTAATGAGCAATAACCTATCTGAAAGGAAAAAAAAAGCTAACGTATTAAAAAAAAAAGGTTAAGTTTTTCGTTTAATTATTTGTTAATTTACTTTCATCCAGCAAATATTTTGGTAAATACAAGCGTACAAATTCCTTTTTCCCACTGAATTTGGATTTTTATTATGAAGCATAGATTTTACTATCCTTTTCACTTGATTTTATGATACCGAATGTTAATAGTCAGATATTATTAAAAAGTTCTTAATTGGGCTATTTTAACCGCTATTAAAATCACCATATTTGCTCTTCGGTCTCTGACATTCAACACTTTTGATAAATAATTAGTTTTGATAACCTTAAATTATAAATTAAAGTTATTAACTAAGAATAATAATAGCTTATGATAAAAAAAAATTTAATTGATTTTTAACTACTAGTTTCAAACTACAATCCCTTTATACAGAAATAATCATCGAAAAAAAGCAATAATGATTTAAATAATGCTAATAACTTAATAAATACTAATAATTAGCCATTATGTTTATCACAAAAGTTTAAATAGGCTAATTATATCACCATTATCTGAATCCAAACGCTAACGAAACCTTGAATTGATCTTAATCTCATGTTCAAAATTTCATTTATTATTTTCCTTACGGTAGAGTTAAACTTTAAAAAATGTACTAGCAACTGGTAGTAACAATTGCTCAATAAAACTAGTTAAAACTATTGATTTAAGATCCCAAAAGAAGCTTAAATAGCTACTTTCTTTATTAGTGAAACTCAATTATATAAAACTTCATTCAATAGTCCTTGAATCTAGCAATTTGAAAAGTATTTCCTTTTAACTGCAATTTTACAATAGTTTTTAGCGACTGAAATGAAATTAGCAAATGGAATATTGTTTTCTTCTAATTGCAATTTAAAAATGATTTTTAGCAGCTTAAATAAAATTAGCAATTTGGAAATTGTGTTTTTTCAAGTTTCAATTTGAAATACTTTTTAGAAGCTAAAATGAATAATTAATTTATAGCACAAAAGTCAATTACACTAATTTAGGATGTAAAGTGAAAATACTAATAGACTATTTTCTTCTGAATAGTTGACTATATTATAATAATAGAATAACAGACTATTCTGAATAATAGAATAATAAACTATTAATTGAAAAATAAACTTTTAGCTGCTGAAATTGATATTGTATAAAACAAAAGTCAATTAAATTGTTTTTTGGATTTAAAATGAAAATGTGAAATAAGTGTTTTCTTTAAGTAATAATTAAAAATGGCGTTTAAGATCTAAAATGAGTTATTTGTAGTATAAAGCCATTAATAAGAATTATTTTACGCTTGAAATAGTTAAAGGTATAAGACTATTTCTAACACTTATTTCAAAATAGCATCTAATAATTTATAGTACAAAAGTCAATTACAATTTTTGTTTAAAATTCGAAATGAAAGCGTTAATAGGTCATTCCCTTTTAAAATTTTGAACTAACTTTGTGGTTAATGAGTTTCTACAACAGCATCATCTCTTAGCAATAGAATTCCGAATTTCAAAGCCTTTAAGATTTGCATCATGTATTAATTGGCTTCAACTGCAAGACCGTAGCAAACTTTGGCGAAAGGAAATCTAAATTTCTAGCTAACCAAACTATTCTATCGTATCTGCGGGTTCGAATGTACCTGTCAACTTTAGTCTGTAATTAAGTGAACTAGTTCGCAATCAACGTTTACTAAATTAAACAGTAGGGAATGTATTGAATTAGATGTGGAGAAACTTGAAGAGTATTGCAATCTACCCAGAGCTTTGTCTTAATTGTATCATTTATCATTGCATAATCTTTATGAAAAGAGAACTGTTGAAAATAAAGTGAAATTATGTATTGCTCTTAGAATAATGCATTACTGTTAATAAATAATAATGTAGTACAGTCAAGCTTGAATTCTGTCGAAACTAAATAATTTGCACCAGTGACATAATTTGAAAATAATGTAAAATTATATATTGCTTTTTGAATGAAGCATTACTGTTAATAAATAATAATGCCCTATAGTCTAATTAGAATTTCGTCTCTACTAAATGATTTGTACAGTGACATAATATAAAAATAAAATAAATTATTGAATTCTAGAATAAATTATTACTGTTAATAAATAATTATGTATTATAGTCTAGTTGGAATTTTGTATAACTATATATAATCGATCTACCTATCTCCCTCTCTCTCTTTATATATATATATATATCGAAGAGCCATTACATTATGACCACCCTNAAAACAAATTCAAGGGAAAATGGAACATATTAAGCAAAAAAAGCAAAATAAAACACATCAAGCAAAAAATATAAAATAAAAATTCAAGAAAATACAGGATAAGACGCAAAATGTAATATATAAAACGAATTTAAATGTACTTACATTTACCGGCATCTCTCAAAAATTATTCAAAATATTTTTGTAACAAGTATTCCTAGTTAAAAATATAAAAATCGAAGAGTAAATAGATGATTGTGGTATCACTTTATGGCTCGTTCCTTCTGAAGTAAAGAAACGTGTACAGAACGTGCTATAAAGATATCTCACTCTCCTCTATTCACACTTCTATATTCATATTTTGTAATCTGGCAAACTTGTTACGAAAATATTTTTAAAAAGAATATTTAAATCATTTCTTAAAGTTGCCTGTAAGTGTAAGTACATTTCGATTCACTACTCACTATATATATTACATTTTGTTTTTTATTCTGTATTTTCTTAAATTTTAATTTTTAGTTTTTTGCTTGATAGGTTTTATTTTTCATTTTTCGCTTAATTTGTTCTATTTTCGTTTTCAACGTTTTTAATACTCTTTACACTAAATATTGATATTTTGCTTTGGTTATTAATGCAATATTAGAAAGCACTCCTTTGGGCGGATATCATCGTGTGAGCAGATGACACAATTATATCTGTTCCTTAGTTTGTTTTCCGCGTTTCTAATCCTAAATTTTTATGTATATATATATATATATACATATATATATATATAAATATATATTGTATTATTGAAAAAAATAATATACCATTATGTATCTAAACTTTTGCGCAAATTAAATTGTTTATTTTTGCATAATTTTTTTAACACTCACATTTCACGAAACGTATTAATAACGCTTTAGGTTAATTTGAAATATTCGAAATAATGTCATTAAGTTTCATAAATCATTTTGAAGTGTTATATATTAAAAGCTTTATTTTGAATGATGCGACAATAAATAATTCTGAGTTGTCAGTTTTGAAATATTTCTGGGCTGCCCATGCTTAAAATATTTTATTATTAATATTGTACTATTGAATTAGTTACTTATACTTTTATCTAATCCAATGATAAGTTTGAGGCTTAAAATGCACAGTGTTTTTAGTTTAATGATATATTAAGGAAAATAGAGGGTATGCCTTTAGAGGTTTTCCATTTAACTTATAGCGTTATATGAATAAAACACTTAAAAACTTAAAACATTTGTCGATTAATTAATTCATTAAGTGATATTTACGAATGCGGTTGCTACCGTCCTCGAAGGAGCATCGGAGTTTTCCCAAGGGGCGCTAGGGCTGTCTAGAAAATTTGAACATCATGTAGAAAAAAAAGCTATTTAAATATCTAGTGAACATTTAAATTAATTATTTCATTTTGCACTGAATTGAAAAACCATACATATTTAACTCAGATTGCATTAAATGCTCTTAACGTATTGATTACTATAGACCAATTTCATCTTGAAAAATTGCTATCCTACATAAATAAATAAAAAACTTGAAAATTTAAAAATATTTTTTTAAGCTTTTTTTTTTGAGTTTGTAACAGTTTTTCTTAAAATTTTTTTCCAATAATCATGAACACAATGTAACAGTAGTTTGGGATTTTAAAAATGAACTGTTTAAAAATTATTTTACTCTTCTGTTTATAGGTTTGCAGTGAATAATTATTTGCTTTTGTGAACTATGGTACCCTTTTGTTACTGTATTATATATAGAAGAGTCTTGTTCATCCTAACAAATTGTTAAGAATGGATCCCCAAATTTTTCACTTTTTGCGTTTTTTTTACGAAACCATTTTCTAGTAGCGAAAATTTCGACAAAATGACGAAATAACTATCGTCACTTCTTTAAGGAAAATAATTTCTTCATTAGTATGATATTTCATCATTTTTGTTTTTGCAAAAAAAATAAAAAAATAAAACCTCGAATTATTTAGTTAAAATAACTTTTTCATTAACTACTTTATCGTGGGCACCATATAGCTGAGTCAATATCACGTAAACAACACAAGAAAGACAAATGAAACCGAGAGATAAATTACACCCATGCCTGTAACTGGCTACGAAATTGGGTTCTCCCTAGTACGAGGCCTACTCCTTTCGCACCATACAGTCAGTTCGGTTGTTTCGTCACTTCATTTTCTATCGTCTAGTCTTCATCCCAGTTTCATACTTCATTCTAGTCTTAGTTATAATACGTAATATGTAAGTTTCAATCCTTTTTATGTGAAATCTGTAAGTTATCCAAATATGTAAGTTTCAATCTTTTTTATGTTTGATAAAAATATTGATTCTGGTCGATTATTTTCTATATAATTTTACTTTATTTGATGAACTACTCATATTTACTGTTAAAAATTGCATGTATGCTTATAGTCGCGTGATAAAAATATTTATGTTCTTATTTACACAAATCTTCCAATTGTATAAAATAATTTTATAACATTTAACTTCGATTAATTTCGGTTTTGTCCGAATTCCTGCCTGTTTTATGTGCATTTTTGATAAACAAACTAATTTTATTTAAAGGAATATCGTATATATATTTAAAATATATTATATCTTATGATTTTTATTATTCCATCGTAAAAGTAACTTCACTGATTCTTACGTGTATCATATCTGACTGCAATTATAAAGTTTAGTGATATTGAATAACATAGATGGTGGCTGCTGCTTTATATCAAGTTGTGTATAAGAACTTTCGAGGTGCTTCACTACACCAGGAACTATCCTAGGATTTGGTGAGGGGGATCGCTTAGTGAAGCTTCACTACAACAGGAACTATCCTAGGTTTTGGTGAGGGGGATCGCTTAGTGAAGCTTCACTACACAAGGAACTATCCTAGGTTTTGGTGAGGGGGATCGCTTAGTGAAGCTTCACTACACCAGGAACTATCCTAGGTTTTGGTGAAGGGGATCGCTTAGTGAAGCTTCACTACAACAGGAACTATCCTAGGTTTTGGTGAGGTGGATCGCTAAGTGAAACTTCACTACACCAGGAACTATCCTAGGTTTTGGTGAGGGGGATCGCTTAGTGAAGCACCACTTTGGTGGAAAGTAGTTGCCACCAATTTTGGTGTTCAGGTGCACGAAAAGTTTTTGACAGTGGAATTTCAATAAAACAATATTGATTAAAAATTTGTCATGCCGAAAATGTTAAATACTTCAAAAAAGTTTTTTTTTTCAGAAACCATTTTTATAAAATTTTAAATAAAACCTTCAAAAAAAAACCTTTCTTTTTTATATGAAACCTTTTCCTAGGGGAGCGATGTGAAATTAGGTGGTGAGCCAGAAAAAGATCGGGTATCTATTCTTTAAAGAGAAATATAATACAAATTGTTACAGTTGAATTATAAACCACCCAAAAACAGTAATAAATGTATGTTATTTTGTACATATCGATGGAAATATACTTAGCAAACTGTTGATTCAAATTTCTCTCAATGAAATAATATCAGATGAGAAATACCGAAATTTTAACAACCTCTCAGAAATCTGTAGCAATAACTGCGCAAAAGTCGAAAAAAAAACAACAATGGTGGAATCGTCAGATTAAAAAATTTTAATCAAATGCGCGATTTGAATTTCAGTGTAATAAAATTGTATAAAAAATATCGAGTTGTTTTTTTTTTAAAAAAAGTAAAATTCGTAGCAAAAACTGTCGAAATAATGTTTGAGACACTGTATAGATCTACGATGATATCGAAGCAAACCGTGCGTGCCAAAGTGAGATTATTTGATAGCGCGAATCAAACTGTGCATAGTAGCATATGCCATTGTAGCATAGGTACATTAAAAAGCCAGAAAGTTAATAAATTTTTCCATGTTCTGATAGTTTTCACCAAACTTTTTTTCTTGGTGTATTTTAAAAGGGCTTTATTTTTTATCATTGCACTATAAACTCAGCTTAAAGTTAGTATTTCCCCGAGTATAGTCATAATACAAAAATATTTTACATTGCTCCCTGAGGAAAAAGTATAGTCAAAACTTCCAGAATATGTTAAATATGTTCCTGGTTCCTAGTTGTATAGAAAGTTCGCTACATTTTACCAAGGCGCTTTGGTAGTTAATTTTGGTAAAGTTAGCTATAAAAATATGTTATTACAATATGCGATAAAATCTGGTAATTTTATCATGATATCTTAGAAAATAGCGTAAACATCATTTTTCGATTAAATATACTTTTCAGATTTGTAATTCGTACTAAATGTGTGGCAATAAAAACTACAATTTTGAAAACTGTAATTTTTGGTAAACCGTAATAATATGAATAGAGAAATTACCAAATGAATATTTTAAGTAGAATATATCTTGTTTTTTTCCCGGAATTATGGTTTCCTTTACCATAAATATCATTACCGTACAGTAAGGTATAATTTTTCCAGAATTCTTTTTCTTCCTATATGAACAAATATTCTAAAATAATATTCCAAAACTTAACGTAGTATGTCTTTTAAAATTACGTAGCTTGAAATAATTTTATTCCTTAAAAAATGTTTCATACTAATGTTATTGCAAACAATGCAATAGAAAATGTTATTTTTTATTTCGTCTTGTTATGTTTTATAAGCTTTTTTACAGAAACAATAAAAGTATTTTCCTAAAATTTTTTTTATCTGATTCTTTCGCATATAATTCAGGCTCTTCAGATATTATGAGATTGAAGTCAATGTTTTTTGTTAAAAATGACGAAAGGAATATACTTAATAGGTATATCAAATCACATTTCAGTGAGAATAAGCACAATTGTTCTAAAAACACGACTAGCCAAATATTAAGACTATTATTGGTTTTCGGCTTAGTGAGACTTCGTTTGTGAAATAGGTCAAACTTTTTAGATAAAAAGTGATTGCTAAATAAATTTTATATGTATGTGCCAAATTACAGTCACAAACTTTCAATGAAGACCTGCTCTCACTCGGTTTATCGCTACTCTGCACTAGAGCTTTTTACTTGATGACAATACAGGTTTCAACCGTTACCTCACCCCCACAACAAGAATTTGTCCGAACATTATTGTGGAAGAGACTTAATAGTCAGTCAGATTTATTAACCATTTTCTATCTAACTAGAGTTCTCAAATATACACCGGAGCTATGTGCGTAACAATATAAGCTTAAATAATTTCCCAAACAGCAGAAAGTATAAAATGAAAACAATATTTTGCGTTTATCATGTAGTACACTGAGAATGAGACAATATTTCACTAGATCCAAGGAGAAAAATCCAAGATTCATCATTTTTGTAACTAACTTCAATCGTAATCCTAAATTTCCCACACGTCTTTCAAAAGTGATGCCCCCTATATTTTTTTAAAAAATTTTTCAAATTTTTTTTCCGATTTTTCTGAAGAAAATAAAGTAGTTTTTAATCTACCTAAAACTTATTTTTTAAATTATTGTTTATTTTAATATTTAAAACGTTAAAATATTTGTAAGAATGAGATGAATTAATTGATAAATTGGAAGCTAAAGTTTGTATTAACAATCTGCTCATAGAGTTGCATGTATGTTGCTAACGAAACATTATTTACTTTATTGAGTAAGGGTAGATTGACATACTGTTGATAAAGGCACTGCTTCTTAGTAAAGAAACTATTTACTTTATTGAGCGCAGCTTACGTGAAAAAAATGCTTAATAAAAATGAGACTTAATCTTAATGTGTTCACTTTAACCAATAGGTTAAAAAATATAATGGTTTAATAAATTTACTTCTGTAAAAATAACTTTATCATGAATAAAATTAACAGTTGTTTCTAAAAAAAATTAAAGTCAAAATAGGAATTGGAACTTAACCCGATTTACTTACTACTTGTATACGTTTTAATGGATTTATTATTGGGAAAATAAAGTTCAAAACTATCACCTTTTTACCCGTTTTTTCTTTTAATTATGATTTAGTATTTTTCAATTCAATATCCCGAAGGAGAATTTCATCCGAATCGAATAAGTTATAGTTCAATAACTTGTCTGAAATAATCTATTGAGTTCAAATGTTAAATGAGTCACACTGTTAGAAATTTCTCTGGAAGAATTTTCTTCTTTGTTGTTTAAATAACAAATTATTGAATTTTTATTTTACCCTACTGAAACAAAATAGTCAAATAACCATAAATAAAATGGTATTCAAATTGCTAACTGTGAGAAATACCATCTGTTAACTGCTCTCACCTAATATGGCTTAGCAACCAGTTTTATAGCACCAACTAGGCTCACCCAATGAAGCTTAGTCCTCGCAGCTGGGTATGTATTATAGCCGAGACGGCTAATCTCTCAATCTCATGACCGACAGAATGGGGGTTCGAACCCCAGCTTTGACAGCGCATTAATTCCTTCATTCCTTTCAAACATTTGAAGAGTTTGAAGTGTCCTGCACTGCTCAATTTGTGACCCTGGACTATTGGAATGGGATACTCTCATTCACGAATAGATGGCAGCACCAAAAGCTGTATTTCTTATTTCTTACGACAGTCGAAACAACTAGAACAATTAATTAAACCGTATTCCATGATTCATTTGATAAAACACAATGTCCATTATACTCCAATGCTCATTACCTAACAAAATGCCTAGCTCTAATGCCCAGTTAAATTTCTTTTTTACAGTTTTGATACCATACTAGTTGTAAATGGTAAATAAACCGCATAGTTTTCAATTCATGGTTTTTTAACCATGTTAGTTGTAAACGGTTTCAGAACTGAAAAAGTAAAAAAAAAGCTTTTTACAGTTAACTTTACTGTTAATTCGATGGGCAGACTACTGCAGGGTATTTTACCGTAATTTCAGAATGAATATTACAACAGTTCATTTGACAAAGCAATGAATTTCTTAAAGGTAATACATAATTTTCGTTTATAATCAGTGATACATGCAATTAACATAACCTATTATACATTTACTGAATAGTTAAAAACTGTAAGGTACAACGCATTTGGGTAAGCAGAAATTCCTAAACATTGTGTACAGATCCTAAATCAAATAGGCATATTCCAATTATATTTTATTAGTCTATGCATATTAAAGGAATCTAATTACTTAGCAAGCCAACTTTGTAACACATTCTGCCAAGGCGTGTCTGCTTATTGACCAACATTTGACCAATGCAATTAAATTCTAGGTACTCTAGGTGCAACTCTTGGGATTTTCAAACAATGCATCTTTTATACACATTTTGTTTCATAATGATTTATTATAGCTCATATCTCATTGCCTAGTAACACGAAAAAAAGTATTTTTTCCGCAATAACTAAGAATTAGCTGAATAAATATTTTTATTAGTTATAAATTTATAACGAAATTAACTTATTTTCTGCATTTAAGCACACATATATTTATATAATTTATGTGTTTTGCTAAAAAAAATTTAAATTACGCACTAGATTAAAAAAAAGCTTAAAAGATTTGAAGAATCTCTGAATTTTATCTAAATATTGTAAATATTAAACAAATACACTCTGAATACCATAACTTTTTAACAAAATTAACCCATTTTCTTTGTTCAATAACATCTATAAATGACTGACACTTTTCATCCTTAATTACCTTACTACCTAAAATCAAGATACTGAAATGGGTTGAAACAATATTGAATTTTTTATTCCTAACTTATTTTCAAAGATAAATATCTATTTTCGAGAATAAATAGATATATATTTTCAAGATTTTTATTAATTATATTTTTCTCATTACTTTGTGTGTAGTGGCGATGAAATATGGTTAAATATCGAACTTTATATTTGAGAGTTTGAGATATAAGTGTTGTAAATAAAAAATCTCACAGTATTTAAAATTTCAAAAGTAAAAGTTAAGAAAATGTAACCATATTTTTTTACTGTGTTCACTGCAGTTAATAAACATCTTTAGTTCATTTGCCAAAAATGAGAAAAAAAACGAATCTAAATATATCAATAAAATATATGCTTATACACCGTATATTTGAGGACCAACAAATCAGGAGAAAAATCTGCTCTACGAAAAAAAGACGATCTCTAAACGTGACCTAAACATCACCATTATAGTATATTATTCTGCATTATATTACATATTATAATGTATATGTAGTGCTTCTTCTCGTGTTTTCTCGTAAACTCTTGAGCCGTGGCCTTTAACTTATCATAATATTGCAGTTTATAATATTTGCAGTCATATTTTAATATTTTTAATATCATTTTCCATAAGGATGACAACACAATGAATTTTCCATGCTTTTATTGAGGAAGAGAATAAGGAAATCTATTTACGATTTATATACAATTGGAGCAGAGCTCCTAGCACAAGTTTACATTCTCGTTTCCAAAAGATAAGTGTACATTTTTTTAAGTGTAACATATAATATTTCGTTCATGTCATGTGATCTATAAAATCCAGACCGTCTTTGTGAGAACCGGCGTCATAAGATCATAAGACCAGATGGAGATGAATTAATATCTCAACATAGTTCTTGATTTTAATGGGAATTCGGCTTCTTTAAGATATTTCACTGGGCGGTATGGACTCATTTTATATATAAAGGTTTCATCGCTATTCAATTAAACTTAAGATATACGCAAAGAGCTAAGTTAAGTATGTGAAAGAGATTATTTAATGTTCTTATAAACCAGATAAGCTTATCTGCAGCGAAGATATAATTCTTTTTAAGTTTAGTCTCAAAAGATCCTTTTAATTTTATTAAGCTAGCATTTTAGATGTTACATATATATATAAACATTGATTAATCACTAAAATTAAATGCCTAATTTAGAACTACATTTCACATCATAATATAAAAAGCGAAGAAATACAGATATTTTAACAAATATGTTATGAAGAATGTTCAAATTGAGCAATATCATTGTAGGTCTTCATGAAATGCTTATTTTAATCAATAGTACTGAACTTTTAATTATAGGTCAGGCAATAATAAACATAAGTTGTCACGCAAGATAATTAAATCAGAGATATAAATTAGAATACATTTTTATTGGCAATGACGTGTCTTAATATAATAAAAGAGGAAAAAAAAGCCGGACCACACATTTTCAACAGAAGAAGAGNCAACGCAAGAAAGGAATGCATTTTTAAATTAGTTGAATCAAGATAATAGCCGAACATCGCAAGAAAGGAATGCATTTTTAAATTAGTTGAATTAAAATAATAGCCGAACATCGCAAGAAAAGAATGCATTTTTAAATTAGTTGAATCAAAATAATAGCCGAACATCGCGAGAAAGGAATGCATTTTTAAATTAGTTGAATCAAGATAATAGCCGAACAACGCAAGAAAGGAATACATTTTCAAATTAGTTGAATCAAGATAATAGCCGAATTATCACAAGAAAGGAATGCATTTTTCTCAATCTACACGGAAAAAAGTATTCTGGTGAAATTATCGAACTGTATATGGTAAGGGCATTTCTGGCTAAAAAATCCCCCATAATTCTGGCAATCAAGACTACATATACGATACGCAAACCATTCGTTTGGTAATTTTTCCATTTCTATGGTAACAGTTTACCAAAAATTCAGGTTTTCTAAATTACAATTCTTATTACAACACTGTAAAATGATAACGGATCAAATTACGGTAAAAAGTAACGGCTCTCAGGGTGTCAGAATTTTTTACCGAAAACTCCATTTTTTACCGAAACGAGTTGTACGGAACAAAAAAATCTGATCTAACGTAATCACTCGAATTAAATAAATATTACTATAAAAATTACGGTGTAATATTTTACTGTAAATATATATTTTACTGTTAAATAAATTTTTTGGATGATGCACCACTCGAAGTATCGGTACTCCATATTTGATACGGAATTTTTCGCAATGCACATTTTTGATAAAAATTACAAAACTGAAAAGAATTTTAACGAAATAAATATTTTTTATGCCTTACTTTAAGGTGTTATTACAAAATTAAAAAATTTTACCACATTTATTAAATTTTATTGCTTATTATAAGACTATATTTTTAGGTTAATTTTACCAAAATCACTTCCAAAGAGCTTCAATAAAAATTAGCTAGATTTTTGGTTTTTCCACAGAAACAGAAATATGGTAAATTTTACCATCATATTATTTTTTCTCCATGAATAGTTTTTATTAATTCTCAATGGGATTTCTCTTAGAAAGCTTTCAAAGCAAGATTTTACTTTTTCAAAATAAAATAAGCATAGTTTCAAAAAAAAGGAAGCTAACTAAAGATTACGAAACATATAAAAACTTCTAAAGAGCCACTGACAAAAAATATTCACGTATCACAAAATTAATGCGTTGAAAAATAACACACATTTTAGAAACAAAAGTAAAAAGCAAAGATGTGCTCTTATTTATTTTTATTTTTTCATATTTATTTTATCTTTATAGGATATACCCTGACAAAGATAAATTGCGAAATAAATAATCCTTCACTAGATTTTTAATACGTTGCGTTAAGTAACGCATTAAATGGTTAAAAGAAAAACAACATACATTAAATTTAAAATAAAACAATTGCTAAATTAATTCAATCGTAAATGAAATTGTACTTTTTTTTGTACTCTGCTATCATTGATTTTAAGAAAATGTTTTAGTCAGTTCATTAATAATTACCCAGATTCATTCTTTGATTTAACTTTAATTAGAGATAGATTTTAAAAATAAATATTATCACTTTTTTTTCCTGAATAAAAATAGATTGTCTTCTGTTTTGTGCATGTTTTAAATAGTATTATGAGATCGATAATAAAATCTGTTAGGGACTACAAAAATTTTCATAAGAGAAGTTAGTGAAAAATTTATTCTTACTTTTTTTTAAAAAATAAAGCATTAGCTTCATAATAAATATTTTCATTTCATTATAATGATTCGAAATAAAAGTTTTAAAATGAATGTTTGTCATCATAAAAATAAAGTAATAGTATTTTATTTCAATGCAAGTTTATTGTGAGGTTTTCAGTTTTTATTTACTTTCGTGAGAAAATAAAGTGAGGCAGATAAAAATAAATTCAAATACTATACATATTAAAAAAACAATTCAATTGTAAATGAATAACATAATTTTAGATAATTTGTACTCTGTTTAATTTTAGTATACTGGATTTTTTTTAAAAAATTGAATAAAGAAATTATTAATGTTGAAAATAACTGTTGAGATACACTATAAAAACTGTGGGGTAATTCTTATTCGATTTTAGTGTTGAAGAACTCTAGAAAGAGTGTGAATGAATTCAACTTAAGGAATTGATCATTTTTACTGTTGAGATACACTATAAAAACTGTGGTGTAATTCTGATACGATTTTAGTGTTGAAAAACTCTAGAAATTGTGTGAATGAATTCAACTTAACCAGTCGATCATTTTTACAAACTTCAAAGAGTATAGTTAAATCTTATCGCTTATAATTGACAAAACTCATACCAATCTGCAACTTGTTATAGTGAGTCTTTCGGAGCTCCGTAAATTTGGTGAATAATTAGCGTATATCTAAACTATTTAACTAAATTCTTATGTGATATGATGGAAAGCATGTTTTAACAAATACTTTAGGATCATTATTAGACATTTTAAGGTGGATAATTCTGCAATTTTAAGATCGAGACAATATGGCGGATATTTTTATATAAAGTGACTCTTTGGATTTAATTCGAAACTGGTCATAGCATAGCCTATTTAATACCAAGTAAATTTCAATCCTTTTTACAGATTGATGAAAATTACTGATTGTGGTCGATTATTTGCCAAGTAATTTCATTATTTTTGTCAGATTGATTAGACTTACCTACTACTCATATAAACTGTTACAAAATTCTTATATATTTTTAGCTTTATAATAAATATATTTATATTCTCATAAGATTTACATAAATCTTTCAACTGTACAAAATAATTTCATAATATTTAACTTCTGTTTATTTGGCTTTATTCGAATTCATTTTAGTATTCTGTCTGTGCCGTGTGTATGTTTGATTAACAATCTAATTTTATTTTAAGAAATATGGTATCAATGGATTCTAAATTTATGACTCCTGCTTAATATTGTATCTTAAGAACAATTTTAGTGACAATTATGTTCATTATATCTTATTGTAATTATAATTTTTAGAGTTAATGAAAATGAAACTTACATCAGGAAGTGTAAAAGTACATTCCAGTTGGTTCACTACACTGGGAACTATCCTGAGTTTTGGAGTAGTGGGACACTTAATAAAATACGACTTTGGAGTAAGGTAGTCGTTATCACTTTGGATGCTCAGACATACGAAATTTTTAAAAGTGTACAAGTTAAACTAAATAAATAAGGGATATTACTAAGGGCTTTGTAAATTTCCTTTTTTTATTTCAAGATCAAACTATTTTGAAATAAAAAAATAAATCAAGCTATTATGTCAAGACAAAACTAAACACATCATTTCAAATTCAAGCGATTTATTTCAAAATCAAGCTTTTCTTCTTGTTTCTTATGTTGGTAATCTTTTTATAAAGATGGTCTTTGTTTATTGGTTACTTTGCTATACAATTAAAAAGACTTCAACTATTTCAGGAGGAATGTTTAAAGCAATATTTTAGCTATGAATAATAAATTGTACTTCTAAATCCTGTTTCTGATGTTAAATTTGATAGTATTATTTTGAATGAATAAAACAATAAAATAAAACGCACGTTTTTAAATTTATTTGAGAAAGTAATATTCCATGATAAAAAATCTATATGCCGTTGAACATTGATTTGACAAATATAATCGAGACTAAAAATTCCATTCGTTAAATCCGGGTTCAGTGGTAAAATCAAAACCAAAAGCAAACAATTACCAAATGGAACAAACACTTTCCTAATGCTCATAATTTAATTTTTACACAAAGAATGAATCGAGGTCTGAAAGCTGAAACAAAATCGTTCTATATGCAAGGAAAACCTCGACTTTATCATTAATGGTATAATAGTTAATGATTTTTCTTAAAATTGCAGAAAAAAGATAAGGAACGTAATTGATACATTACATTATCAGAAACTTCTCGGAAAAAATGGTTAAATAGCAATTAATGTCATTGTTATTTTCACATATTCAAGCAAAACAGTCAAATTACCATAAATAAAATGGTAATCAAACTGTTAACTGTGAGAAAACCAGTCCATTAACTGCTTTTACCTATTACCATTAAGCAACCAGAATTTAATCGCACCAATTAAGCCCACCTAATGAAGTACCTTGCAACTGCCTTCATATTATAGTCGAGAAGGCTAATCTGTCAGTCTCATTACCGGCAGAACTGGGGTTCGAACCCCAATGATGACATAGCAATATTTCCTCCATTTTCTACAACGCATGAAGAGTTTTCAATGTTCTACACTCTCCAATGACCGTTACTTAACAAAAAGCGTATATCCTAAGTTCACATGAATTTCTTTTTAAATATTTTGAAACCATGCTAGTTGCAAATGGTTAAAAAACCATACTGTTTTGTACTTATGGTCTTATAACCATATTAGATGTAAACGATTTCAAAAATCGTAAAGGTAAGAAATGCTCTTTACCGTAAACTTTACAGTTAGACTGCTGTTGGTTATTTAACCGTAATTTTGGAATGAAAATTCTAACAGTGTAGCATACAATATCTTCATCAGCTTGTCGAAGCACGTTAAAGTTCTGAAAATAATCTTTAAAAAATTATCAAATAAAAACATTTTTTTCAGAGGCAATAATTCATAAATTGAAAGTATATTATTCGTTACGGGGGGTTCTTTTATTTTAACTGTGGTGTAAATAAATTCCTTAAATTATGAAATTCAATTAAATGGGGGTTTATAAAATTGCGGCCCATCTGTATATCAGAAAAGATTATCTAAGATTTTTCAAAATAAGTGTTTTTGTTTCTGGTAAAAATTCAAGAATAAATACCAAGGAAAAAATCGATATGTGTCAGTTGTCAAGCATTTTCATGAAAAAAAACTTAAAATGAGTATATAATTGAATAAATAAATCATAGTTATGAAACTGGAAGAATTTGTTTGAGAGAGGAAGAGCATATTACTACCAACTATGTTTTAAAGAGCATAGAAGAAAGAAAAAGAAGTACGGTTTGAAACGAACTTAGTACTATCATAAATAAGAAAATGTTTTTTACAAATCGTATAATTGATATATAGGGGAAAAAACAGAGAAGAGGTGATTTTATCTGTTAAAAAAAGTTTGCAACATGTACATTCAAATAAAATCTCCGCTGTTAATATGAAAAAGGGAAAACTTGAAACTTTAATTACCCAATCATGTTGATTCAGATCATCCAAAAGGTTGCATTCGTTTTCAATTGAAGAGTTGATGCTGGATCCTCAAATTGACTCAAGAAAAAGAAAAATCGCAGATTTTTTTTCGATTTGAGATTTGGGGGTTGATTTTTTTAGTTTTTCTATTTTAAATAGAGCTCCATGCTGCAAAAATTGAGGTGTGATATCACTCCGAACTTGATGTTGAATTGTGTGAAGAAACACTGTGTGAAGAAGCACTAAATCGAGCTTTTACTTACTGTTTAAAGGCTACATAAAAAGGCTCAAAGCACCGAAAATGCAAAATTGCTTACAACAAGACTACTCGCCAATACACCATACGTTACATATTTTCACTTCCGAAAACTGCGATGTTGCGTAGGCGCGTTTTGATTTCGTCTGTATTTACAATCGATAACCAGCTGGCGATTGTTTGCGGCTGTCTTCAATGTTGCTTTTCATCTGCAGAAACTAAAGTTCGCTGGTAAAAATATGTATATGCGTTTTAGTTGACTAAAAACGATACTATTTATATTTTAAATTGTCAAGGTTCAGTAAACTGTAATAAATAATTTCATTATGTATAATTTCGATCTGCTTCAGCTCAGTTTAGTTTGAATTCGTTTTAATATTCTCTCTGCTACGCGTATTCACAAATTCATCTTACTTTAAGAATAAGTGTATGTATGCAACCTAAATTATAGATTTTATTTTAAATTTTCACTTGAATTCTTTACTGATTTTTATGTTTATCGTTCTGAAACTATAAATTTTAGAGATTTTAAATAACAAACATTGGGGTTGGTGACGGGTACTTTACATCAAGTAGTGTAAAGGAATATTTTTGGTGTTTCACCACACCACGAACTATCTTTGGTTTTGATGCTGTGTAACACCACTTTAGTGTAAAGAAGTCGCCACAATTTATGGTGTTCAGGTACACGAAAATTTTTTACAATATAGGAAGTCATTTTTACAATATAAAAACTTGAAGAAAAAAGACATTTTAAGACATATTTTTTTCTGCAGACGAAAAAATATCGTTCAAAATAGGAGTTTAATTTTTTTAAGATAAGTATAAAAAAAGAATTGCTTTAACGTTGTATGTTCATACTTTTTACAAACTTCAAATAAAAGTAGTTTTAAAAACAGAAGACGTTAGGAGTTTTCTTATTGTTAAGATAGTTTTTTTTTCAATGGCGCTTATTTTAATTGATACTTATTTAGTTAGTTTATGTAATGCCCTTTTTATAATCTCATAGTCAGTAGATCAAAATATTATAAAAAATACCAAAATCATTGCTCATTGATAACAATACCTATTTTTTTTTCGAAAGGCAAGCACTGAACTTTATTCGTTTCGCCTTGGCAGATGCCAGAGGTGTTACTCATTTCGCGTTACCCAGTGGGCAACTGTGAACCAAAGTCACGGAGGCGAGTAACATTGCCCAAGTCACATTGCCTCAAACCCGTTCATAGGGTGGACCACATTCATGCATCACATACAACACAGGACAACACAAGAGAGAGAAACATCCATGCCCAGAGCGGGATTCGAACCCGCGGTCATTGGCTTCGTAGTCAGGCGCGCTAACCGCTCGGCCACCTGACCGGCTAACAATATCTCTAAAACCCATCAAAAATCGATAACAATATTAACCGGATATAAATAAACCCCATCAACAACTGGAAACAATTTGTTTTTTTTTATACTGATAATAATAATTACTATTTTTATAATTACTGATAATAATTTTTTGAAACCAGTCAACAGTTGGCAAAGCAATTTATTTCTGAAACCATTAATAATTGATATCAATAATTCTTTAAGCATTTCAATATTTTATTGTATTGTTTTGCTCATTAATAAGTAACAATTATTAGTAACAAATCATTATGTAGTAACAAATAGTAACAATTATTTTCCAAATCCAAGAGCTATTGGCAGCAAAAATTATTTTTTAAAACTGTTAATATCAAGAATTATTTTTGAACTCAAAATGAAGTAATATCAATACTGGGAAAGAAAGTACTGTAAAAACTACGTAAGTATGGTAAAATCACCGTTTTTTCTGGCTCTATCAGAATATTAAAAAGTACGGTAATTCTACTACCAACTGCGTTTTAAAGGGTTTAAAAGAGAAAAAAGCTGTTTGAAACGAACTTACTTAGCACACTTATAAATAAAAAACGCATTTTCTTTAAAGCATAGAAATGTGCCAAAGGAAGAAAAAAAAGAGACAAGTTGATTTTATCCGTGTAAGAAGTGTAGCATATATTTAAATAAACCTCATACCTTAAGCTGTCAAGATGAAAAAGGGAAGAAAAAGAGATTTTTGAAGTGGGTGGTGAATGATGATTTTGATAACCCAAAAGGGTGTATTGGAGTTTAGTTGAAGAGCTGATAATGGATCCTTAAATTGACTCAAGGAAAAAAAATCTCAGTTGGTTTTACGAATAGAGAGTTGAGTTTTGGTGTTTTTATTATAAATAAAGCTCTAGGAAGTCATTTTTACAACATAAAACTTTAAAATGAAGATATTTTACGAAATTGATGTTGCTGAAGAAGGAAAAAAAAACGTTCAAAATAGGAGTTTCTTTTTTATTAAGTACAAAAAAAATCATTACTTTTATGTTGCACAGTTATAATTCTAATATAAACCTAAACAAGTATAAAAAAATGGTTTCATAACATTTAGGATTCAAAAGCTTTCTTTATTAACTCATACTTAATTTCTGAACCCAACAGTAATGTAATATCATATTATGTGTCAATACCTTTAATTGAGGATATTATTAATAGAATATACACAAAACCAATAAATATTTCGCAACAATAACATTTAAACTATGCCAAAATTGTTTTCTAAACTCATTAACAATAATATCAATAATTAATAAGTCAATAACTACGATTAATAACTCAATAATAACTAACAAACTCAATAGCAATAATTAATTTTCAAATTCATCAACAATTATTAATAAAAATTGTTTTTAATCCGTCAATAACAATAATTATTTTTGAAACCCATCAATAATTGATAACAATAATCATTTTACAAATTCACCCTAATTTGATGATATGGTAATCTCTCAATCCTGTCAATAATGTATTTCAAACTCATGATAATTGATAACAAGTGTTAATTTTCGAGGCGATCAATAATTATTAAGCATAAATTGTTTTGGAATTTAATCAATAATAATAATTCTTTTCAGATTTGTCTTCAGTTGAAGTGTTAAGGTTATATTTCATGAAATGAAATCAAGATAATGGCAATATTTAGATAATAAAATCAAGTAATATTTTAAAAAGTTAAAAATTTTTATGTTTAAAAATCATGATGAAATTCAAATGAAACAAAAAATATTGTCCTGCCAAGTCTTCAGTTAAGATACCTTTAAAAACGAAACATGTTTCATAAATAGCTTTTTCATGATTTAATACATCATAAAGCCCTTGCTTATATTATATAAGATAAGTTTAGCACATAATTCAACAAACGTTTCTAATTAAAGGTATTTTATAATCTGTTTGAAATTGCTCTTGTATTTAAATGAAAAGATAATGATAAGGTTTCATTAGGTTAGGATCACAGGTTTCCAGTATAGTTACAGTAAAACGTAATTATAGATTGAAGACGATGTGTTAGTAAAATATTAATTTATTGTAGTTAAAAATCGGTATAAGTAAGTAACAAAACATGCATAAAAGAAGGTGAATAAAATTTTCCGATAAACTTTGACACATAATAACACTAAAAAGAAATAATATAACCAAGTTACGATGTTGCACATTTAATATCAAACAGCATGTAAAGTGATTTATACGCAGTTTTTTCACGTGGTTTTACACTCTTTTTGAAGAGTTTTAACTGTTGCCTTTTTTCGTACTGCTTTATAAATCGTACACCTCTTTATATATTTTTATAACTTATTTTTTGGTAATAACTAAAACTATTTTGGGTAATTTTGGTAAACTCATATTTTTAAACTTTCTTGGGTGTTTTTTATTTCAAGTATCTTCTTCTAATTTTGTTTTTCATTTCATGTATTTTTAATGTAATTTTAGGGCGTTTTTTCAAAGCATTTAATGTCCTGTACGATGATTCAGAAAAAGTGTACACCTAACCTGAATTTTGGTTTAGTGATTAAATATTCTAATTGAGAAATAAGCATGGCCAAAACGTACAGAATATAGTAAAGCTTACCATGCTTCTGGTTTTATGGGGCTTACCACGCATCTGGAATTTCAACACTTCTTGCTTGGTAATTCTTACCGAAATGCTTTGGTAAAGATTTTGGTAAAATTAAGAATAAAATATGGGTTTATAACAGGCGATAAATTTTGGTTAGTACAGTAAAATTTGGTACATTTAACTTAGAGTATGGCATAAAGATCAGTTTCTTGGTTAAATGTATTTTTCATTTTTTTTTTTACTAAATAAGATCTAATAAGAACAATTATGATTAATAAGAAGTCTAATTTTCAAAACCCGAAAATTTCCAGTAAACCGCTTCCATACGAACGGAAAAATTACCAAATGAATAATTTAAATACTGTATATTTTGGTTTTATTAACCTTAAATATGTTTTTTTAGCAGATGCATTATTACAATACCTATTGCAAATACTTTACAGTATTTTTTAGCAAATGCATTATTACAATATTAAAATATCTATCAGTTATTGAATCATATTTCTTTCGAGCTAGTTCCTTTCATTTCAAGAGCTGAGACTTAATCATAATTTTTGATTGCCTAACCTCAACTTTGCTAATTAATTAGAGCAAACGCAATTTGAGAGAACGCATTAGAGCAAAGTTAAAGCATGAGACACATTAATATACTTAAGCCGAATGTACAAATTGATCCTAAAAATGTGAGCGGGTGGTAGTGGCAATTTGGAAAATATGTTTCCAATAGTAGACGTATGACAGTGTTTGAAAATTTTATCCCCTTAATGTTGACTTTCCTTTTTTGTGAAACTAACGAAGCGAATCAAAGTATCACTGCCGCCAAATGCTCACTTGTTTATACAAAAATATTTCAGTGAAAAACATTTATTATTATTTTTTATCATTTTTATTATTTAATTTCCTAACAATGGAAAAAAAGTGAAAATTATTTGAAGATTAAGTATTAAATTCGTTGAAAATAAGGTAGGTTTAATATGAGAAATGTTGCTTACGTGCGCGATTCCGTAGCTTTGTTGATTAATTGAATTAAACATATTTTGTAGTCTGCACGACTTAATTAGCGTATTGAGGCCTAAGTCCTCGAACCATTATGATTGAGGCCCAATGAAAAAATCCGATCCTTAGATCAAACGTCATTAAGGTATATGCGTTTTTAAAAGTTATTAAGGTGCATGCATTAAAGACTGTTATATATTACTTTATGTTTTGGATAAATTTCTTCATCTTCTAGGTTCTTTTCATTGTAAAAAATTCTGAATTAAATTGCAGTATAAAAACAGCAATTTTGGGAAACCATCCATTAAACCCATTTTACAGTACAATTCATTATACAGTAATTTTTGCTGTAATATTTATTTAATTAGAGTGATTCATTGATTTTACTGTAATTATTATTGTAAAAATCATGGTATTTCAGAATTTTTATTATGTATCATGTTCAGGTAAAACTGAATTTTACGGTAAAAAGTACCGGCACTCTCATTTGCCGGTATTTTTTACAGTAACTTTATTTTGAATTTTTTATAGTGTTCATGCTTCTTATTTCTTGATATAAACCTTATTCTTGAACTCATTCCACTGGTTTAATATTTTTCCATAACCCTATACTTAACTGCTTCAAAACTATCAGTTCAAAACTATGTTTCTTAGAAAAGTTAAGTTTAAAATGTTTTTGGTTTAGTTAGTTACAAAAAGCCTAGTTATGAAATTGTTTCTAATTTTCAGTATTAATAAAAAAATAAATAAATAACTGAAGCATACATTTTATCATCCTTTTTAGAGCTTTCAAAGTCTTTCGGTAAAAATAAAAAACAGATCACTCAAGAATTTTAATCTAGAATTAAAAAATATTATGCAAGTTTTTTCGTTATTCACATTTCAATTTAGCGATGCAGAAAATATTTGTCAAAATATTAGATAATGTTGTAAAATTTTTGTTTTTATAATCAAAATTTTTTCTCGCTGAAACCATTCCACCATGAGATATATATCATCTATCGTTTAGGCATGAACAAGCAGTATATGCCTCTTAAGGTTGAAACAATAGTTAATGCGGTATCTGATAAAGGTATTAAATTTTTCATATTTCCCTTATTTCTTTTTATTTATTTAAACCTCTACGCAAAATTTCCTTAATTAAAAATGTCCATAATTTTTTCATTTTTAAAGCGATCGACAAGTCTGGAGCAATTTTCGTTATTGATTTATTTCATTTGCTTCATATTTTGCTCCAGTAGAATTTTAGCAATACGAGGTTTCATATTCTTGATATTTTACGTGTGCTATTGTTTGTTTTGCTTTTGTAACATAATTTAATGTCATATTTGGAGCAATTAGAGACGGAGCTGGTTTAAGTTGGAATGACTTAAATAAAAACAGTCACTTGTAATATACATATATAGTGGCTGCAAAAGTTTGAGAAAGATCTGAACTGTATAAAAAAAAGGAATTGTTATGTATTCTGATAAAATTAAAGAGGAATGGGACTAAAAAATCATCGAGTGGTTGCAAAAATGTGAGAAAGATCTGAATATATAAAAATTCCAGAGAAATTGAAGAGGAATGGGGCCAAAAAATCATCATGTGGTTGCAAAAGTTTGAGAAAGATCTGAATTGTTACATATACTGTAAAAGAATTGTTACATATACTTGGAGAAATTGAAGAGGAATGGGACCAAAAATATCATTAGGTGGTTGCAAAAGTTTGAGATTGTTCTGAATTGTATGTCTTCAGATAAATTGCAGAGGAATGGGACCAAAAAATCATCTGGTGGTTTCAAAAGTTTGAGATTGTTCTGAATTGTATGTCTTCAGAGAAATTGAAGAGGAATGGGACCGAAATATCATCAGGATGCAGCAAAAGTTTGAGATTGATCTGAATTGCATGTTTTCCGAGAAATTACAGAGGAATGGGACCAAAAAATCATCTGGTGATTTCAAAAGTTTGAGATTGATCTGAATTGTATGTCTTCAGAGAAATTGCAGAGGAATGGGACCGAAAAATCATCTGGTGGTTTCAAAAGTTTGAGATTGATCTGAATTGTATGTCTTCAGAGAAATTGCAGAGGAATGGGACCAAAAAATCATCTAGTGGTTTCAAAAGTTTGTGGTTTCAAAGGTTTGAAATTGATCTGAAGTGTGTATAAAAAAGTATAGTTATGCTTCCAAAGGAACTGCAGAGAAATGGCATCAAAAAGTCTTCAGATGGATTGTTTAAGATTGATTGATTTGTTCAAAGTTTGAGATTGATATCAGTTGTATGAAAAAGTTCTGTTATATGTCAGAATGATTGTAGCGAAATGATATTAAAAAAACCATCAGGTGACTACAAAAGTTTTAGAGTTACTTGAAATACGTAAGAAAAGTACTGTAATGTGCATGTGGTGAATTGCAGAGGAAGGTGGCCAATAATCATCAAGTGGATGCAAAATATTGACATGGATACATAAAAAAGTTTAGTTATGAAAAAAATTATTACTATACTAAACTATGGGAACTATTCATGGAGATTGCAGAGAAATGAGACGAAAAAATTATCAGGTAGTTGAAAAGTTTTCAGGTAGTTGAAAAGTGAATTGCATAAGAAAAGTAATGTAATGTGTCCGTGGTGGATGGAGAGGAATGAGACCGACCAGAAAATCGTCAAGCTGTTGAAAAAGATTAATAACGATATGAATTGCATGAAAATCTTTTTTACTCTATTCGGGAGGGGGGGGAATTGCAAAGAATTGGGACCAAAAAATAATCAGGTGGTTGCAAAAGTCTGTTATCGACAAGAATTGCTTAAAAAAATAGAAATAAGCAGAGGAAAGTTAGAAATAAGAAAAAGTAGCAGAAGTCTGATTAAAAAAATCCTCAGGTGAATGCAAAAGTTAGAGATCTATCTGAATTACATAAAAACCGTATTGTTAGATGTCCCGAGACCGAGAAATGTGACCCAAAGATCATTTTGGCGATTTGATTTTAGTTACTCTCTCAAATTATTGCTGAAATCTTGACAAATGCCAATGCATTGTTTAAAGTAATACTTTGAATTTTATTGCAATGTAATTATTTAAAATTGTACATAAATTTAGTAGATCATGAAGCGAATTTTTATTTATCGAATACAGATTGTAAGAGATAAAAACACTGAAAAAATAATGGTCAAAACTACCAGAATATGGTAAAATGTACAATGTTTTTGTCTCTATGGTAAAACCAAAAAGAAGTAAAGCTTGGCTTCAAGGGGTGCTAAAAGAAATCACATTGAGAATTAATGAAAACTGTACACTAAAAAAAATTATTGTCTAAACTGTCACAATATAGTAGGATTTTCTAGGTTTCTATTTCTATGAAAACAACGAAAATTTCCCTTATATTTGCTTTAATTTATATAATATTATATTAACTATATTTTATATAATTTTATAATATTATACAAATTTTGCATTCACCGAAGCGCTTTGGTGATGATTTTGATAAAATCAACAATAAAATATGGTTTTATATTCCGTGATAAAATTTGGGGAATGTGTTAAAATTTCGTAATTTTATCACGATAGAGCATGGCATAAGAAGCCATTTCTTCGGTTAAACTTATTTTTCAGTTTCTGTACTTTTTTTATTCAATTCGTAGTAATGAGAACTATAGTTTTGAAAATCAGAACTTGTGGTTAACCGTTACGATAATAATGAAAAAATTACCAAGTCAATCATTAAAATACCATATGTTTTGGTTTAATTAATCATAATTTTGCTGTTTTTTTTACGATAAATGCCATTATTGCACAGTACAGTAATTTTACCACACTTTTTTCTCCATGAAGAAATAATACAAAAGACCACACCCCCATTATAACAAAGAGCGAGAACTAAACAAGAATCAAAACAATTATTAACAGCATCTGCAGCAGATCAAGTAGGTGTTGAGCCCGTTTTAATTTAAACAAATTATTATGAAAAAAAATGTGATAAAAGCTAATTTAATAAGATTAACTTACAACAATTTAATTCATCTTTAAGCTTAACAATACAAAGTCTGCCTCAATTGCATACCTAACTTCCGCTGTCATTAAAAACGTTTATCGCTTCATATTTTGAGAATATCTTAATATAGCACGAAAAGATCTGTCAATTTTTGGCGAGTATGCTTCCTTTTAATTTTTATTTTTTATTCTGTCTGGTTCTAAATATTGAGTTTACAATGAGAAATTCATCAAGGAAGTTGTTGGGTAAGTTTCTCTTTCTCTCACGCCTGGCCAATGTCAAGTATTTTACGTGTTGGCTGCTTTTCAAGAATGCCAGATATCTCTGTTCACCGTAGCACCAGCACTAATTGGCCACAAAAGATACACGCCAATCGAGCGAACAACATCTTGATGAAATGCTCCTCAACTCAGCCAAGAAGAATACGTTTTTAATTCCGATGACTCTCTGGAAAGTAAACACGTCCTTGAAATGAAAGAGAAAAATGACTTCAATATGTTTGCTTTGTGTTTTTGATTTGTGAAGCCAATGAAAATCGAAAACCTGGTTGGAATATAGTTTTACCAAACTGCATATCACAAAACGAAATAATTTCTGTTCCGTTAAATCAAATTTCTGTTCAGTTAAATTAAATTTCATTATTATATTTCTGTTAATTTCTGCTCAGTTAAATTAAATTTCATTATTAAATTTCTGTTAATTTCTGTTCAGTTAAATTAAATTTCAGAATTAAATTTCTGTTAATTTCTGTTCAGTTAAATTAAATTTCGTTATTAAATTTCTGTTAATTTCTGTTCAGTTAAATTAAATTTCATTATTAAATTTCTGTTCAGTTAAATTAAATTTCATTATTAAATTTCTGTTCAGTTAAATTAAATTTCATTATTATATTTCTGTTAATTTCTGCTCAGTTAAATTAAATTTCATTATTAAATTTCTGTTAATTTCTGTTCGGTTAAATTAAATTTCAGAATTAAATTTCTGTTAATTTCTGTTCGGTTAAATTAAATTTCATTATTAAATTTCTGTTCAGTTAAATTAAATTTCATTATTGAATTTTTGTTAATTTCTGTTCAGTTAAATTAAATTTCATTATTAAATTTCTGTTCAGTTAAATTAAATTTCATTATTAGATTGAAAGGCAAATTTCTTACTCTTACAATTGACTCAGACAATTTTTAAAAAAAGCAACTGCGCTTTTTATTTTTAACGACTAATTTTTTATCCTTTTATCAGTGATCCCCAACCTTTTTATCACCAAGGTCCGGTCTACATTTGATAATTTTATCGCGGCCCACTCAGTTAGGGAGTAACTTTGATTGTTTACATTTTAGATAGTTTTGATTTTATAATTTTAATTTAATTGAGTTAAAGCATATTTTCGAAATAAAATACGATTGCATGCGCGTTATTGGTGCAGCTTTATATGACGTCTCTTAGATCCCGGTTTAACTCACGTCCATGGAAAGTCGTGCAAATCCCAAGGAAATGCACCACAGTAAATAAAATGGCAATAATTTCATTTTCCTTAAGCGGCCTGGTACCAATTGATCCATAGTCTTCGGCCCGGTGGTTGGAGACCATTGCCATAGATTACTCATTTCAGAATTGGTTAGTGCAATGGAGAGAAAAAAATCTATTAAATGGTATATTTTTTGCTTTTAAAATTGTTTCGAAATAATCTTCTACAACTAGAAGCGATGTATTTTCTTAAAAGAAAGAAAAATTAAATAAGGGGAGAAAAAAATTATAGTTTTGACTTCTTAAATAATTTTTAAATGTGGTGATATTTTTCGCTATTTTTTAACTAGTTACTTATTTATTATGATTACTATTTATGAAAATACCTTTCTGAAGTTAAAAATCAAATTTTCTCTTGCCTATATTATATTTTAAATTAATGTTACAATAAACAAAGCGGTATGTATTTTTTATAAATCTTGGATGATGATAGTTTTTAATGATGATAGTTTTTAATGATGATAGTTTTTAATGATGATAGTTTTGATTATAGTTGATGTAGTTGATTTTGATGATAGCGGATGATGATAGTTTTTAAATTCTTTTTGAAATAGAACGAATTAAATATACTTGTCGCTTTACTGATAAAATAATGCAGAACTATCCTTAAAAACTTGTTTTCAGCATTTATTGCTGTTGTTCCTAATGCCACTTTTTCTAATAATATCAAGCCTGTCAAGTGAAACCGCGTGACTTTAAGGCAGAGGGTAGGCTTCTTGTTTTTCAATGGCACCATCTACGGCCAAGAATACGACTTCAGCCACACCCACGCCACAATCCATTCATACGGCCGACCCATTCATTCAGCCACTGATCGTAATTTTGAACTGAATCAAAGAACGATTAATCTCCAATTCATTGCCCCCAGAGGTATTGATTTGTTATGGGAACTGGGCGGACTTTTTGACCCAACAGATTTTACGTGCACTATTTACTACACGGAGAGTCTCTGGCTGCTGGGGATCGAGCTCACGACCATTCGGCACACAAAACGTATGTATTATTTATAAATCTCAATAAAAAATTAAAACCATTAATTATTCCCTATAATTGCAATATAATCCAATTTTAAAATTAAGTAAGGGCACTTCTCACGCGATTTATTGTTGTCTAGAATCCGAGATTTGATTTTACATTACAGTGTCCAATTGCTTGATTACATTGTCAGGAATACAATTCCAAATTTTAAGAGTCAGATGTGTTTCTTTATTTCTGACATAAAATCACGAGAGTTTTGACGAAATCTGAATTTTCGAAATTGGAAATATGTGCTCCATTTTGAAAAATTATGCATATCAAGCTTAACTCAACTATAATTCTATAGATTTGTCACGTGATTTGATTTCGTCCGCGATTTGTGTTTTGTACTTTTATTACTCTCTCGGAAACAAAACTCTCATTTCTGAACTTTATTTTGTTTGTCTTTTTCATCACAAAATTTTGACAAAACAGTAATTTTTAACTGTTTGACGAAATTTATTCCTCACTAACGTGTTAGCTCAGTGCCCTCCGGAAGTTCTTCATCAATTTTATATTTGATTTTAATACAGTTTCCACCGTAAGATGAGGTGGTTCAAGGGTTAGTATGCTCGCTTTCAGCTCGAAAACTGTTATTATGACAGACGACTTATACCCTCATCTTGTTTAATTTCTAATCAAATGAATCCTAATCTAATCTACCCGTCATTAGATTTGTAATCGATAGATTATTTGATTTGCAATCAATATATTATTTGATATCTCAAAACCATTAAGCCTAAGAATTTTGAAGAAATTCGTATTCTCAAATAAATAAAGGTCGTAATTTCAATAATGCGATGAATGGTATTTTGGAAGAAATGGATTCGTCAAAAACGAAGAAAATTATCTGAGATTTAAACGTCCTATTTTCACACAGTATCTTTACTCTCCATTTTTTACAATTTATCTCTACTCTTCAAATTTTGCACTGTATCTCTATTCTTTAATTTTTACACCGCTTCGATTCACCAATTTTTATATTGAATCTTTACTTCCCTATTATCATACTGTATTTCTACCCTCCCCCCAATTTTTACACTCTACTCTCCATTTTTAACACTTTCCAATTGTCATACTGTACTTTTACACTTAAATTTTTACACTTTCTCATCATTCTCTACTTTTCACACTTTACCTCTACTCTACTCTTCATTTTTGCGCAATTAAAATTTTTACACTGCATCTTTACTCTCCAATATTTACACAGTATCTTTATTCTCAAATTCTTTCATTGTATCCGAAGGCCCAATAAATGAATCATCACTGAGTGGAAAACTCTCCACTGATACATTTAATGTACTGCCTTTAAAACTCAATATTAAAAATATATAAATTTAAATTTATGAAATAAAATAAAAAAATGCATTCAAATATTATATTTTAACAATAATGAGTAATAAAAATTTCTATATATCGTGATATTTCCTCTTATATATGTTTAAAATTGGAAAATTGTTTTTGCAAATATGTGTGTCAGAATATCATTAAATGAAAAGAAAAATAGTTAATGTTATCAGTCTGAAATTATTTGAAATCAACACCAAATTTTTAAGCACTGTAGTGTTGCAAAATGTAATTAGATAATAAAAATAACGACTTGACATTTTTCAATAACATAATGCAAATGATCAATCAAAAATCAACGTTGTTTGCTAATAACGCCAATTATATTAATTAGAATTTGAAATTGAGTTTCGAACATTCTTTAATTTTCGCCGAGAATTTGATTGAATGTATGTAAACTACAGTAAATAATTCATTAGTTTTCAGAATATAATTAAAGGCAATCGCATTGTAATACATATAACTGAAAATAGTTTGTTTACCTGTTTCAAGCACAACGTTCAGAAAACTCAATTATTCGTAACAAAATATTTCGAATGTAAGAGCTGCAAAGGAAATTGGAATTTTGTATACATGCAAGTATTCGTAATCTCTGAATCGTAATCTATTTTTCATCTTCGAAATTTCCGTTCTTTGAAGTAATTCTTTGTTGTTTTTTTTTATTATTTATTTTTATATTTTTTGTCGATTTCTTCTGAGATTTCTTTTGTTATGTTATCTGGAACTTGATCATTACTCTTTTCTGTGAGTTTATGCTTTAAGCAATAATTTTTCTTGAGTCATTTATATTTTAATACTTGTTGATACCCTTAGAGTCAAAAGACACTTTATTTGCTAATTTTTGATTTAATGTGATGGTCTAATTTTTCAGTCGATAATATAATATTGCGATTTTTATCAATCTGATTGAACCCTGCCAACAGACAGAAAGATTTTCAAAAAAAAATATTATTTATGTTGCATCAACATAAAGTTTAAAATTATAATTTTTTTCTACCATTTCAATTTTGATTACAGTAACAATATAGAAGAATACTGGAAAAAATATTGGTAATAGAAACAGAAAAAAAAACTTTTTTTTAAAATTTTTTAATACAGTGAGAAAAAACGTATGATCAGAATACGGTAAAATTTACTGTGTTTCTGGCTCTTTAGAAACAATAAAAATTCGTGAATTTTTGGTCAAGCGCGGTGATAATGATTTTGAAAAAATTTGCAGTTAAACATGGTTAAATGCTATGCGATAAAATTTGATAATTTTATCATGATACCATAGAGCATAGAATAAAATCCATTTTTTTGATTAATTTATTTTTCAGTTTTGTACTAACTAATTTAGAAAAACTTTAATATTTAACGTTAATATTGATAGTTTTGACTATAATTACATTGCATTTTTTTCACATCAAAAATAATACTTAAACAATTTATTTTAATATCTTTTACACTTTTTGCGTGAAATTACATTCCATTTTATGAAGTTCAAAAATCCTACATTTTAAATTTCGAATAAAATATAGAGCTTCTACGTAATTACTTATTTTTTTTACCTCAAATTACGGGTTTTACTCAAATTACTTTACGGGTATATCTTATGTACTAAAGATTTCAGAGCGATAGATATTTTTAAAAAATTAAGTAGAAATAAGTGAGAAATCAGTTTTAGAAATGGAATTAAGTTTACTTGAATAAAAATTTTAAATTACATTACATAAGCTCTTATTTTTCTCATCTAAGAAATGTTATAAACAAGACCAGCGTATCAGCGAAAAACTTTAGAGTAAAGTATAAATATTTCATTGAAAGGTAGAGAGTAGAATACTTTTAAGAAATGTGAAAAATTCATAGAACAAAAATGAGAATAAGAATTTAAGCCAATAAAAAGAACTTCAGAAGAGTAATAAAATATTACAACATCTACCTATTGTTACTTTCCCGTTTTTACAACAAGAAAGTTGCGACTAAGAACAATAAAAACTTTTTATGGAACTTTTAAATTGTAGCTGAAATTATTTATTGATTTTAAAGCTGACTTTAAAATTTTCGACTTTAAAATTTTCGAGTACATTGTATTCTTTTAAATAAATTACAAAACCTAATTCGATGATTTAGCTGATATTGGATTTTCAAAGAAAATTCAAGATTTCCTGTAATGAGGTTTATATACATGAATACTAATTTAAAGTAGAAATAATTCATAGATTTCAAAAATTGTTAAGGTGGAAAAAGTTGGCAAAAGCACAGCACTCACAAATAAGGTACTCATTCTGAAAACATACTAGATGTGTATGCTTAAAACATAACAGATTTTATCTAAGAAAGTTTTCAACTAAAATAAAAGTGAACGAGTAAGACGAGCGATGAAATGTGAACCGCGATAGCCGAGGGGAACGATGGTGGCCGAAAACGGCAAATCAAGGACTGATGCGTTTCTTGGTGGTATGAAGGATCTGTGAGGAATTTGTTTCATTCATGGGAAATTGTCATCCATTTGAATGCAACAAGAATCCAGAACTTTAAAATGAGCTGGTGTCATATGGGTGGAAATAATTTTCGCTTAATTGATGATAAAGTTATGTTCAAGGTTCCAAAAGTTTTCCACAATAAATGATTTACTGAAATCCTGATGACAGACATGTCTGTTGTGTTCTCTTAATCTGAATTTTAAAGCTTGGCCGCTTTTCTTGCTGTTTCCACGTATTGGTAAGGTAGGTTGTAAATGCTCAGTGAATATCAATACGGATAGACGGATGGGATTTTTATGGAACTTAAATTTAGTTTTGCTAAAAGGATCAAAAATGTCTGCGTGGACGGGCCAGTATGATGAACATAGCAAAGTAGTGTAGTAATTAATTCGTTACAAGGATAAAAAAAAAAGATGCGTTTTGGTCGAGTAAGTTTAGCTAGAGCTGAATCAACTATCGAAGAATTAAATCTGTGGATAGCAACAAGCGAGCGAAATAAAATGCCGGATTTTAAAGAGGAAGAATTTAAGCAGATGTGAAGTGCGTGAAGGATGAAAATCTGAAAGGTATAAATTTTTGTTGGAAATTTCGGGTTTATGCAATTAACAACATGAAGTAAAATATAAAGAAACGGGAAAATGTTTACGGAAAATATAGGAGAAACTATACTGGAACAATTGAAATAAGTAGGGTAAAATTAATTTTGGAGTCTCATTTTCCTGGCACATTACTGTCAACAAACTGCGTAAGGTTGACCACATTTAATGAATATTTTTAAATCTTTGTAAATGAAATAATAAAAAAGTATAAGCATGGAGGGTGGTTATTAAAAAATGTATACATAAAAAAGGAAGAAAAACAAAGAAAACAAAGAAAAAAAACATAGAATGTTTGAGAAATTAACGGATGGATCGACCGTAAACATTAAAACTTATTTGTTTGTTAAAGAATACTTCGTAAAATATTCAGGAGGAAATTACAGTACAATGTACCTGCTCTTTAGTTGCATGATCAATAAAATTCATTTATCGTTAAATATTATACTCTAATTTTTACAGCATTTATTTAATTAGAGTGATTCAGTGATTTTACTGTAATTATTATTGTAAAAATTACCACACATCAGATTTTTTGATCTGAGACATATTCTGGTAAAAATTAAATATAGATTTTATGGTAAAAAGTACCGGCACCCTGAGTACCGGTATCTTTTTAACTTAAATTTTTTACAATTTACTGAGAAGAGTTGAAAAATAGTAAAACATGTCCAAATTTTTTCTGAGTAATCACGATAATTTTAATGTGTTTTATTCCTCCCTCGTCAGTAGTGATTTGGTTAGACATAAATGTGTTATTTATTGCAAAACTTTTATCAATTTTATATTGATAGCTGCCAAAGGTTTCTGAATCATCTTTGTTACAAAAGAATCATATTGAACGTATTTTTTTATCAAATAAGAATGAACCAAAAGTAATACTAAATTGTTAAAGACCATTTTTATGTAATATGGAGATATAATACTTTTGATAATATATAATATTACTTAAGTCTAAAGTCTTAAGTCTATTGAGTCTAAATTATAAACTTATGAATAACATTTATGAAAGAAATCTTAAGAAAGGAGATACTTGCCATTTCATAATAGGATTTTTTAATGAAAACAAATCGTCTTTAATAAGAATAAATAATTATTTTTTTTTAATTATAAGTTGTTTATCATTTTATAGAAATTAAAGCAGACAAGAAATTTTATAATTAAGTTCTTAATAGTTTTAACTTTTTTAACAATACTTTATGGTTATGCTCTTTATTAATTTTTTAAGATACAATATACGGAATATGAGCTTTTTTTGGAAAAGAATAAATTTTTCTTCGAGTGAATGAAAATAAAGAAAATGATTTATCTAATTTTTACTATTAATTGGGAAAAATAATGTTGACTATAATCTAGTTACAGGATTATTGTGAAAAAATAGATTTTTTATTTATAAGCATTGTTTATCTAGATTTTTAAGCTATATTAAAGATTCCAATCTTATCACTGCTCTTACCCAACTATTGGGGCTATATTTCCCAGATTGCGGCTCCCCCCTCCCGTATGTAAGGGATTAATTTTAAATAATATAATTTTACATGGCAAAATACAAAATTTATGCAAAATCGGCTAAAGAGCTCCTGAGAAATTGAATTTCAAAGAAATCAGATATTTAAAATTTATTTTCTCAGAAACTATTCGACCGATTTCGTTCAAATTTTGTATTTTACCATGTAGAATTATGTTCTTCAAAATGATGCAAAAAAATTTTGCACCTTATAATTTAAATTTTTTTGCAGCTAACCACATTATTTTAGGGGTCAGAAATCCGTATCAATCGAAAAGAAGAGGCATATTTATTCACAAAAAGTACGTTTTTATGTCTGAATTCGTAACTTAAAATATCATCTGCACTTATTAACTTGCATATTTGAGGGCACCCTCTCAAACCATTAAGATTGAGTCCCAGAACGTTAATATTCGATCATTAGATCAAAAATTGCTCAGGGTGATCTGTTAATCTTTTTTGAGCACTGTACGTCATTTCCGTTTTGTAAAAGCTTAACAAACACACAGTTTTCATGCAAAAATATTCAATTTAATGAACAAATGAGTTTATTAAAGTACGATGTTATTAATTGTCATTAAACTTAAAAAAATTAGTAAAAATATTTGAGTATTTTTCTTCAAATAAGTTGATTAGAATGATCTGTCGTGAAGTGATATTTATTGGAGAGAATATCGTCTGCGCAAACATCATATTATACGACTAAAAGCTGCAACCTCCCACGCTTATGGCCGAGGGGGTGACGAGAGAGATCGTTCGATTTCTGGCGTTTCCGGTTTCGTCAATCCACCTCACCGGCACCTGAGTGCAGTGGAACACTATTAATTGCCGGAAGAAACTTCTATTCCTGCTTCGAGAAATTTGCTGGATGACAAATTGATGGAAACTGAAAACTCAGGCTTTCAGTAATATGAATGATATTTAATAAAGCCATTGACATTTTCTGATAAAGGCATTTTATGATAATACATAGGTTGAAAGATAAGTGGGTGCCATTCTAAAATGCAGAATGTAGGTACAAATTAACAGATTTTCGTTAAAGCTTTTGTTGACGTTGACGAAAGAGAAAATGTAACAGCTTAATTTCCTGTAAGCACTATCTTAGAATTAGAGTTGAAAGTTGAGCTGAAGTATGGACGCATTGTCTTAAAATTCTTTGTTACCAAAAGTAAAATCTAAGATACTTAGGTGCATATATGATTATGCAAAAATAGAATAAATGCAGATAAAGATTAATACAGATTTTATAAAGGCTGTTGTTCCATAATGTTTATGGAAGATCAGATATGGTAGCCCCATTTTCCCGTAGACATTGTATGTTGGCAATTAAGACTTTGTTCAACTTTAGACAATACATTTACGAAATTTAATACATTTTAAGATCCTAAATCTATAATAAAGTACTCAGATAAATTGTGAAAAATAACTGAAAATTGTACAGAAAGAAAATTTAACAGAAAAAAAAAAGCTTAGAGAAATATACAGATTTTCTGTTTTTAATTGTTATCTGCGCACTATAAAAAGTTTATCTTTTTTTTACAGATACTCTCCGTATTTTTGACAGTTGAAAGTTGTTTTGTACATAAAACGGTTTTTCTCCGTTTTTTACCTTAATCATAAATGGATTAAATCTCTCTGTTCAAATTTTAGTTTTTGAAATACAGTTTTGTTTACTGTAAGATACTTTTACCTTTTTTTAAAATCAGTTTACGGTTAGTTTCTATACTTGTTATTACTTTTCAGAAACTATTTCATTGTTTTGATCATCGTATAAATAAATCTGTGTTTTGACTTTATTGTGAAATTGATGTTCTACCTGATTATTATCTCTTTTTAAATATAAAAATTCGATAAGTTTACAGACATTTTTATAAGAGTGGGCAACTTATTGTTTTAAACATTTTTACTTTTAAATATGATTTCAGCAAATAAGACTTTAAAAAAAGCATAGATCCATAATGAAGAACAATAGAACTAGAACAACATTAGAATTATGCTAGTTCAGATAACGGAGTTCTCCCTTTCCAATTGGGATGACGCCGGTTTGAATTCCAGCGGTGACTTGTCATGCGAATTTTGCTCGTACCGACAACAATACTGTCATATTCACTTCATAAAGATTTTTTTTAAAATAACAAGATTTTTTTTGTTAAAATAGAAGTACTAGGCTGCTTAAAAAGTAGATGTTCATTCTTAAAAATTTTTGTTTTTCTGTGATATAAACGGTTTTATACAGAGTTTTATAAAGAAATTTGTACATTGATGCTTTCTAAATCAAATCAAATCCATATGGACCTCTTAGAAAGGGCAGAGTATAGACTGTCAATATTTAGAATTCATAATTATATCATAAATTGTAATTGTAAGATATTCTTAAGTACATAATAATAGTCACAAGCAGAAAATAGATGACAAGGGAGACTAGGGAAGTGTGACTCGCCAATTTCGAAATAAACTAGTGGGATGTATGCCTTATGAGGAATAATTTTAGGGGGCTGCATTCGGTGCTGCTCATAGAAAGTCCTATGAGAGATAAAAAATAATTCAATATGTAGAAAAATCGGTATTTTGTTACATCAATGCAAACTATTAGTTATTGTAATTATCTCATACTCCAATTAATTTTGTGGTATTTTCACGCACTATATAACGCATATTTATTGTCAAAACTGATTTCGAAACTTTTATATATCTGTAGTTTTTTAGAAAAGCCTGTTAGGATAATTTAAAAAAAAAATTGGCATCAAACTTTTAAAAATTTTTTTTCAAAAAATTTTCCAATATAAAAACAAGTGAACAGTAATGAATTTTAAAGTTTTTTTTGTGCTAAGACATTTTTACCTCCTTATCCAATTATAAACAATAAAATACTTTTTTGAAAGTTTTGTTACTAAAATTAGAATAATCGCTTAAAAACATTTTTTTCAAAATAGGTATATCCGGCTTTTGAGATCAATTTTGACAATAAATAATACATGAAAGTACCACAAAATTAGTTGGAGTATGAGATAATTACAATAACTAATAATCTGCATTGAAGTAATAAAATACCGATTTTTCTATGGATTGAACTATTTTTTATCTCTCATAGGACCTTCTATGGACCGAAACGAATGTTGCCCCCTAAAATTATTCCTCATAAGGCATACATCCCACTAGTTTATTTCAAAAATGGGAAGACACACTTCCCTAGACTCCTTTGTGAGTGCATAAAAATAAAATAATTATAGTTTGTTTCATTCTAGCAAATTCTTTATAACGTAAGCGTATGTGTGTGCTGAAAACGAGATCCAATTAACAAGAAATAACTTCGAAATTCTGTTACGTGATCTTTCTGCTGCTAGTTTCTTCTATAAACTAAATATATGAGATTTAATTCATTTCATTTTATTACTCAGCAATAAGGCTTATGAGACGAAAGTTCTTTGTGAAGTGTTTAATTATTTAATCAAATGGTGTGCTTGTTTAAATAATGATTCATTAGGTAATTTACTAATTTATTATGCAATTGCATTTACAGTTAAAACTCTATTAATTGTAATAAGTTATAATATTTCATAATGCATTTTATTTTAGCTTCATACTAGGATTTTGGTAAATTTATATTTCAATTGTTTTAGTAAAAAGGAAATATTCAAATGCTGCACTCGAGACAGACCCTCACATTAAAAACAATCGAAACTAATTTTAAATAATAAAAAAAAATTATTGAAGTCAATCACATCACAGTAAATGAGGAGTTAAAATAATCAAAGCTGTTTATTTAGTAAAAAAAAATTCTAAAAACTATTTAAGCCGAAAAAAAGCAAATGATATTATGGTTCTAATTAATAAATATTGTGATAAGATAGACATTTTTAAAAGCTTTTATTTTTAAATTAACTTCTGAGGATTAGTCCCTGATTTTTATGAACTTTCAGATGTTGTCTTTCCTGCTTCAACAGAAACGGCTTCTCCATGTCATTGAAAGAGAAAATAGTGCATGGCAGGAAAAAGTTTTATACAATTTTACCAGATATTAAATGTTTCGAGGATTAATCTAGACCTTAATATTATTTTGAGATAAGTACTTTATAAGTTTATGGAATTCGATTTTTTTTGCAGTGCATTACTCATAAAAATATTATTTTCCACAAGAAATGCTCTTTTGAAAAAATAGAAAATGACGTTAATCTTTACAATGTACAAAGACACTCATTTTTATTTTCGTCTTGTCTCATCTGAATTATACACTTTTATAATTGTAAATTTATTTTTAATTGTATAAGTATTAGTCAACGTACACCGAGAAAAAAGTATGGTCAAAACTACCAGAATATGGTAAGATTTGGAATGTTTCTAGCTCTATGGGAATACCCAAAATCACAGCAATGTTTACTGAAGAGATTTTGTAATGCGGTTGGTAAAGTTAATAACGAAATATGGTTTTGCACATAATTCTATCAACATAAATTCCATCAACATGAAGTTTAACATTTATATTCTTCTTTTCTTATCATTTCAATTTTATTTCAGAGCTATACTCGAAAAAAATATTAGCAATAGAAAAACAACAATGTTTTTTTAAAAATTTCTAATACCATGAGAAAAACGCACAGTAAAATTTACTGTGTTTTTGGCTCTATGTAAACACCAAAAGTTTGCGAATTTTTAACCAAGTGCGTGGCAATGATTTCGGTAAAATTAACAATAAAATATGGTTTCATACTATGTGATAAAATTTGGTAATTTTATCATGCTACCTTAGAGCATGGCATAAAAGCCATTTATTCGGTAAACTTTTCAGTTTTGTATTTTTTTCTAAATTTTTAGTAATAAAAACTATAATTTTAAAAACCAGAATTTCCGGTAAACTGTTACCATATGAATGGAAAAACTACGTACTGAATGGTTTAAATAACGTATATTTTGGGTTTTATTACCATAATTATAGCTTTTTCTATTACTTGAAATACCATTACCATGCATTTCGATGATCTTACTGAACTGTTTTTACCGGAATTAACACTTCAATTTTTTAATTTATATATTAATGTGTGACCTCAAAAAAGTCAGGTATACAGATTTGTAGTTTTGTCTAATTTTGTATTAATAGGAACTATAATTTTGAAAACCAGAATTTCCGGTAAACCGTTGCTATATGAATAGAAAAACTACGTACTGAATGGTTCAAATAGCGTATATTTTGGTTTTTATTACTATATTTATAGCTTTTTTTTACTGGAAATACCATTACCAAGCCGTTCGTTAAACTTTGTGAAAAGTTTTTACTGAAATTAATTATATATTAATTATATATTAATTATATATAAATCATATATTAATTATATATTAATTATATATTAATTATATATTAATTATATACTAATCATATATTAATTATATATTAATCATATATTAATCATATATTAATTATAGATTAATTAATTTATTTATAATGAATTCCAGTAATTATACATCAATTATATTGTAATTTATATATTAATGTGCGACCTCATCTAAGCCAGGTATATAGAATTAATTTTTGACAAAATTTGAAAAAACAGTAATTGAAACTGAAACAGTGATATCGAGGCACACTGTAAAATCCACTAAAATTTACTTCAATACATGCTTCTTAGAAAAAACGCATTATCGCATGCAAATTTATATTGTTGTGGAATTATAATTTATTGACACTTAATAAATGCATCTTAAAAAACTGAAGGAAAGGTAAGTGAGTAAAAAATTCCTTAGTTTAAATAAAAATGAATAAATTCATATTTTTGTTAAATCAATAATGGCGCTTTAAAAACTCGTGTGTAGAATACTTTAAAAGAGCTTAGCAACTCATAAAACTGTCGTCGATTTATTTTTAGAATAACGTAGAAAATATTGATTTAATATCCAATTCTGTAAAACAGAATTAAGTTATTAAAATGAATGCATTTAAAAATTGAACAGTAGTGTTTGCTATTAACGTAATATTTTCCTACTTTTAAATGAAATGAATATCATTAAGTGGAATACCTAAAAGATAATGTATTTTTTCGAAATTGGGCTGAACTCTTGGCTCATATCCAATATATATTTTTGTTTTAATTTTTTATTAGGTTGAGTTGTGACAACTGAATATGTTTTTCTAAAAATATTTTCTATACGTGCGGTACAATGATCGCCAAAAGAAATGTCAAATTTTTTTTTCTTCCGAAAAAGATTTTTGGTTAATTTTTTTAACTTTTAAGAAATTGCTCTTTATTGTTTATCAATTTTATTTGCTATATACTTTCTTTAAAATCTTTATTTAGCTTTTAATTTGAAATTATTATTAAGTTTTTACTTTAGTTTCCAGTTTAAAAATACTTGTTAAGTTTTTAGTTTAGTTTTTAACTTAAAAACTTGTTAAGTTTACTTTTATAAGAAATAACTATGACGTTATTTAAAAATAACTAAATACGTTTTTTCATTATTTTTTACATTTGTAATGAAACCGACAAATGACCTCAACCATAATGCATTATCCATTATCTACTTGTTATGATCTTAGAAAATACTTTAAACACATTTTTTTCCTTATTAATACTTTAACTACTCAGTATAACAGGTTAAATTACGTTTTAAAAGCAGTTTTGGAATAAAATGTAGTGATGGATTCGATTGAAAAAAACTTGTTTCTTTTTAAATTAGCTATCTTTTAATGAAGATAATTTTAATTTCATAAAATTAATCGAATGCCCATTCATCGTGCGGGTTGAAAAAGAACTAAATGAATTTTTGTTGTATTTATAAAAAAAACTTGATCTTGTATAATTCGGGTGTAGTGATTTCAAATATGAAATTATTTTTACCTGTTCGGAAATACATGGACAAACAGTTCGTAATTGGGAAGCGCTTCTAGCTGCGTATGACGATGGTTCCTATGCAATTCCTATGCAGCCACAGGTTCCTATGTAATGTGAATCCTGATTATGTGCTTTAATTCCCCTAGAAATATGTCGCAACATTTGCAACATTTATGCTAACCCTTGTTGATCTAAAACGTTTTTAAACTTATGCATTTTGACGAACGATAGACTAACAATGTCATTTTAAAATAAAAATGTAGAAGGAAACCAATTGTAGGTATAAAATCAGCGAAACAAAATCATCTAATATCTTTGAAAAAAATCTCATGCTACAGAAAATAAATTTTTTCCCCCAAAATTAAGGCGACAAGGGGCTTTCAAATTTTTTTTTTGAAATTATAAAGGGATTTGCTTGAAATTTTCAGGATACATTTATATTGCTAAAAACAACTTTTATACAAAATTTCAAAAAAATATTTCAAAATTTAAGAAATTAAAAAATTTAAATTTTTCAATTTTTTATGTTTTTTTATATTACTCCTCGCGTCTGAAATTTTGTCAAAATGACAAAATTCTTTTAAAATATTACATATTAGGTAATATTGAAAAAATTGTTGGGAGTACTTTTTTTATTTTTTATTATAGAAACAAATAACATTAAAAAAACAGTAAAAAACCTACATTTTTAGGAAAAAATCATCATACCTCTATAAAATATCATGTATAAAAAAAATACTATTCACTTAATTCAAAAAACTTTTCCAACAAAATGTTAATAATATTCATCAATATATAGCATTAAATTCTCAGGTCAATAGAATGAAAATTCATTACGCTGGAACAGTTTGAAATTTGTAAATTTGTCAAAAAAGACATTTTGAGAAAAATGACATTTACTACTTTTTCATTGCAAATTTTACTTCTGAACAAATATTTCTTGTTTTTAATATAAATACCTATAAATATTGTCTAATGAAATAGTTTAATAATTATATAGTTTAAATTTCTTTAAAAAAATTAACAAAATATTTAACTAATTTAAAATTAATTTTAAACTAAACTAATTTTAACAGTTAGCTGCATTCAAAAAAAGGTAAACAAAGGGGTGTGGTCAAAACTGAAATGGTCATAACTTCATCAGTTCTGCTCTTATTCCAGAATTTTTTTTTTTTAAATGTTCAGTTAAATGCTAAGATTTCTAGAAATATAAAATGTAAAATATCGATTTTTTGACAAATTTGTGCTTCTTTGAAAGTCCCTTGTCACCTTAAACAATGATTTACTATTGTTTAACACCGCACTATATTGCAAACAATTTTAAATAATTCCAATATTTTTTGTATTATATGTTGCACTATATGGTGATTTTGCTTCCATATATTGCAAAAGACACTTTTCAGAAATTCAACTAAAAATATTAATTTTCAACTCTCGTTGATTTTACATTATATATTTAAGTTTTTAAAAAAAAGTATTTTCAAAGCGTAACTACAAACAAAATAAACGCGCGATTTCAGATAGTTTTCGAAATTCTAATTCCGTGGCGTCATCCTTCGTTGACCTTCCCTGCCATTGTGAATCAAAAGTAAATAATACTGGACATGTAATATACAGACATTTTTATTTGATAGAAATGTAAGCAAGCAATAACCGCTGATATCATCTTTTAGATAGCTTAAAAATAATTATATATAGTTTAATTTTCTCAGTTGCGTGATTCTAAACCTATTAGAAAAAATTATTTTTCTCACGTCTTTCCAAACAGTTTTTAATTATTTTTACCATTGTTGGCTATAATTGCGCTTTGATTCTATTGTTTAATGATCCGTCATCTGTGGACAGTTTTGAAGTTACACGAGACACGCACAAACACGAAAACTTTTTCTTTTATTTTTGTAGATTATTTTTCTATACGTAATTAAGCGTTTTTATTTTTTAAATATTCATAATTTTAGGACAAATGTTTTTCGACCAAATAAAGGTCTACATTAACCAAAGGAAAAATATTGGCAGATTAATGATAATTTAAGTTATTAGTAAGATAACATTTAGTCATTAATACTCTATTACAAACAAAATATTGATAGTCTAACTTTAGTGCACTGTAAAGAATTCCGGATAAAATTACGATGAAAAGTACCTGTACTCATGGTGACTGTATTTTCCCCATAAAATCCATTTTTACAAGATCATGTTACGGAACAAAAAATCTGATATACAGTAATTCCTAAAGTGATAATGACATTAAAATCACTGAACCACTCTAAATTAATAAAAATTACTGTAAAAACCACGATCTAATATTTTACTGTAAAAACTAAATTTTACATTAAAATGGATTTTACAGATGATGCACCAAAAATGCCGTTACTTTATACCGTAATTTGATCCAGAATTTTTTACAGTGTAATCCAAAAACTATTTATTTTCAGGAAATATAAAAACATAGTTTTTTCCTTTGCCAGAATCCTAATTAATATATAAAGGAAGGCCAGTACTTTGTTTACGTTGCCCTAGAGCTGCACAATGGGCTATTGACGAGGGCATGAGAAACATCCCTGAGGATGATCCGAAGACATGCCATCGCAATTTTGATCCTCTGCAGAGGGGATGGCTCCCCGGCTTTGGTAGCCAGACGATCCGGCGTGAAGTCGAGTTCTTTATGGTAGAACTGTTTGGCGAAGACCGACTCGGTCCTTACGCAGGCTGATCAAAGTGGTAACCCACCCGCTACTTACCGCAGCCAGTGATGCTTGACTTCGGTGATCTACTTTGAACCGTGTCTTTGCGATTAGTCCACTGCGGGATAATATATAAAGGACTAATATGTGAAGAGAGTTGTATGAATTTAAGCATAACTTAAGTATTCTTTTTATTTTGATTTATTTTCTTATTTATTAAGTTTAAAAAATCAATTATTCTAAATCAAATTTTTAAAAATAAACTCTAACATTAGTGTATAATAGTATAATTTTGTATCTTTAATTTACTCTCTAAACTGGAAAAATGCCGTTTATTTATGAAAAAAAACTTAAAATAACTTGCATATGCTATATTTTAACGATTACATCTCGGAGCCATTTTAATGCATACATAAATATTGTAACGTTTTTGGTCAAGAAGAATTATTTTTAAAACAAACATTAATGAAACTTTATAATATAACGAGATTATACATCACAGATTTATTTTAAGGTATACATAAATATTGTCACGGTTTTGATCAACTAGAACTATAATTGAAGCATTAATGAAACGTTATAGCAAAATGGGCTTAAATTGCATGATGCATATATTTAAAAAAAATTTAATATCCGAAAAGAAAAGATGCAAAAAAAGATAGTCTGCCATATTTCATTCACTAAACAATTCATTTATTCGAATAAATTTAAAATTCATTCGAATGAGGAAGAATTATATCATTTTAAATACATCCTTTTAACATTTAAGCTGAAGCATTTGCATTCAATAAAATAAAAAATTGAATTTAAAATAATCCATTGAATTGATTTGCAAGCATGTATTGAATACATTTGAGAAAGAATTTTAGCGCTTATCTAATTATGCTAAACAATGAGTCAGTGAGATTGTCATACAAAATAAAAGCTGAGAATTGCCTTTAAAAGCAAATAATGAACCAAAATTATTCAAATGAAACTAATTAAAACTGATGTTAAAGTGAAAGAAAATACATATGGCTTTGAGTCGGGAATTAAATGCATACATAAGACTAGATTTGGGTAAAGAAATGTGTAAAAGAGAGTAATGAGTTGGAAATTGATTACATTTAACTAATAAAAAGCTTATTTACGAACGCGGTGCGACGATAAGAATTTATTTATAACGAAACAACTTTTGTTAAAACTTAATCACACATGTTTTGAATGTAAATAGTTCAGTTAATGATATAGATAATTTTTCTGTGCTTTGTCTCATATTTTCCGGACTGATTTAAGTTTTGGTTTGAGAACGAAAACTGAGACTTCATCTAGCTGAACTGTAGTATGTATGGAGTATTTAAATTTTAAATAAATAAAATTTATTGCTAGCTAATGTTTGAATTCTTCAAAATAAAAGATGTATATAAACTGATGGTTAATCATTCTAATGGTAGGCCACATGGTTGGCCTCAAAGCCCAGTCTGAGCCAATGCCTTCCTCTGAAGATTTCTCCATAACGACTTACTATTTATCTTTAATCTCCAATTCTTTTCATTAATTGCAAGAAAATCATCAGCCCATCTCAACCGCGGCCTTCCCCGCTTTCTTGTTCCAGTAGGTCTAAAAAGCAATATCTTTTTTATTGTATTGTCATCACTCATTCGAATCACGTGGGCCATCCAATTTATTCTATTTATTTTAATGTATTTAATAATATCGGTTTGTTTATAAATCTTGTACACTTCAAAGTTAAATCTCCTTCTCCAGTTATTGTTTTTAATTACCCGACCAAGTATACTCCCCAAAATCTTTCTCTATAATATTGTGTTACAATTTTACTTCAGTTTTGTCATTGTCCAAGCTTCAGAAGCATATGCCAAGACTGGCCTGACAACAGTTTTGTAAATTAAAAACTTTGCTTTTCTCGATAGAGACCCAGATATTATTAATTAAAAAAATTGTTACTAAATGTTTTTATTTCTATCTTGTTGTAGTTACTGACGATGAATGGCAGGAGAACTGGAGATTGCAAAACTTAGAAAATACATAGAAAGAAAGTTAAAAATATTATATTTACTGAATCAAATTACTGTATGAAAACACTGTTAACTCAAGAATTTCTCAGTGCTCCATTTTTATGCCATTCGAAACTATTTATTTTTTCATTGCTTTAGGAAATACTTCAAAGTAAATCGATGAAAAAACTTACAAAACTTCTATATAAATTTTTTCTATTATAATTCAATTAGACTTGGAGCCAGGACTTTCAATCTAGTTTTTCAAGGCATACAACTTTTGTTCACAATTCATCCAATTGTACTTCAATAGAAAACTAATCAAATTTATCCAACATTAATTAAGAAAATGAGTTTTCAAATGTTATCAATTTCATCGAGTTGGAATTACTTATGACCAGGCAGTGAAAATTAGAGATTACAAAGACTAAGAGAATGCCTAATTGTTTAGATAATTTGAGCAAAATATAAAGCGCATTGAAAGAAAACTCAGAAAAAATGAAGATGAATTGGTAGAAAGATGTATTGAAGTAAAATATCGTGGATGATAAGACTATTGAGTCTTGTTTTCAAATCATATCGAGCTTGGATTAATTGTGTTTAGAAGTTATATTTTTCTTAAATGAAATATCAGCGTTTTTCATAGCCTTAAAAAAACTGTGCTGTATTGCACAGATTTTTCCTATATCAGCATGTTTATGTCTAACTAGATAAAGTTAAAAAAAACATGAAATGGTTTTTTTTCATTATAAGAGTGTTTTCAGTATACTCACATGCACTCTAAGAAATTCCGAATCAAATTACTGTAAAAAGTAAAGGTACTCAGGGTACTGATGTCTTTTACCGTAAAATTCAATTTTCTGGTAATATATTGTGAAAAAAGGAAAAAATCTGATTAGTAAGGTCTGAAATACCGTATTTTTTACAGTAATAATTACCAAATCACTGAATTCCTCTAATTATTACTTAAAAAATCACGGTACAATATTTCATGGTACGAATGAATTTTTGGGTAAAATGTCTAATTTGCACTCTAAGTGCTGGTACTTTATACCATAATTTGGTCAAGAATTTGTTACAGTGTACAGTAATAAAAAAGAGTTTTTTTTTTCTAATTAAAGACAGAAACATTTCAAGATCAGTATAATGAAGAGAATATCAAATACAAGAAGTTAAAACGTTTTCTACTTTTAAACAGGAAATGACGTTTCTAACAAGAAAAGTAAGTTTAAAAATATTTTCAATAATTTCTTTTACATTATTATGATAAGAAAATTTAAACATTTAGAACAGTTAGTCTTTCATTTATATAAACATTTCGTTTTTCATTTATAAAGTTTTCTATACATAAATTTGAAATTCGAAAGAACGCGCTTAATATATTTTTGAAAAGTGAGACATTTTAAAAAGAAACAAAACTCAAAAAAGACGGAACCGTATTTTTAATTAAAATAAGCCAATTTATTTATATCGTACGAAATGTTCATAATTATTTTCAGTTTTAGATAATATCGAATCAAAAAACTTAGTCCAGTTTACGGCAAAAATCAGCAATGAAAAAATGAGAACAAATAGATATAAGAGACGCATTCTAAGCATTGTGTTTCATAAGGAAATAAGTTGGCTTATTTTTTTTGAATAAAAGGTAAAAAAATTCAGTGACTGAACTGGCGGATTATTTAATGAGTCTAATCACACTCAGATCACTTGGCATGCAAATTAATCTTCCGTAAATTATCACTATTCAACCGGAAAAAAGGATATAAATTAATGAGGATGAAATATCAGGAAATGATACAAATTAAAAATAACAAAGTAAAATTTATTAACAAGAACTAATGAACATAAATTAACCAGAGTAAATTACTTCACTTTAATCAAAAATAATACGATTAATCAATCACAATTTAGGGAAATAAATTTTTGAGATTGAAGTAATAGTAATTAATGAGAATAATTTAGATAATTAAATCAAAAGGAATCAGTATAAATTGATCAAAATAAATTAAAAAAATCGATTGATTTAGTAGTTCATATTAAATGTAGTAAAGTTAAACAATAAGAATGAAGTAATATAAAATATTCGGAAACAAAAAATATAATTTAACAAAATGTAATATATTACGCAGCATACTACACAAAATATGATATATTTGCCTTTATATAATATATCTGCCTCTATTATCTATTTATCTTTGTTCATTTATTTATACTGAAAAATTTGTATAACATTAATAAATATTTTTTAAGCATCCATTTTATCCTTAATTGTGCAATTAAATATTAATGTAATTTATGTTTTAAAAATAATATTTTGAATATCAGTATAAAAATATTTAAAAAATATCAATATTTAATGTATCAATATTTAATCTATCAATATTTAACATATCAATATAAAATTAACATCAATAATGATTAAAATTGCTTAGTTTTCAAACTGTCATTTTTAATAGCTTTGTCATTTCTAAAATTTTGACGAATCAGAAAACAAAAATTTCTTGATTCATCTTTCATTTCCCTTGTTCCTTATTCAAGATAATTTAGATGATTAAAAATCAACCTAATTCATATTTACGTTAATATTAATGTGATAATTATTTGTATTAATAATGTTATGTTATTAAGGGATAATAACAAATATTCTATTTTTTACTACTTTTTGTTTTACAATTTTTATTGATATTTAACTGCTATTACCCAGCGAATGAGAAAACATGCACTCTTTTCAATTCTTTAATCCTTTTTTTTATCTTTTCAACTAATATTTACTTTATTATTAATGTAATTAAATAGTAATCCAAATAGCAAGTACTGTGAAATTTAAAAATACTTATTTGTGCTAAAATAATTGTTACTAATATTCTTACGAATGAAACGTAATAATTTTTCTTTCTCCCAGGTGAGTTTAAATTTTTTTTATTCTTATTTAATAACCTTGTTTAATAATTTAAAGAAACTTTAGATCTCAGCAATTTGATGTATTTTAAAGTACGGCATACAAGGAATTCTCATTTGAGTTACGTGATCTAAATTTCTTTTTTAACGCTGGCCTATTGAAGTATTTTTCCTTATTCTGTTCTTGAAAGAATGTAATTCAAATTTAAGCTAACAAAATAACTCACACACTTTATTTATCAACTACGACTCAATCAGATTCTTTTCGTTAATTAAAAAAAACTGATTCTTCTATGCATATTTTTTAAGTAACACAAAGTTCATTATAATCTTCTCGTATCGATACTACAATTTTACATCGATATCTAACAACAAACTATCAAACTGTCTTATTATCAAGCATTTACATTTTCAATTTTAAAGACTTTCAACTCGATAAGTATAGTATACGTATAAAGTAATCCCAGGTCCCATTTACATAATCCGTACGAGTTTTAGTTTTATTATTTAAATGAAGATTGATCCGGAAAACTGCAAATTATAATATTTCAATTTCATTCTAATAAATTATATTGATTGAATATTTTAATCAATGCCCTCGAAACATCTTATTCGTAGTATCTATTTTTTGCAAATATCACGGGTTTCAAAGTAATTAAAGGTGACTATAATTATGTTACATTTTTTAATCTACATATAGCTGACAAATTAAAGATTTTTTTTACATTAAGTTTTTGATTTATTTAAGTATATATAAATCTATGTGCATCTTGATTGTTTTTCTCGAAAAATTATTGAGTAAAAGAAAATATTCAATGTCGAAATTTTTATTTCGGTGATATGTTGGAGGAGGGAGAGTGATATATTTGTGTTTCAGAAATTTTATATCTTGTGCAAAAGTAACTTGATTTAGAAACACCTAAATCACCATTCATTAACATACCTGGCACCAGACTTCCAACGAGAAAACATTGAACCTTCAATGTCAGACACTGAAATTGTTTATATATATATATTTTTTTATCCTTGTAAACACGGAAAAAAGTAGACTACTTCGTTTAATATCCTTTCGCCTGGCACACACCTTGGCGAGAAAAATACGGAATAACCAAAGCCAAAAAAAAAAGAAGATATCACTTAGAACACAAGAATAAAATTTTCCTCCTCATCCGCGTAGGATAAGAAAGAGCAAAGTTTTGTATTCCGAGCACGAATTTAGGCGCACTCTTTAGTCGCCCATTTCAGCCAAGAATGAGTTCTGAGCGCGCTCATCAACATCTTTTGCTCCCGGAATTCTTTTAACCTTTTCGAACACGAAGCGCCGGTATCGTACTGTAATAGCGCCAAAATATCTCCCCTATCTTCTCTCTTGTTTCGAAGGTAGCCACCAACGGTGCCTTTGGATGGGATCCAGGATTTTCCGAAAAAGGGTTCTTGGCGATTTCCCGATTTTGGAGGTGTGTTGGCTAGAAGGCGCCAAACTCAACACCCGTTCGTTGAAATCACTTGTGTCCGAGGGGGTGAAGAATTAAAAGAGGTGTGTTTACCGTGATGTTTGAGAAAAAGAGCGCGCCTGGAGAGATATCGACGTGAAAAGTTGATTCTATGTCTTGAGGAAAGATGTTTTAGGGAGAGATATTTAAATTGAGTTTCAAAAAAGATATGAAAATAAATAACGTCTTGTTTGAACGCGTAATGAGAACAAGTATAATCTTTTTTTGTACCTTTACATCTGGCCTTATTTTTATCTGTGAAACTTTAATGAAATTGCATATTTTTTTCTCCATCCGACATTTTTTTTTTTTAAATCTCTTTCTTTTTGCCAGCGTCTTTTAGTACTTTAAAAGTGATTGGAAAATTTAATAATTTGACGAAGTTTTTTATTTTTAGCGTTGTTTAAAGCAAGTAAATTACTTAATTAAATTTTTTTTTTTACTTCAAAAACTATTTCTAAGTTTTAGATTCAGATATCGACTTTTTTCGAGGGTCACGATCATTTTATAAATTATTTTAAAATAAAAATTAGCAATAACTTGGACTGTTTGGACTTTAAATTACTGGAATAGGGAAGCAGAGGTTTATAGTCTGAAATAAATTGCGCAGAAGATTGTTTTTGAATAAAAAAAAATATGGACCAGGATAGCCTGGTTGGCACGGCGTTAGACTCGTGTTCGTGAGAATCCAGGTGTCCGAAGAATCCACGTGCATTATGAATGGTGAATGATGCGCGTTAAATTTGTTGGGGTCACAAAGTCTTCCAAGTTGCCATAAGAAATCAAAGCCTCTGGGGGTGCTGAATTGGAGATTTATCGTTCTCTGGTTCGGATCAAAGTTAAGATGGATGGATGGATGCATGAATGGATTCGCCTTGTTAAATGGGTTGTGGCATATGTTTGAGACTGAAGTGGTTTTTCTTACTATAGATTGCGCCACTAAAAAGCAAAAAGCGCCCCCTCTGCCTTAAATTCGCTTGGTTTCCCAAACAGGCTTGCTGGCATGATAATTACGTAATAGAAACAACAAGCAACAGATTATTAAATATAATGAAGGGAATAATTAGGGTTAACTGAAGTATGATGATAAAATACAGAAAGAAATTATTAAACTTAGGTATTGAGGTAAAATCGCACCCGAAATACAAAGAAGAATCAATAGTGCAAGTAAATGTTTCTATGGATTAAAAAAATATTTAAACTCAAACCTACTAAAAAGAGATACTAAACTGTTAATTTATAAATGCTTGATCAGACCTATCCTAACATATGCCTCAGAAACTTGGACAACAACACAGAAAGATGAGAATTCCTTGGGAATCTTCGAACGTCGGATCCTAAGATCCATTTTTGGGGGCAAACAAGTTGATGGTACTTGGTACAGACGTTCAAACTCACAACTCTATCGGGCCCATAGAGAGCCTGAAGTTGTCAAGTACGTAAAAATTCAAAGAATTAAATGGGCTGGTCACATCATTCGGATGAACAGAGAGCGTCCGACAAACATAATCTTTTCGGCTCAGCCCATCGGATCAAGGCCCAGAGGTCGACCAAAGCTGAGATGGGCCGACTGCGTGGAAAGAGACTTTTCAGTCTTAAAAGTCTCAAACTGGAAGACAACTGCCAGGCAGAGACAGGCCTGGAGGAAGTTGATTGAGAAGGCCAGGGCCCACCCGGGGCTGTCGTGCCATTGAGGAAGGAAGGAAGGATTGAGGTAAAATAAAACAAAGGACTTAATTAAAGTTAAATATGGAGATATAGTGAAGGTTGGATAGGATGATAAAATTAAATAAATGCTTTTATAGAAACAAAATATATAAGGGAAATAATTATGATTAGGTATGGAAATAAAATTTAAATAAATATTGTGGTTAAGTATGACGACAAAATAATTTAGATTAAGTATGGGGGTAAGATACAATAAGTAGAATATTTAAGGTTAAGAATGGGAAAAAAAATATGCCGAAGGAAATTATTAAGGTTAATTAAGTCATAATTTGTAATGGATGAAATAATTAGTGTTGATTTTATAGATTTAAAACCAATTTCAGTAAAGAGAATGAGGACATATACTATAACTATCCTCATTCATTTTTTTCTTTCTTTTTTAAGATTGACGATTTTTTTTTTGACAACCGTTGGCATAGATGAACCTTATTACATTGAATGAATAAAGGGAAAAAAGAACGAAAAAAAGGGAATATAGGAAACGGTGTATTAGCAAATCTGTGAATCAGTAATTTGACTCAGTTTTAAATTAGTAATTGTTTTTTTCAATAAATTAAGCAGGTCATTCATCTATAAGTTGTATCACGGCAGTTGCCAATTATAATGTTGTTGATTTTTGATATTAAATTTTTCTCTTAAATTATTGTAATTTATGCTTTGTATCACAATAAAACCAAATGGTACATTTGTTCTAAGTTCTCTTTTACTGTGCGTACGATATTTATAATCAGGTGTCTGCAAATATTGGGCGTCCACGGTATAATGTAAAAATTCATTGCAGGCTCTTAATAATTTAGCCTGTTTTTGTTAAATCTAAAAATCAAATTTTTTTAAACATAACACATTATAAATGTAACTTATACAATAATGATATCGTTAAATATACCTTCAATTAAAGATTTCAAATCAGAAAAATCTTTTCATTGTTGGTATACTTCAAAAACTAAAATGCATATTTAAGTTATATATTATAACACGCAGGCATGCATTGCGATATGTGATTTTCGCTCGGACAATTGTCTATAAGTTAAAATTGTATACCATACTTTTGACAACACTATTTATTTTTAGATAAAATAGATTAAAAATTGTTTTGTTTATATTCTTTCATACAAACGAAATGCTCTAAAACCATTTTAAGTTAATATAGAGCATTTGTAGATTCATCATACAATATCATCATTCGCAGACTATATCTTCACAGCTATAGCGATATAAATTAAACCATGAAAGCAGCATTTCCGATTGTTGATGCAGTTTCAAAACCCATCAGAGCCACTAGAAAAAAAAATTTTACAAATTTCTTTAAAAGCACGTAAAACACAAAAAAAAAGAGTTTTTTTTTTCCTCTAAAAATATAAAGTTCTTGGAAAATCACCTATTTCCAGCTGTACCTGACTAGACTAGCCCCTTAACTCTGACTATCCGATACGTTTTTTATTCGCTTACATCAACATCGAACCAAATTTATTAGAAACAAATGAGATAAGATTTTTTTCTTCCTTTTCTGGCAACAGCTGGTGGCCGTCGGGATTCGCCGGGCACTGAGGATTTTTTTTTTCCCTACCAAGAGAGAGATTTTTCCCTTTACCATCTGTTAAAGTGTTTCGACAGCGTTTCTCTTTTTATACGCTGCATAGAATCGACAGGAACGTGTCTTCTATCTCGTATTGGCAAAAAAAATATGAAATAGGAAAAAAATATATTTCGCCTAAGAAATTGGCTCTGTCAAGGAAAAAAAAATTTCCAAAGTAAATTCTTTCTTCGTGAAAGCTTGATATTTTTTCGCTTTCTCATCTTTCGATATTGCCAGACTTTTCGAGGGAATATACAACTTGAAATATCTGTTTTTGAAGTGAGAATGAAACTTGATGTAAATCTGCTCGCCGATGCTGTTATGCTGCATCTGGGAAATATTTCTTTAATACAACTTTTTGCAGCAATGAAAATATACACAGTATACCGATATTTACAATTTTTTTCTGATATCAGAAAAGTAAGTATGTCTAGGTTTGGTTTAAATGTTATGATTTGAAATTTCATCTTAATGATTTCAAATACAATATATTTTTAGAGTTAAAAGTTTGAAATTTTTTGAACGTATTTTGAGAAAAATGTATGGTCAAAACTATCAGAATATGGTCAAATTTACTGTGTTTCTTGCTAAATGGTATCACCAAAATGCTCAGTCATTTTTATTGAAGCAACTTTGGTAATGATTTCTGTAAAATTAACAAAAAAATATGGTTTTGTAATGTATAATAAAATTATAACTTTAAGTACGAATTAAATTATAAAACGCTATTATATTTTATTATTATTTATTTGGCAAAATTTACTTTTGAATTTTGTATTATTTTCAAATAGTGTGGTGATAAGATCTATAATTTTGAAAACCAGAATTTCCGTAAACCGTTACCATATCTTTGAAAAAAATATCGAATTAATGGATTAAATATCGTTAATTTTGGCTTTAATGATCAGATTTATGTTTTTTTCACCAGAAATGAACGGTTTTTTACTAGAATTATTATTTTCGTGTAGATGGGATTTTATTGAAATTTCTCATTTCACGTGGAATAAAAAATAAAAAAAATATAAATAAATAATTTATATATTTTTTCCCGATTTTCCCTAAGAATTAAAAAAAAATAGTATCTCTTTATCTTCTGCTACATACTATTTACCATAAATCATGTAAATCTATCTAAAAGTTATTTTTACTTTCATTCAATAAATCAATGCAAAGTATCTAAAAATTATTAACTATCACATGAATTTATTATGCTAACTTATCATTCCATTAGTATCCTAAAATGTCTTTTTATTTTATTTTATGTATTTTTTTCCAAAATTTCTCAATTTTCTACAAAAATTTTTTTATTAAATTCTTTTTTCCTTCTTCTCGTTCATATTATTTATTATTAATTGTGCAACACAATCTAAAAATATTTTTCACTTTTATTCATTAATTTTATAAAAAAATTTATTTCAATACTTTCATGCATTTATAATTTTCGTAATTTTATATATTTTTTCTGTTTGTTTTTAAGTAAAAAGTGCAAAAGGCGATGATTATTGAAAATAATTACCCCTTATAATTTAATTTTTCCGTTAAGTTCAATACGGAGTGTTTTGTATTTATATTTCATAATTGAGAAAAAAAATTGTGTATTAGTGGTACTTAGAAAAGCATTTATATTATTTTCTTTTTTGCCAAATGCGTTGTGATATTAACTGCTAATTATTTTAAAATTAATGTTACGTCTTAGCTTTTACTTAGTCCATTTCCTAAATTCTCTATTTATAAACAATGCAGAGCAATTAAAATTTGAGAAAAAAATGAAATTGAAATTTTTGAGTCATGAACTTAAAGAAAAAATCATTTTTAAGGTATTTTGACCATTTTTAAGTCTTCCCTGATCAATTAAAAACACATGTTTTTATGTTTCAGTAAAAAAATAGCATGTTTTGATATATAATACATGTATGAATCGAAACAAAAAGGTTATAAATTAAATATTCATAACTTGTCCCCCGTGCATTAGTAAAAAAAATCTGGATTAAATTATAATAAAAAATTGACGGCACCCAAGGTGTTAGTTTATTACTAACACTAAAAATTTAATGTACCGTAACTTTAATAGAAATATTTATTATTAAACAACTGAATCACCATAATTAAATATTACTATAAAATGCATGGTACAAAATTTTACTGTAAAAAAGGATTTAACGGTAAAGTGCATTTTACAGTTGATGCGCCCAGGGGGGCAGTTCTTTTTACCGCAATTTGTTGAGAAACTTTTTTCAGTGTTTAAAAAAACGTTGCGTAAAGTACTTTTTATGCGGCATATCAGGATTTTGAAAGTAAGAGCTTTTATTGATTTTATTCCACTTTGTTATTAATTTTACATATCCTTAAAGCGACAGTTTTTAACTTATTTCTGTCAGAAGTTATGAAGTTTTTGATTATTTTTATTTTAAGTATAAATTTTTTTGTCTAATAGAACTAGCTTGCATGTTTTACAAAATTTCAAGACTAAATTTAATTTATTTCTTAAAAGAAAATGGTCGACTATTAAATGTTTATTTAATCTAGGATAATGGATAGAATCGTTAAATTTTACGTACACTTATAAATAAAGAAGGAAATTAAATATTTCATATTCGAATATTCCAACAAAAATCAAGATCATTATGATTAAATATGCGTATTTCTTGTGTCAATATTTTTTCAAAACAATTGTTAGAACCACTATCTATAAAGATAGAGGATGGTTTAAAAAGGAAATAAATAATAATTTAATCATACAAAATATATGTCTCTTAATTTCATTAAATTTTTTATTTAATCGATAATGTATTTAGCGCAATCATTTACTTTAATAGAATACTTTTTCTCATTCGTTTTCAGTCCGCTAGAATCACGATTCTGAATAGAATCGTAATCCGAACAGAATGGAATCATCGAAATATTTTATATTCGACTAATGCATCAAATATGAAGAGAAGTATAGTTAAATGTGAATAGTTATCATAATTTTGTAGACAATTTTTTCCAGGAAATACTTAAAACCACGATCTATTTAGATAAAGGATGGCTAAGAAAATATATATTTCATTAAGTACACAAATATGAGCACAAAAATAAGTCTGTTAAATTAAATTAATTATTTCTTTAAAACGTGAATATATTTTGCTAATTTGTGTAACTTTTTTTAATATTTAATTTTAAATTTTATCAAGAAAACACTTTATGCCTTGAAAAATGGCTTTATTAACTAAATTTTTTATTGTTGATGAAAAATATTTTATTAGTTGAAATTTAAAAAAAAAATATTTACAGACCCAAGTTTAGAATGTAAAAAATGCTTTACTATTTGATTGAAGAAGAAAAGTACTTCATGCCCTGAAATTTTAATTACCAAACAAAACTTCTTTAATTAGATTATTCTTGACTGTAAAGGAAATGTACAAAATATTCTTAATGTGTGAATGGAAAGAGAAATATATGTAGTTCAGCAACAAAGATAAAACACATATTTATATACCAGATTGAATATACCAGACCAAATCAAACGAATGAAAATAAATTCTTAATGTATAAACTTTCCTAATGTATGAATGGAAAGAGAAATATATGTAGTTTTGCAACGAAGATAAAACACATATTTATATACCAGATTGAATATACCAGACCAAATCAAACGAATGAAAGTAAATTCTTAATGTATGAATATTCTTAATGTATGAATGGAAAAAGAAATGTATGTAGTTTAGCAACAAAGATAAAACACATATTTATAGACCAGATTGAATATACCAGACCAAATCAAACGAATGAAAATAAATTCTTAATGTATGAATATTCTTAATGTATGAATGGAAAAAGAAATGTATGTAGTTTAGCAACAAAGATAAAACATATATTTGTATTACAGATTGATTATACCAGACCAAATCAAACGAATGAAACGAATTTTTTGCCATACACCGAAGAGCCATTACATTATGACCACCCTGCTAATAGCATGCAGGACCACCTTTAGTCCTCAAAACTGCTAGCACCCGTCGTGGCATTGATTCCACAAAGTGCTGATAGGTAGTCTGAGGTATCTAGTACCAAGCGTTCACTAACTGGTCCTGCAATTCCCTCACATTGCGAGGGGGTAGCATGGCAGCACGAATTTGATTTTCCAAGTAGGACCACAAATGCTCTATTGGATTAAGGTCAGATGAATTTGGGGGCCAAAACATGACTTGAAAGTCACTGGAATGTTCCTTGACGATTCGATCCATATGACATGCTTACGATGCCCACTTATGGTGCGTTATCCTGTTGGTAAGCACCATCCCCCGCAGGAAAAACTGTTACCATGAATGGGTGAACCTAGTCTGCAACTATGTTCAAGTAGCTTACAGACGTCAGGGATTGTTCTATGAGGATTATAGGTCCTAATGTGCCCCATGAAAACATTGTTCCTGGGCGAGAAACCATGAAAACTTGGGCAAGCCCATTGTTATAGATGGAGGGTGGTCATAATATAATGGCTCTTCGGTTATAAAATTTAGCTATTTGTGTTTTATTTTGCACTAAATATTTTATTAGAAAAATAGGCACCACACAATATTAAACCTATCGTAAAATATTTATGTATCTTTAATTATTCCTATAAAATTGATATTTATATAAACACACATGCCTATTCAATAACTAAATATATTTAGCTCCTGTATTTAATTTTAATACAGAAGCTTTCTATATTTAGTAAATTTAATAGTGCTATATTATTTTCTCAATTAATTAAGTACCAAAAAATTATTCTGCTAACTAATTTAATTTTCAAAAGTTATCTTTTTGCGAAGTTCGACTGTCGTAATCGTTTCAAAATATATTGCGTCGGTTCTTTATTAGAAATACTAAAAAAGTAATTTTTAAAAAATAATCATTTGTTCCTAAAATCCTTATCTAAAATACAGTCTCTGCAGTCATTTTTGATCAATCGCTTCAAAATTGTTATAAACTAATTAAAATAATATGGTAGGCCACTAGTTGACCATGAGTCAGAAATTAAACTTCTTCACTTCAAATTTTCAGTTTTGTATTTTTTCTAAATGTGTAAGCAATGAAAATTGTAATTTATAATGTACAATTTTCGATAATCATTATCCAAAACAAAACAAAAAAATCAAATAAATGATCAAATAAATGATCAAATAAATGAAATCAAATAAATAACACCTTAAACTTTATTGGTGTTTAACACTAAATAATCGGGATTTTTTTTGTAAACAGAAATAATTATATCATACATTAGAAGTTTAAAATTATTTTTGAAATAGATTTTTTTCTCATTATGAAAAGTTAAAAATCCTCATATAAGAAACAAATAATTCTTATTTTGCTTGATATTAACAATTTCAACTTAGTGACAATATATTTCATCTACAATTTTAGTAAAAAAGTAATACATTTTAAGAATTTTCATACTATAAGCATATAATTTTGTTTGAATTCTCACAAAATATTAAATTCATGTTTTGAAATTTTCAGTTATTGTTGTGTTTTTTCTTTCTTTGCTTTACAGTAATTTAAAACAATCAAATATGGGAACAGTTACAACAATGCTGAATATAGTTAAAAAAAAATTATACATTTGTACATTGTTTTAATGGTTCTTCTTAAACACTGTTGATGAAAATGACCATTGTTAATTGCACCAACAATATAACAGAAAACAATAATTCCTCATTCTTATTTGAGCTTTTATAAGTGAATAACGTCTTTTTTGACAAGTGACTTATAATTTGTGAAAATGAGTGAGCTATTTCGTTTTGCTGTGCTTAATCACTGGCAAAAAGAGTTGAAAAGAAATCCAAGGCCTTATCGTAAGCATGAAAACTTTTAATTTTGTAGATTTTTAAGTAAATAATTGATTTCAAAATATGATCAAATCTGGATTAGAACCATTCTAAAATTAGCCAGAGGTGGTGATATACAATATTAGATGTCTATATTGCTTTGCGATTCGTAATTTCATTGCATAAATAAAGTTTTAACTTAATCTTGCTTGAAAATCTTTGAAACTGAATTTAATTAAAATATGAGAATTCTCCCGCAAATTGCAAACGGAAGTATTAAAATAAAATGAAAAATTTCAATAATAGGAAAGAAAATTATGGACTAACTGCTATTATTTGAAGGAATACAAAGTGCATTATTGTCTTTTAATACATATATGTATGCTCCCAAAATCGAAATTTTTTTGAAATTATTTTATATTCATAAGAATGAAAAAAATTATTTTAAAGCTTTAACATATTTTTTCTTCATTACAAAATTAATTGGATTATGCATTTTCATAAAGGTTTTAATGATTGCAACAACAAGTTGCACAGCACTGTAAATCATTCCAGATCAAATTACTGTATAAGTTGCCGGCACTTTGGGTGCATCAAAAGCATTATGTGCAACCTAAATGACGATACGTTATACTATAAAATCCATTTTTACCGGAAACGAAATATTTTTGCAGTAATTATTACCGTAAAGTCACTGAATCATTCAAATTTAATCATTATTACAGCAACAAGCACGGCATAATATTTTATGGTAACATGCGTTTTAAGGATATTGCACCAAAAATGCAAATACTATGTACCGTAATTTTATCAGAAATGTTTCATTGCAGAAACAATGTTATTTGTCTTACAGGGAAAACATATTATGATTTATTTAATAAAAAACAAAGTTATAAAAGTTATAAAGTTATAAAAAGTTTACCAGCTAATAGAGACATTTTATATTATTTAATTATAATAACTATCACCTAGTTATCTAGTCCAACCACTTTTCGTCAAAAACGACGTTTGTTTTTTTTTCTTTTTCAAAAATATTTTCCGACGTAAAATTTCAAATTTTTGATTAAAAAAAAAGACACCAAAAATTAGTGTTTACAGGAATATCCGACAGATTCCTTAATACAACTGTGTTTCTTTAAAAACAAATAATATTTGTAATTTAAGGGTATTTTCAGCTGTATTTGCATTTAGAAACATTTGGATCTGGCTTGGATTGCATTTTCTTTAATACTTTGACGATGTATCCAAAAGTAGTCACTGCAAAGTTAATTTGTGTTAGGTAATCTATTTAAAACGACTGGAATCAGACACAGGAATCAGACACAGGAATTTATTGGACATCTAAATAATATGATTAAAAGAAAAAAAAAATATCCAAAGATTACATTTTCTAATAAGTTCCCTACCTTTTCTTTGTAAGAGGGAAAAAAAATTCTTACTAGATAAAAACAACTTTTATGAAAAAGAATAGAAACATTACATTAGAAACAACATTTAAATAAAAAACAAAGGATATGATTATTCAGTTAAATTTTGTTTTTAATAAGGCATTAAAAAACCTAATTTTTTTACTTTTTTACATTTAAATTATTTTTATGCCTGCTTCCACCAAAATTAAAAAGTAGAATCATGTTGTTATTTTAGTCCAGTTTAAATATATCTTTTCATACAATGGGGTATTTTAGCAAAAACCTCGAAAGGTACTTAATCGGTATTTTAAAGTACGTCTGATGAATATTTACCTGTCAGGATACTCATGTAAATATAAATTTACATGGCTCAGTTTTGTCCCGGAATACAATTTTCTAGCCCTGTATATTCCTTAAAGCGAAGTTAAATATGTCGTGTCAACAACAACAAAAAAAACTTTAATCTATTTTTGCACTTCCTTTGAAACATAATTAAAATAAAAGAAATTTATTGTAATTTTCCTGACTTCGAAAAATAACATTAAGCATTTTAAATTATTTCCGAAAGTCTTCAGTTTTTCAAAAAAAAAATTAATAAATTAAAAACCAGACATTAAGTTTTAAAATTTCAAGATTTTTTTTAAAAATTATGCATGGTAATTAATTTCAGTTACATATTTTTTCCTACATTACAATCTAAAAACAATAACGTGTAATATGCTATTGCGAAGTGTTGCGGTATGTATTCTAACAAACGCATCACACATTTTAAAATATTTTTGTAAAATTTAAGATTGAAAAATTACCTCGAAAGTAATAATCTCAGGGATTACTTGAGGCACATTTTTCTCAATCCTTAGTGTTTATAATCACTTACTGAATAATAATGGTCTCTAATATTAAGCCTATTTGGTGCTTGCAAATATGAGGCACACTATTAATTTTCTAGAGTTTATTTATGTGTATTTTAAGTTTTTTTCCCTTCCAGTACCTTGATGGGATAATTTGCTTCCATAGTTAATTCTTCATCTATTTGCCATAAAAATTATAAATTTTGAGTACTCAAACCATAACTTGTCCCAATCTCAATTTTTTGTAAATTTGAATATCGCATAGTTTTTTTCATTTGCAAAAGTGATGACATGAACAAAAATTAATTATAGCACTCATTCACACTGTGGTTTAAAGAGCCATGGCTATTTTACTCTGTACCAATTCTCATTTGAATTTACTCAGTAGTTACTTTTATTTTGTGCTTAAATTACAAGGAATTTTACCGAAACAAAATTACAGACTCAATGCAAATTTAGCGTAGTCAAATTGACCTTACCAACAATTCCACCACATTTCAGTATCTGTAGAATTATGATAACGCTTCTCTGGGGAAGATTATCCTTACATTTAGGTAAATGAAATTAAATATTTCAAGCATTATATTTGAATTTATATTTGTATTTTCAACATATAAATTTGCTTTATGTACATTTGACTTTCATGTATTCAAATTTATATTATGTATTCTCAAAATTATCTAAACCATTGTAAGTTTAGATAAATTGAACAAAGCATGTTTTTCCCCTTAATTTTGCATTTTCAATAATAACTGTAAAGTTAAATTTGTTTTGAATGTCTGCGTCTAGAGACCCTGCTTCCTTTTACGTTTAAGACATCTGATTTATGGCTCATATGGCTAACATTACACTCTAAAAGATACATTTAATCAGTGTCAGTTGAATTATTTAAACGATAAAAATGTAAATAATAATGCACCACCTTCTAAACTTCTCTTTCGATTCTCGTTTATTTATTGTTGTGACTTCGATTTTTTTGTACTATATAAATAACTAAGCATTTAAAATATTTACAACTATTCATTAGAACACTGGCTTTGAAATTATATTAAGATGTATTGTTATAATAGCTCTTATTGAAGCATTGTTACTAAAAAAAGGATTTTGTTTAACCAAAGCAACAAAGTATTAAAAATACTTTATTTCTCATTCGTATTTGAACTCATGTAAGTGATTAGCGTTTATTTGATAATTTTCTTGCTAATTCCCAAAATGAGTGAACTTTATCTTTTTGCTTTGTTAAACAACTGGAAAAAAAGGGTTAAGGGAACATCCTAGACCTTTTCGTAAGTATAAAAATTGTATATTTTGCGTTTTTGTAATTTGAAATATATTTTTATAAGTATCAGGAAAAGGATCAATTTAAGTCCTGTTGGAAATAGTTCACATTCGTTGAATATAGAGAAGATGATTATATTGTTTTGTGTGAGAAAATATTTTAATTTATGTAAATTGTATTTCTTTTTAAACTGAAGAATGCTTCGTTATTATACCGTTTCGAGTGCCATAAAAGCCGGTTTCCACACTATCTATAATATGTTTCTATGTTAGATTAATACGAACCTATCATAACAATCTAAGTATTTACTTAGTCATTAATTAAGCATAATCGGTATTAATAATAGTAAGGCGATATTTTTGAGGCCCCGAAAATAAAATAATACTAGTATTTCTAAATTGTTTATTCGCAACGCATTTAAATTATTATACATTAAATAAAGAATTTTTTTTGGTGAACCGAAGTTTTAAGACAAAACTAAAGTCATCAATATGATGTTTAGAAAGAAAATGTTGTTGTATGTGCTTTCATAAAAAAGTTTCTTTACTTTTGAATAAATTCATATAAATTACTACGTTTTGTTATGTGTTTCATTCTCAAACTATACTATAATATTATAAATAACTATAATATAAATAAATAATAAGTTAAAAACTATAGTAAATAGTTTTTTTATAAAAATAGCTAGGTTATTCAGTTACTATTATTCCATTTGCGTTTGAAACTTTAGTTACAATTATTCAGTCTGTGGTTGATTATCCAGTTATTATATGTTTAATAATCTTGAAAAACGCTTGTTACCCAAATTTAAATTTAGTCAGAAATGAGCTTAACTAAAATTTAATTATTAATCTATTTTTAGCGCCTGGATTTCTAGCAGAGGACACCAGCAGTAGTTCATCTGAAACAGATGGGTAAGTATTTGATTTAGATTGAGAAACACTGTAATTTCTTTTGGGGGGAAAATTGTAATTTTTAAACGTTTAAGACATAATTAAATAAAGAAACATAGGAGTAAATAAATGAAAAGCAAATAAATCAATAAAAAACAAATAAATAAATAAAAGCAAATAAATAAATAAAAAACAAATAAATAAATAAAAAACAAATAAATAGAGAAAAAAATATATTTTGCAAGAAGTGCAAAGGAACTGTCGTATTTAAATAATTTAGATTAAATATAATTATTGGAAAAAATATTACATTGGATTTTGTACTCAGAACATCTAATATGGAAAGAAAATATAAAATGTGAATATTTATATAATATGTGTATATNGTTTTTTCTATAAAAAGAGCTAGGCTATTCAGTTACTATTATTCCATTTGTGTTTGAAACTTTAGTTACAGTTATTTAGTTTGTGGATGATTATCCAGTTGCTATGTGTTTAATAATCATAAAAAATTTTTGTTACACAAATTTAAATTTAGTCAAAAATAAGCTTAATTAAAATTCAATTAATAATCTATTTTTAGCTCCTGGATTTCTTGCCGAGGACACCAGCAGTAGTTCATCTGAAACAGATGGGTAAGTATTTGATTTAGATTGAGAAATAGTGTAATTTCCTTTGGGAGAAAAATGGTAATTTTTTAAGTGTTTAAGACATAATTAAATAAAAAACATAGGAATAAATAAATAAAAAACAAATAAATAAATAAAAAACAAACAAATAAATAAAAAACAAATAAATAGAGGAAAACATATATTTTGCAAGAAGTGCAAAGGAACTGTCGTATTTAAATAATTTAGATTAAATATAATTATTGGAAAAAATATTACATTGGATTTTGTACTCAGAACATCTAATATGGAAAGAAAATATAAAATGTGAATATTTATATAATATGTTAATATGAGAGTGAAAAATAAGATAAGAGTTGTTTTTAACAAAATTTATTTCATTAATATTAACTTAAACTTTACATTAAACTGGTCTTTATAATGGCTTAAATATGAGTTGAGCAAGAAACTGATGAAAGATGATCATCTTGAGATAGTTAAATATTCTGTCTATAAGTATCTGATCTATGAATATCTAATCTATAAATATCTAATCTATAAATATCTAATCTATAAATATCTAATCCATAAATATATTATTTTCCTTCTTTTTTCAGCTACGAAATGCTGGAGGTTGATGGTGAGATGGTTTGTGAGGAGTCAAATTTGACTTCTGATGAATATGAGGATGACACTGATGATAGGTACTATATATAGAGTTATTATCTTTAAGAGATCATAATATTTGTATTGTAAGCTACATTAAATATTCAAAATTTTTACTATTAAATGTGTTAAACAAAATCATGTCTCGAAATTGAAGTGCAACACTATAATGTGATAATTTCATATTTTACCTTTAGCGATGATATGGAAGAGCTGAGTGCTGAAATAGAGCATTCTGAGTCATCCACAACTGATGATGAGGAAGTTGAAATTTTGGATGGGTAATCTATTTAGTTTTTACTTCATTATTATTGCATTAATTATCGTTAGTGAGATTTTAAATATTTAGCAACTTTCTATATGATATATTAAATAGTATTTATGTTGCTACTTTTGAATGCTGATTTTCTTCGTGGAAAATTTAGAAAATGATTGTGTAGAATTCCTTTCAAGAAATGCAAATTGAAATAATTTAAGATAGTCAGAGTTTAATAATTTAAAGTAAATTTTACAACACTCATAAAGGTGATATTTAATTCTTATTTATAAAATGCATGCTATTATATGTTAAGCTTGACGTTTTAACTATGTAATATGGTAATTTTATTTTTTATCTTTAGGGATGACTTGGTAGAGTTGAGGGCTGAAATAGAGCCAAAAGAGTCATCTTTATCAGATGAAAATGTTGCTATAGTGGATAGGTACTTAAATAGTTTGAATATTATTGAGATTAAGTATTTTAGACAAAGTTTTATACACTTTGTAATTTTCAATTAATGCTACTTTTTTTACAAGTATACTTTCGTAACGAAATGAATAGAAATTATATATTTAGAATTTATTTAAAAAATACAACCTAAATGAATTTGTTCTAATCTGATCTAGATGAATTACAAAATATTAATATGCAGCACAAACGTACGAAGCCTGAACATGGTTAAAAAAATAATAACACTTTTACTTTTTGATAAGTAAATATTTCAATAAATACTGTAAAAAAGAATTTCTCAAAATTACTCCGAAAAAAATATAGTCGAATTGTAAAAAGCACGTATTCAAAATATTGGGTATAATATCATACTCAAAATTGAAACAGTGTGTATATTTATTTTGATGCTTCATAATAAAATGTCACATCCTCATCACATGGGACAAAATTTAAAATTTATTAGTTGATAACGATTAAATAATCGAAGAAAAAAATCTAATTTGATAAAGGTTTACTGCACTTACCTGCATTCTAAATTTATTTCACGAGTAAAAATTTTCTTTAGATTGGTAATCAACACTTTTCTATTTAACCGCCATGTTTATTTGCAAATGAAGATGGGTTCTAAGAGTTTTGAACATGTTTGAACATGTCACTATACATACAGTTTTCAATTTCAATTAGATATTCCTTGGAGCTATTCTATCACATTTTTTCACAAATTTGAGAAACGCATTTTAACAAGGAAGGCATTTGTTAATCTTGTGGTTATTATTCCATGCACTAATTTCTTTTTTTTTATTTTTAGCGAAAAAAGTGAGGAATGGCAGGCTGATATTCACCCGAAAGAGTCACATATGATTGTTGATCAAGATATTGTTGCTATGGATGGGTAATTAAAATCAGATTTTAATTTTTGCTGTCCGAAATTGTTATTTAAATTCTTGAAATTATTTTCTTCCATAAACTAATAACATACATTCTATTTCATTCATCTTCAAATAGATTGAATATTTTCAGCATCCCTTTTCACCAGTTTTTTGGTAAATAGTACTTTTAATCCAAAATGTAAAACTCGATTTTCTGCACTTATTTAGCTTTGCGCAAGCCATTCTTTCTTTCCAGAAATTCTCATACGTTTTATTTATTTATTGAATGCAATTCCTTTCAATGTAAATATATTTTTTATAAGAAAATGTATCATCAATTTATCAGCATTGTTATTCAAAATAGGGATTGTAACCACAATCTGAAAAACTTGGTCTAAATGGAGTAGTTTTGTTTTAATCAAAAGAGCGGTTGAGAGCTTTTGCACGTTAAAGTTAGTTTTACTTCTTGCAAATTTTGCTATCTCAAAGAGTCCACGTCTTTAAATTTTTATTTTTCAAGAGGTGTGCAATTAATTCTTTCAATTTTTGTGTGTTGTCTTTCAGCATTTCATAGATAAAATTTGGTTTAAAATTTTCTTTAAAAAAAAAAAAAAGCTTCAACCATTTGAGTTTTTAAAAAAATAATCATTGATTGCAAAGAATAATATTTTGCATATAATAACTTTTGAATAAACTGTCTAAAATTGTCACATTCCCTCTTATAAAAATAAAGGTTCCTATTTCGCCGCAAGAAATGCATGTGAATAAACATTTTAACATCTGATTCATGATTTTATAATTAATGCCTGCACAGGTACTTTAACATATTTGAGGAAAGTCACACAAATCTTTGCCTTCATGAAAATCTGATCTTCAAATATAAAGTTAATAAGGTGTTGAAGTTTTTATTTCTTATTTTTTAGCTAAAATCGCATAAAATGTAATATTATATAATTTTACTAATTTTTTTCTCTAATCTTAGTAGTGACAGATGTGGCCTTTATTACTTCGAGATTGATTCGAGGGAAAGGAAACTATTGGCCAATTCTAATAAAGTAACGGAATCACTAGATATTGTTGTTGGATTAAAAAGGTATATATTAATTACTATAGATCGTATTTAAATAAGTGCATTTCTTTTGATCTGAATTTAAATCACTAATATACTTTTCTATGTGCTTGAGAAGTATATTTTATAATTTATTTATTTAATTCCATGTATTCATTTTAAACAAGAAAAGTAGAATAAACTGGTAATACAAGCAAAAGCTTTGAATAATAAAATAAAATGCTCTGTGAGTGTAACATTAAAAAATTTTATGATTAGAGTAAGATACTTGAATGATTAAGAATAAGTTCAAGATTTGATTAAAATCTTTTGATTTTTGTTATTATTAGAAATAATGCAACGTTCTTTCTACAAATTCCTTGTCAAGCTCAATAGTTACCTCATTTATAAATAAAATTCTTTTTTTAGCAATATATGTTGAAAATATGTTAATTGCATGATTGAGAAATAATAATATAATGATTGATGTAAATTACATGTCTGATGCAAATTACATAAATAGCTTTTTTTAAATTGTTTAACAAAATGTATTTTATTTCTTACAGTTGTGGAGATGTTTCTCGTTTAACAAAAATTCTGGAGGAAAAATTGGCCCAAAACCCAGATTTTGCTGAGAAACGAGAAAAGGCCAAAAAGAAAGAGAGAAATATCCGTTACTTCGTGAGGCGCCTATTTACTGGGTGTTTCATACGGAAGTAATAAGTAACCCAAAACTAGACATTACCCAACTCAAGACTACCGATCTAAACCAAATTTCTCGATTTTGTGACTCCAAACGTATCCATTTCCTGACTTTGTGATTCCGAAAGTATGTAATTCCTGAGTATAGGACTTTTCCTGACTGAGACACTTCCCGACTGGGACAATTCTCGACTATGACATTTCCCGACAACGACAATTCCCGACTACGACAATTCCTGACTGTGACAATTCCCGACCGTGATATTACCCGAGTACGTAACTCAAAATCGAAGTATTTCCTGATTCAGGACCTCCTAAACTAGACAAAAAATTTCCGAATATGTGACTATAAAAGCACGCATTTCCTGGCAGTTTGTGACTCTTTCAAATACACATTTGATGATTGCGTGACTTTTCTCGACTGTGACAACGTTTACCGACTGTGTGACTTCAAAAGTGGGTAAAGTTACCAGAATTTTTCACTCTCGACTTAGACTACATTGTCCAATTGTGAGAAACTTAATAGAGACAATGCACAAATGTGTGACTATTAAATTTCCCAACAAGGTGACTCCTAAACTAGACATAACTCGGAATTTTATGACTCCAAAAGTATCCATTTCTTGACTTGGTAATTCTAAATGAATGCGATCTTCGACTGTGACTTTTTGCGACTGTGACATTTACCGACTGTGACAATACCAGACTATGATATTTCCCGACTGTATATATTTTTCAATGGTGTGACTAAAAACTAGATATTACCCGACTGAAAACTCTCTTAAAATATACGAAGTTAAAACTTATTTTATATGCATGTAAAATTAACGTAAAGTACAATAAATTGAACATGTTTAAAGCTGTGTTATGTTTTATTGCTCTTCATTTTTAGAATTATTGAATTTATTTATATTAAAAATGTATGTTACTGCTACGCGTACTAAAATAATTTAATAAGTCGAACAGATTTTCTTTAACCTCTGAGACTTGTCCGATTACTCGCTAACACCAGAAATTACGAACGTAGTTCAATTTATTTCAGTTAGGTAATTCTAATAATACTTCTTGCCTCAAGTTTGTTTATGAAATGTACTACAATATATTTCGTAGCTGATTTTAAATAGTTTTTCCTACCTGCTTTGTTCGTTGATTCTCAGAACTGCTTGTTGAGTTCTTGATAATAGATAACTTGTTCCCTTTATCTGTATTATCAGTAACATGAGGGAGTACCAATTGATTGACCAAAAATCAAGTTACTGTAATGAAGTTGCCAAGTTGCTGTAGTTGTGCGGCTTGAGATTTTTTTAAAATTTTTTTTGGATGTTGTGGTGACAGTTGTTTAAAATATATACATTCAAGCAACCTCTCAGTAGAAATACAATAAATTCAAACAACTTGCTCCACTTTATCTCTGAAATTGCATAATCTGAAGAAGCCTTTTTTCTTTCGACGCACCTCAACTGTTAAATTTTGTTTTGTTGTTTTCGCTTATGACTTGATACTCGTATTTCACAAATACACACGCATAAAAATCTATGAACTTTTTCTTTTCGAATATGAACCATTAAAGATTGACTTAGATTCGTGATTTCTAACGTGGCAAAAAACATCTCTTAGTAACATTGTAAGAAGTCATGACTGAGGAACTGAACTGTCGTTGCGAAGATCTTGACTTCGATCTCTAATGGCTGATTGCAATAAGCTTAGATTGCTATCGTAAGAGATTGTCAATCCAAGTCAAAATTTTTGATGGTTTTTCATTGATGGACCAATATAATCTTGATGGTAACCATCAATAATTCCATCATAAACCATTATATTTTTTGATAAGTAACCATCACCTCAATGTAGGAATTCGGACTGATTTATGTTAGCCCAACATAAGAATAGCAATTTGTTTTGGTGGTTTGTTCGTGTTGAACCTTCAGAAATTTCCATCATAGTTTCTTAGAAATCAAATGTTGGAACGATCATGAGCTACCATCAGCCCAGTATAAAAATTCGGACTACTTTTTGATGGGACAACATAATAATATTGTTTTGATGGTATATTCCTGCTGAACCAACAAGAATTTTTATTAAACCATCATGGAAATGCATTGTTGCACCATTAAAGATCATGACGAATTTCCATTACAGTTTCTTAGAAATCAAATGCTAGAACGATCATGAACAGCCATCATCCCAATGTAGAAATTTGGACTAATTTATGATGGTCCAAAATAAAAAAAAAAAACAAATTGCTATGAAGGTATAGGGGAGAGTGGGGTCAATTGTAACATTTTTTACTTAACTATTTTTAACTAACAAAACATCCAATATATTATTAGTATTAATTGACAGGCGAGTAAAGTTGACTATCCTCTGCTAGAAAAAAAATAAATACCTTATTTTAAATGTTATTATATTAGTTATTAACAATATGTGACAGTCGTGCACTTGTTACAGTTGTCCCCACTTACGGGGTCAATTGTAACAGTTCATAAATTCAACTAAAACATAGTTAATTATACATATTATCATAGTTGTGATATATTTTTCTATTGATCAAATTAGTAGTGATATTTTAGGAGTAAAAATAATAATGAGCAGAGACCTAAAGGATTAAACTTTTAACTTTGAGGGGTTAAAAATTTTAATTTATTCTGTGAAAGGTGACAAAAAAATAATACACATGCAACATAATGTAAATGATATAGGAAACTATTGGTGGTTCCTAAAGAGTTAAGTAATGGTTTGTAAACATAAGATTATTTATTTTCAGCTGTTACAATCGTCCCNCCTACTTTTGGTGAAAACCTTCTGCTGATATTTAGAGCTAGTGAAAATACCAAAATATGGTAAAATTGAGCTCCCTTTTATGTAGCCAGCAAAGGAATGCCGATTTTCGGTGCGACGTGGCTCGGAATATTAAGCAGAGTATCAAGAATACAATAAATCATCAGATGCCGCATGCAGTTGAATTCTTCGATAAAAGTTTAATTTCAACAATGATAAAATCATTTCCACACTTGTTGTATCAGCACTGGAATCCTGTTTCATTCACATGAATGCCGATTCCCAACTTTCTCATCACTCCTTCGTAGCGTGTGGAAATGCATTTTACCCTGACGTATCACCCTTTGGCCGCCTCGGGCTTTCTAGTTTGTTTGTTTTTTTAAATCATTTTTCTCCCTTTTTCACTAAAAACTTTACGCTTTCTGTTTCAAATCACTTTTATTTTCCTCATTTACGTCAGGCAAGTCTTGAGAATGGGTGCTTATTTTTGAGCTCTAGAAACATGTCGACTTCTACCATCTTCATATTTTTTTAAAAGTCAATAAAGTTATTTTCAATCCACTACACTTTCCAGCTTTAGTTTCTTGGGTTTATTTATTTAATATTTCAAAAATTATTTGTACCAAATCATTCGATTATAATCGAAGTGACCAAACTATCGATTCATAAGAAAACTACTAAGAACAAACACCATCATGCAGTTTATTTACAAGTGTTTTAAAATTCAAATAAAAGTTTAAGCTTCCATTAGAAATAAGTAGAGTCTAGTTTGGGAGCAGAGAAATTATATATTAATGTTACGTATAGTACATTTATTTTTTATATATTCATAAAAGACCACACTTAATATGTATTTCTAGAATAATTATGAAAAATAAAAACAAAAATGTAGGCAGGTCACAGTCATAAACAAAAAAAATAGGTTTACACTGGCCACACTACGCCCCTCCTCAAGCTTTCATACAAAAAAAAATAATTTTTTTTTTGGATGTTGTGGTGACAGTTGCTTAAGAACATAAAAATTGTAGATATATACATTTAAGCAACCTCTCAGTAGAAATGCAATAAATTCAAACAACTTGCTCCACTTTATCTTTGAAATTGCGTAATCTGAAGAAGCCTTTTTTCTTTCAACGCACCTCAACTGTTAAATTTTGTTTTGTTGTTTTCGCTTATGACTTGATACTCGTATTTTACAAATACACACGCATAAAAATCAATAATCTTTTTCTTTTCGAATATGAACTATTAAAGATTAACTTAGCCTCGTGATTTCTAAAGTGGCAAAAAACATCACTTGGTAACATTGTAAGAAGTCATGATGGCTGAGTGGCTAAGGCACTGAACTGTAGTTGCGAAGAGCTTGGCTTCGATCTCCAATGGCTGATTGCAATAAGCTTAGATTGCTATAGTAAGAGTTTCTCAACCCAAGTCAAAATATTTGATGGTTTTCTTCATTGATGGACCAACATAATCTTGATGGTAATTCCATCATGAACCATTATATTTTTTGATAAGTAACCATCACCCCAATGTAGGAATTTGGACTGATTTATGTTAGCCCAACATAAGAATAGCAATTTGTTTTGGTGGTTTGTTTATGTTAAACCATCAGAAATTCCCATCATAGTTTCTTAGAAATCAAATGTTGGAACAATCATGAGCCACCATCATCCCAGTGTAAAAATTCGGACTGATTTTTCATGGGCCAACATAAAAATATTGTTTTGATGGTATATTATTGCTGAATCAGCAAGAATTTTTATTAAACCATCATGGAAATGCATTGTTGTACCATTAAAGATCACGACGAATTTCCATCATGGTATCTTAGAAATCAAATGCTAGAACGACCATGAACAGCCATCATCCCAATGTAGAAATTCGGACTAATTTATGATGGTCCAAAATAAAAAAAAACAAAAAAAAACAAATTGCTTTGAAGGTATACTCCACAAAAATTCCCATTAAACTGTCATGAAAATGTATAGTTGGAACCATCATGAATTCTTGGTTCATGAGAATCAAACTTCTCTTGATGATTAACCATCATAGTATTAAGGTAGTATTTGCCATCATGGAATGATGGAAGCTTGTTGGCATATCAAAAACCATCAACGCATAATGGAAAGTGCTGGATGAGGGTGACCATCAAATGATTGTGAGCCACCATAAATCGCACTGAACGAAACGTAAACCATCAAAATGTTTTTATGGGACCATCAAGAATTTCGTCTTGGGCAGCTTTAACGTTAATATATTAGAAACATCAGTTTTGAGTATTTTTTGAATGATTAAAAACTAGGCATATGCAAAGAAGCTCTCGAATATGACTTAAAAAATAAGAATGTACAAATTCAGTTTAAAAGCTTTATTTGTAAAAATTGCATTAAGGGTAAAATATTATTAAATGTGTTACACATTAACATTTCACATTCACATAAAACATAGAGTATTTACAAAAAGTAACAATTACAAAATGAAACATAAGGAAAAGTATCGAATTCAGAAATATTGGTAAATGGATCAAACAAATAAAAATTGATACCTTACTTTGACATTATTTTAGAAAAAAAAATATTTAATTCATAAGAGAAATAATGGCATTTGAAATATAAATGCAATGAAGTAATTTAAATTTTAAATACAGTGATATCAGTTTGCAATTAAAGGCTTATTACCCATTTAAAAGTTTACATGGTCAATAAAAATTTGGGTTTCTTATCATTAACAAAGAAAGTAATTTAATAATTAATGTTCTCAAAAGCTATACAATTTTAAACAATTTAAAGAATCGGAATTAAAAATAAATTTTATTTTAATTAAAGGATTATGTAGACTTTGCAAATAGAGTTATTTTATAATCGCATTTATTTAAGTAAAATTATATGTAAAATCAAGATAAATATAGGTTTTTCAATAGAAAAAAAATTAAAATTGATGAATTTTAAAAAGTTTTTACAGAAGAAACTAATCATTACCATGAATTTAAAATAACTCAAACATTTTTTTTTAAATTTCACAAACACAGAAAAAAAATTAAGAGCTAAATTTTCATTAACATGTTTGAGGCATGTTATATATATATAACATGCATGAGTTATATATAACAATATATGTGGCAGTGATAAGCATGTACATTTATCACATGTATATCTTAACATATCACTAAATATATGTTAAATGTTAATTAAATTATAATTTTTAAATATTTAGTTTAGCGATAAAAAATAAATCAGTTTTCAAGCAAAAAAAAAAAAAAATTCATAATACTTAGCTTACTTTTTCTTAACCTTTAAAAGTATTGTTAACTATGGTCAGAAAAGCTACCTTTTCTCTTTCAATCAAAGCTTTTAGTGTAATAATGAGAACTGACCTCACGTTTTGAAACATTTGATTTACTACACAATAAAATTCGCTAGAAAAAGCTGAACACGTTTTCTGAAAATTTTTAACCTTGCATTTGGTTGAAAATAATAACAATTATTAAAAACATTTTATGACAATTTTCTTCATTTTGTTTTTTTTAATAATAATTTCAACATTTGGAAACAGATGATACATTCAATAACTTTATGATAAAATGCATAGGGTTTTAATAAATTAACTTAGTAAGCAATCGATATAAAATTATAATATAAAAACAATTAAAAACTAATGCATTTGCACAGTTTTCATATTTCTTGTTATCTTATTTTTTAGTTCGTAATCATATTCATTATGATTAATTTTTTTTACTTGGCAACATTAATTTGGCGGTCCTTTATCTTGTCCTGGAGGTCCTCTTCCTTGTAAAGCAGTCATTATATCAGCACCTTGATAACTGCAGAGTTCGCAATATCCTGGTGGTCCTTGTGGTCCGGGAGGACCTCTTGTTCCTGGTATACCCTGTTTGCCAACTGGTCCTCTATCTCCAGGACGTCCTGGTTGTCCTACTCCTGGAGGCCCTGGAGGACCTGAAATATTAAGTTTATTTTATTTTATTGCAATATAATGATTTCTTTTTACATTTTAGGAGAATTTTTACCATACGAGCTCCTATACATACACGCCCTTTTAATTTCATGAATGCTATTTCGCGTTTCGTTCACGTACGTTTCGCAGTAGATAGTTTGATAGTAAGGAGTTACTGAGGATAAGGCTTTTCAATTTCGTGACCAACAATGTATAACAATGTAGTCAGAGTTATTGCAAACCGCCCACCTTTACTACAAGCACAAGATGGTAATCATTGATTCGAAGATTCAAGTCATCGCCGGAAGTAGAACCTAGTTCTTCATAATGACAGTTAAGTGCCTTAACCACTTTTTCGTTCCAGTTCATTGTTAGAGACTAATTATTTATTTGCTAATTAAAATTACAATTATATTATATTAAGAATTTATAATTAATTATTTACGCTTTTTTAATCAAAAAACCGGCTCTAGGTTACCAGTACTTTTTACCGTAAAACCTACTTTTACCGGAACTTCTTAGGAAACCAAAAAAATCTTTCATTTGAAATTTTTACCGTAATAATTACCGTAAAACCACTGAACTGAATAAATATTTCTGAAAAAATTATGGTTTTACGGGTGATGCACTAATCAGGATTTTTCTTTGAAATATAACAGCGAATAAAAAGCGTAACCTCTAACATATTGTAAATAAGATAAAAACTAGTAAAGTTATTTCTTGTCGAATTTGAAGGTTTTCTGCTAGAAGTATTTATTTTGCACTGAGTTTTTTCAGCTTCATGAAAACTATTAGCAGTACAATTATGATCTTTACCTGCTACGTATATCAGAAGCTGAGATATTACACCTCATTAATTAGTTTTCTCAATTAGTTTTAATGTAATTAAATAGTAAAGTTAAATTTTTTTAACTTTAAATTATCAATCAACTCTATCTTTATTTCTGGTCGATTTATCAGGAATTCTCTCAATGCATTTTAGACAGTGCGAAATGTTTTTTGCGAAGTATACTGATCTGAAAATGGCAACCGGAGAAGTTGCGAAGCTTGGGGATGAATAGTGGCAGTGAACTTAGCCTCTAATCTAATTAAAATGAGGAAAAAATAATTGGGCATTAAATAAAACTAACACGAAAAGTATTAACAAAGCAATCAGTTTCGGGGTTCGATGAGCGATAGCGAGCATTCCCCTAATATTTTGAAAAAATATATATAAAAAAACTGAGATAGCGAGAACAATAGAGTGCCCCTTGGAGTAGGTACTGCTACTGGGAGCTTTTCCAGTTTATAAAATCTTCCGTTTTCCTATGATTTCTATCGCAGTTTCTTGTCATTAAAAATCTCACTTTTAAGTCATTTTCATTGATTTTTTTTGTGAGAACATAAAAAATTGCCAAAACAAATGGGGGACCCTATTGTAAATTTTTACTAAGAACTGAAAGATTATTCATATGAATGCTGATTCTCTTGTTAACGACATTAGTTTCTCACCATTAATTTCTCTCCATTAGTTCCTCTATCGCGTGTGGAAATACATTTTAACCTAATTTTCCACCCTTGGACTCTAAGAATTTTCTTGTTCACAACTTTATTTTTCCATTTTTCGAGGGTAACTTCACATTTTATATTTCAAAACGCTATTGTTTCTTCTTAATCACGTCCGTTTAGCAAGTCTTGAGAATGGGTGTCTGTTTGTGAGCGCTTGAAACTGGTTGACTGTTATTTCGAGCGAATTTTTGAAGCGAATTAAATCAAGTAATATCTAACCACTTCAGTTTCTTGGGATTATTTGTGTAATTTAAAAGAATAAATATTGCATTGGTTTTAACATACCTGGCTGTCCTCTCAAGCCCATCGGACCTTCTATACCGACACCTTCTGGTCCTCTATTTCCTCGATCACCCTTCTCACCTGGAGAAGAAAAAGAATAAAAATAATGAGTTTTCAAATTTGTTGAGCTTTAAAAATAGCTGAAATGAGCTACAACCATTACTTTTATCTGACAGTACAAAGATGCGATAAATTGTTGCAGCCAAGTCATTAATTCCGTTGCGAAATCTCTACCTTCAAAATTAAGTTCATTGAGATCTCGAACAAAGCAACCTTTTTCTCGCTCTCTAAGGGCTTATAAATATTTATCTTCATTTAATTTTCTCCAGGATTAAGGAATATTGTTCGCTTGATGACTGAAGAAACAAAGGAAACTTTATCCTCCAGAAAAGTTCTGAAAATGGCAGTGATTTTTCATGAAAAGTCGATTAGACGAACGATGATTTATTCAACGCATTAGGCAAAGAGAATCTCAGTTTCAGAACTAATACGAAATCAACTAGAGCACAGAGGAAAGTTTTAATAGGTATTTAACGTTGTAATTAAGTTCTGATAATCCTCAGAATTTTTTTTCTTCTGAGGCAACTAATAGTGAGTTAAATAAGAGCGAAAAGTTCAGTGATTAAAACTGTTTATTTTGCTAGGTATTAAAAAGATATTCAGAATTGTAACTTTTTTTTCTAATTTTCATCGAAAAGTTTTAATACGTTTGCAAACAATCCTAGTAATTAATAGTAATGCATTTTTTATAGTATTTATTGCTTCCGGGTTATTTTTAAGCACTTGTTTTTTACTTAGTTAACACTTTGGTGACCGGTCACGAGTCATAGCAATCTTGTTAGCAATGATCTCGTGGGGATTATTTTAAAAGGTAGGCGTAATTTTCCTTATTTTTCAAGTTTTACTATTTAATTCTCTACCAATTTATTATACCTTTACGAAACCCGATATATTTGCAAAACTTGTGGTGTACCATTACACGTAGGTGATTGTTATACTTTTTATCATACTAAAAAGAAATATTAAGAGTTGAATNGAGTCATAGCAATCATGTAAGCAAGGATCTCGTGGTGATTATTTGAAAAAGTGGGCGTAATTTTCCTTATTTTTCAAGTTTTACTATTTAATTCTCTACCAATTTATTATACCTTTACGAAACCCGATATATTTGCAAAACTTGTGGTGTACCATTACATGTATGCGATTGTTATACTTTTTATCATACGAAAAAGAAATATTAAGAGTTGAATAATAAATAAAATTTTTAAAGTTTGTATATGAAGTTTATATATATATAAGTTTATATATATTATTTTACTTCCGCATCCGTTCCACAGAAAAGTAACTAAGCAAAAAACCAGCCCTTACAAATTACCCGGAAGAAATAAATACAATAAATTGGATTGTTTACTAAGAATGTTTGCAAACAAATTAAAACTTTTCTCAGAAAATTTTATAAAAAAGTTAAAAATTCAGAATTTCTTTTTAATGCTAATAAAATTAAACAGTATTAATCTCTAAACTTAATTTACATAACTAAGTAACTAACTTAATTTAATTAATTTTATTAATTAATTAACACACTGCTGGTGTATAAAAAGAATTATATTTAAGCAAATATAACAATAAAAGCAATCAAATTCTAACGAATCATTATCGATGTCACAGCAAAGGAATCATTTAAATAATCAAACGGTATTTTATTTCCAGAATTTTTCTAACAATAAATAAGCGTCATTTGACAATAAAAACTAGTATTATTGAAATCAAATGTACTTGTATAAACTTTAACTGTTATTGACGCAAAAATAATTAAGCGTTTTTTAAATTAAAATTTGAATAAAAATGTGATTGAGAAAATTGAAAAAAAAACAAAACAGCATTGACTTTCTTCAATGAGACAATAAAGAAAAAAAAAACCTTTTTGAAGAATATTTTAGGTGACAGAGGCTGAGGAAATTGAAATTAAATGTTTCTTTCTACAATGGTGTTATTGCAGTTAAAAAAAACTTATTAAAAGAATATTCTATTTGAAAATCATTTGTGGCAGAAATTAAAATAAAGTTACGATTTCTACAATAATCTGTTAATTAAATAGCTTATTAAGATATTATTTTATGTGCAGTCAACGGTTGAGAAATCTGAAATAAAGTGCTTATTTCTTCTTATATAATAATGATTAATAATTAATCTTTTATGATATAATAACTAAAGAACTTGCTAGAAGAATATTCTCACTGTTAAAAATTTTTCGGAAAAAATGGGTAAATAACACTTTATTTAATTGTTATTCTGCCAAACTAAACAGTGAAATAACCATAAATAAGACAGTAATCAAACTGTTAACATTGAGTAAAACCGCTTATTAACTGCTGTCACCTAATACGATTAAACAATCAGAATTTTATCGCACCAACTAAGTCTACCTGATGAAGTCACTTAGCTCCGTGCAACTGCTTACATATTATAGCCAAGAGGGCTAATCAGTTAGTAATTAAAAGTACGATCTGTGGATTAATAATGTGTGAATGGGTCCGCCCAATGACCGTTTGACGCCATATGGCTGTGTTGTGTGTGTGGCTGAGTCTTATTCTTGGCCATAGATGGCGCCACTTAAAAACAAGAAATGCACTCTCTGCCTCAAATTCGTCTGGTTTCACTAATCAGGCTTACTGTTATTGGCATGTGGCATTAGAAAAAACAACAGCATACTTAAAACGCTTATTGGAAAAATGATCTAGTTAACAATGTAGTAGGGATTGCGTTTTGCAGGGGTCTCTACATTTCTAGCCATTAAAGTTTAAGATAAAAAAATATTTAAATATGCAAGTATACTTTTTACTTATGTCATTAAGAATTCAACTACTTGAAAAAATATTCTTATTTTTAAATATAATTAATAAATTTTCAACTCAGCAGGATAATACAGCAATAGTAACTTTTCGGTTTTATGTTATTTTTCTCTGATTACTCAGACTAGTAAAAAATATTTGACTCTCTTCCTTATTATAAATATTTAATTTTCTTTAAATATAAATGGCTCTCTAAAGTTTTAGAAAAAAGATCCTTATTGTTCTGCAAGTTTCGGTTATGTATTAGAACTTTTTTACTTGCATGGACAAAAATCGAAAAATAAAACATTGAATGAACGTAAAAATGAAAGAAAAAAAGTTGAAATGCTAACTTTATTTTCAATTGGTATTTTTAAGCAAACCAAATTTTGAACAAAACATAATATTTTCTGTAATATATTATTGGAACGCGATTTTTTTTAATTAAAAGGGAGATGCTTATTATTATGCGAAATATCAAAAAAATACACTCAATTATGTTCAAGCTTTTAATACGTATTTAGAACAATGTGATTGTTGACTTATTATTAATGACATGTGCTCTAAATAATTTTGTTCAATATTTAAATTTTAAGGATCATTAAATTTTGGATATCAAAATTATTGCATCAAAACCAAAAACAATATGTAAATAAAAAATGAAGAGAATGGGAAGTACTTTTTCCGATTATATTTTCAATATGTTGATGTACTTAAATTTTTATTACTGGTGAATTTTTAATATTACTTTTTAGGGGATTGGCAAGTTTAAACATACAGTTTTTTGCTAATTAAATGATGTTTTGTTAATTTTGGTGATTAGTCCTATCCCCTTTTACCTTAGTTACAACAACTAGTGAGAGTTTATTGAACTAAGAATTATTAGCTTTAAAAGAAAAATAGTAACTGCTATAAAAAAGAAACATTTTCCTATTTAAACTGTCTTACGTATTAAAACGGTTAAGGTTAAAAAAAAAGTTCTAAATTTCTAACTTACAAGTTCTGAACTGTTTTACGTATTAAAACGGTTAAGGTTAAAAAAAAGTTCTAAACTTCTAACTTACAAATTCTGAACTGTCTTACATATTAAAATGGTTAAGGTTAAAAAAAAAGTTCTAAATTTCTAACTTACAAGTTCTGAACTGTCTTACGTATTAAATCGGTTAAAGTTAAAAAAAAGTTCTAAATTTCTAACTTACAAGTTCTTTCTGACGTTAAGGTCGAAACTTGTGCACTGTACAGGAAAAGTTTTTAACTCTCAAACGTTAGGTTTCAAATATTTTTATATCTTCAAAATTATTTATAACACTCAATAAGTAAACTTATATTCAAGAAATAATTTTATTTCTACTAGCAAGCATTATAATTAAATGGTCAGAAATTATCGCCAAAAAAGAGTATTTCCACTGATAGAGGGTATAATCACCAATTATAGACTAACTTCTATATTGAAAGCTCTCTTTGACGTTAAGTGCTAAACTTGTCCACAAATAAATGAAAACAAAGTCTTATAATATCAAATGTACGTTACATTCAGCTTAAAAATGTTTTCACGTCTTCAGAATTATTTATAACACTCTCTATGTAAACTTATGTAAAACAAATAATTTTATTTTTATCAGCATTATACATAAATTGCATGAATTTGTGGTGTAATCAACAAACTAGATTCAAGTACCAAAGTTAGGGACCTGTCGAACCTGTAAACTTTTATATATCATCAATGTATACTTTGTAATCTTCTTCCTGAAGTATAACGAACTGAACAGAATTTCAAGTGAATGAAATGTATATATATCATCGTAAAAGTTTGTTTCTACTCTCTTTTACGCTTTGTTTTACGTCGATTCTTTTGCTCTACGTGTTTGACTATAATCCAAGATGTTTTTAATTTAGTTGTAAAAATTTTATTAAAGTTATCTTTGACGATTGATCTACCTAAAATGCAGAATTTAATACAAGCAACCCATCTCACCAAAGATAAGTAGTGACCTTCGGACGCGATGTCAACACGCCTACCTTGACAGAAACTCCCTCTTCGATTTCAACATGCCTGCTTTGATGGATTGACCACATTGAATAGCTGACGTGATACTTGTGACTACGACATTGTCCACCACCTCGCTCTGTTGCTACTCAGTTTCGATCACACATAACGTCAGCCTGCATACACTGGACTGCTAATGGCAACACTGGAGCAATTACGACCCTGAACTTAATACAGCTCTCACGATCAACAAAAAGTATGGTGATCTTAACACAGCTTTACCGGTTTCTCACAAAACAGCAATGAATCAACTGCTAGTACTCGTTCATCGAATTCTATCACAGATATAATTCTGGTGAGGGGAGTACTGTAGTGTGTCTACCACTACAATAATGCGATTCCAATTCACTAGTATGTCAGACATGTTAACTCAATTCTATGATGGGCAACCTTTTCATAGATGAAGGTTGACATTGTAGATAACAACTCTCCCCACAAACTTATCACAAATAAAGAGTATTATCACCAAGATTATCCCCAAGAGTATTATCACCAATAGAGAGAATAATAAACAATTTTAGACCAACTTCTAATTTAAAGGTTCTCTCTGACATTAAATGCCAAACCAGTCCACAAATATTTGAATAAAGAGACTTAAAATATCAAATATACGTTAAGGGTAAAAATATTTTTAAATCTTTAGAATTATTTATGAAACTTTTTAAATGAATTTATGTTTGTAAATTATTATGCGTATTATTTCTACTAACATTATAAATCAATTGTTTGAACTAATCCCTTATCGTTAAAAAGTAATTTCAATTTATTTCATAAATATTTAAGTTCTCTTTTTTTTTAAGCCTTCTCTTTTAAGGGAGAGAAGCATAAAAGCAAAATTCTGTTTCGTTTCTTTGATAAAACAGATCAATTTCGAATGAAAAACAAGCTCTTATTCTGAAAAAAAAAAACGAAAACACATCAGTCATTATGACATGAAACACATGTAACACAAAAACAAGATAATTAGGGTATATAAATTCAGATTCTGATTTTAGTGTACATGGATATCATTAAGTGTTTACTATTACTTAGAATCACTAACAAAAAAAAATCTGAGACAAAATTTGCTTGAAACATTTCTAAGTTATGGATCGATAGTTATATTAGATAGATATATGAATTAGACAGATATATTATAGATTTGGCGCTTGGAGATCTTAAGTTTAATTGATAATATATTTTAAGTTTAATTCAACCATTTACAAATGACAGTAGTGGTATAAATAATGAAAAGGGTATAAATAATTAAAATAAAACATTTAATGAACATTAATCAGTAAGTAGTCTTTAAAGAATAAGCAAAAAAAATCATAAACTTTTTTCAAAACTTTTTCGCACAGTAAAGAAAGAAAACATATATTAATCTATAAATAAAATCTCACGAACAAAAGTAATTAGTAATAACAAAGATAAATAACTATTTTCAAAGGTTATTAAAAGTGATAAATTTTCTTTCGAAAACGTTATTTAGAGAATCATTAAGCATTTTCAAAGGTTATTAAACAAGATTAATATTCTTTACAAAGACTATTTAAAATTAATTATCTTTTAGAGAAAAAATGTTTTGCTTATTGAAGGAGAAATATTTAAAATTTGGATTGCAAGTTATAATAACATTCTTAATGGATGCTCATATTTGAATGATAATTTTGTACATCCATATTCCTATAGCGTAATATACATAGTGACAAACATTATTTTTAAAAATAGAATTAAAAACAATTTTTTTCTCCTGAAAACATTTTTCCAATTTAAAATTCTTTTTATATGCTATTTAATTTTACCTTTTGGTCCATGAGGTCCTGTTGGTCCATGCATACCCGGAAGTCCCATGAAACCTCGTTCCCCTGGCAGTCCCGGGGTTCCAGGATCGCCTATAAATTACACATAAGAGCAGTTAATATGTATAAATATTACACATTTTTCTGCAAAAATACATTTAAGAAAAGTCTAAATATTTAACCAAAAAGACTTCTTTACCTCAAGAAATATTTTATTAATGTTGCATAAAGAATAAGTTACACAAAATGTTCTTATTATAATATTGACAAATATACGTTTCGTCCTGCTTTCCTAATAAATCTAAATGAAAACCTTAAACTCAAATCAATCTTTTATCAAAAAGGTGGTTTACAGTCAAACTTGTTTTAACATCACAAAAATTGGTCTGAAAAAAGTAATAAACTTAAAATAATTCAATCTTTAATTTAAAAATTGGTTTACAATATAACTTAGTATTAATTCAACGTCACTCTAGAAAATTGGTAAAAAAAAAACAATAAATTAAACTAAACTCAATCTTTCATCTGAAAGTTAGTTTACAGTTAAACTTAATAGTTAGTACAACGTCACACTGAAAAATCGGTAAAAAAATAATAAACTAAATCTAATTCATTATTTCATCTGAAACTTAGTTTACTGTCAAATTTGGTACTTGGTTCAGCGCCACAGTGGAAAATTGGTCTAAAAATAATCTTAATTGAAATTAACATTTAAACATAACAATAGTCTTCCAAAGAACACCACTACATTGGTACAGTTTTGAACCATATTGTTTACTATATTGATTGAAGCAAAATTGGCAGTAATTATTAGGTTAAAAACTTGATCTGCAATTTTATCAGTGAAAGATTTAAGGTTAGGTACTTTTGAGAAATATGAACAAAAATCACTCTTCCAAAATATTAGAGAGAAGCAAGCACTTCTGTTTTTTTCCTACTTTTTTTTTGCTGTTCATGAAACTACACCGAGAAATAACCTAAGTGTTTTATTAGTATAAGTAGATTAAAAAAATTCTACTATTTCATCCCCTAGAGTCATGTTCCTCATTTAAGTATTATATTTTGCCTGTTTCATAATCTTTATTTTTAATTTGTTCCATGCTTTTATATTTTTTTAAAACTTTTTTTTTTAGAAAGGAGTAATTAAAATATCCAAGAATCGAATAGCTCTCTAATTTTTGTAATCTAGAATTCCCTAATGGTGTCTAGAAAGCAGTCTAGAAATGAAATTTTAAAAAAAATGAATGAGAAATGTCCAAATTAATAGCTTTTAAAAAGCTTGTAATGAATTGATATTTTACGGTCTCACTATAATGTCTTTTTGTGATTGATTTAGAGCAATAATTTTTATAACTTCAACAACAAATCCATGTACACTCAAATATTTCATTAATAATTTTGAGCTAGTAAAAACAGGTATTGGTTATCACTCTAAATACTGTATTTCATTTGCCTTTCGGTTAATTTTAATGAAATATAATATTTAAATAAATAATGTTTAAATTGAATGTTTAAAAAATTTACGTTTGTACCTGACTGTTCAAATTATTCCTGTTCAAATCTGAATATTCAAATGAATCATGAAAAGAAAGTAACTAAACAATAAAACAAATTATACCTTTTTGTTTATTCCTCTTATTTTGTTAGATTTTTTTTTAATATTTAGACTTTTCCAGCGTATTAGGACATTTTTTATTTATTTCGTAATAAAACAATGGGACATCAATAAAGAATTCTTCAACCTCCTTCATCTAATGAAATTCTTTCTTCCCATAATGTTTCTTTAAGGAAGACAAATAAATAATAGTCAGAAGGTGCTAAATCCGGATTATATGAAGGGTGCTCAAGGTTAGAGTTTTTTATTTTATTTTATCATGTTATGATTACGATCGTCTGGTATTTCATTATGTATACGCACAAAAAAAAATGTTGTTTGGAAAAGAATGGATGGTTTTTTGGACTACGATGCTGTCTTGTCATTAATTTAACAGTTCACAATGAAATAATGCATTAATTGTTTATTTTTTTAGCAGTAAATTAATGCACTATTGATTTAATAACGCCTTAACTCACAATCTCGCATAATTGTTTTTCTTTCTTGATTTTTTTGACTTTTTTCATTGGTTTCGTCAATAATCATTATTAGATGTCACACAGTAAAAAGTCTGAAATTCCTTTGTGTGCGTCATCCGTAAAATCCATTTAAAACATAATGTATTGTACCGTAATTTTTACAGTAATATTAATTTATTTAATAAGAGGAATACAGTGATTTTACTCAATTATTACTGAAAAAAATATGATACATCAGTTTTGTTGTGTAGTGACATGTTCCGGTAAAAAGGAATTTTACGGTAAAAAATACCAGTCTATTTACTACTTTTTACCATAATTTGATCAGGAATTTTTATAGTTTATAATGACTCATTACTCATGAAAATTATAAATAAATTCTCACTTGAAAAAAAAAATCCGCTTCCTTTTTTAAATAAAGAACATAAGTTTAAAAATAAATAAAAGCAGTAATAAATATTTCGTCACCAATCTTCAAAGGCATAAGCTTACCAAACTCTAATTCTGATTAGTTCCAATTAGTTTTTGTTCAGACTAACTTAGGTTTAAAAATATTAAAAAAAATAAACAGTGATAAATTCTTTGTGCCTAAATTTCAAGCCCATAAATTTTTAAAATCTGATTTACATTAAAACTATTTTTTTTCTTCAGTCCAATATCTGTTTAAAAGAATATAAGATCAGTAAATTTCTTTTGCACAATCTTCAGAGACATAAGTTCATAAAAATCATTTACACATTATTTCCAAATTGTTTTTGTTCAGACCAACTTACATTTAAAAACATACAAAAATAATAATTAATTTTTGTGCCTAATTTGAAGACCATAAGTTTTAAAAATCTATTTTACTTTGGACCCAATTATTTTTTCAGACCAACATCTGTTTTAAAAAAATATAAAAGTTAATAAGTAATAATAATAAGTAAATATAAAGAGCTTTTAAAACTCCATTTCAAATTAGTTCCGATAAGTTTTTTTCCCAACACACATGCATTTGAAACATGCAAATACACCATTAAATTCATTATGCCCAAATTTCAAAGACATAAATTTATAAAACTCTATTTTACATTAGTTCTAATTATTTTTTTTTCCAGTATAACATTGGTATAAAATAATAAAAATACAGTTATAAATTTAATGTAGCCGAACTTTGAAGGCATAAATGTACATTTCACTATAAATTTTTTCAAATATACACTCCATGTTTATAAAACTAAATGTCACATTTGTTTCGATTAATTGATGAATTTTTTCAAGACCAACAGCGTTTAAAAACCGATATAATCATCAGTAATAAGTTTTTTATGCCTAAACTTAAAAAAAACGTAAGTTTATATAAATCCATATTGCATAATTCCGATAATTAGATTGCGAATATGACAGTTTCGAAAGTCTGTAAAACGATTCTGCGAATTTAGAAGTGTTCTTTTATTTCTTATTGATATTTTTTTAAAAACTTATCAAATTCATCGCAATCAAAAGGTATAATATGCTAAGATAAAAATATTACTACTATATTAAGCTCCCACGAATGATATTTAACAAAATAAACTGTATAAACTATAAAATAACTGCTAAATGGAGCTACGTAGCAGCAGCTTCATTGTATTGGAATTAATCTAATTAAGGAATTTTCAGCTTTCCAACTTAAAATTTTAATACTCAGAGTGAAAGCATCATTTCGGAATTAATTTAACGCAAGACTTGCACTCTAGGTTTAATGCTCCGCCACATAATCGCATTCAATGCCGTATTAGCGAGTTATGAGATAATAGACTTAACGATGTCATTGCATATCATACATTAAAATTCTTAACGAAATTCCTAAATGTTGATAAGAGGCATACATTTAACTATAATAACGCATTATATGAGAAGCCAAGAGTTTGGAAGCTTAAAAAAATATATTATATGGCATAAGGTGAACCATCTCAGATAACGCCGTCTTGAAAGGGCGCTTTTTTATTCGTATTCACAAGCAATGAAATAAAAAACAGAATGATGCCAGTCCATGCATTGTAAAAAAAAATCTATCCCCACGGGTAAAAGTAGTGGCAATTACTTTTCACCTAAGTTACGTAGTGACGCGTCATACATAACTCATTGATCTAGTGTTTCACTATACCAATGTTCTTTTACACTGCTCTGAAAAGTAGCCATCATTTTTGTTTTTCTCTTACAGTAAAATTTGTAATTACAGTAAGATAAGAAACATCTAAGAATCATTTAAAAAGTTATTTTTGCAATACAAAATAAAGTAAGAATCATTAATTTAGAATGCATAGATACAATAATTCTTTAAAAAAAATATGTGTAAATGAATTTAGTTTTTATATCAGCGTAGCACTGAAAGAACCTTAAGATATATTCGAACTAGGCTTAACAGAACGGAAACGAATAGAAATTATAAAATCAGTTAATACAGTTCTCGGAGATTTAAAAATTAAAATACAATACTCCTTATTACACAACTAAGAGCATATATGCATATAAAGTGACGGATTTTTGATTTTAGTGATGAATATCAGATTTGAGAATTAAAACACACTGTTGCCAGCTTATTCCAGAGAGTAACAAAACTGCTCGTAATATTCAACTTAGCGTTTCTGGATATTCAAAGCTCGCCAAGTGCCAGGCTTGGTGTTTTTGTAAGTAAAAATATTTCTCGTATGGTGTGAAAGCGAGACAGTTTGGTGATTATTCAATTCAATTATCCAATTTGGTGATTATTCAATTTAAAAAGTTTAGACTTAAATTATACCTTTTCAATCGTATATGAGCTTACGATTTGGTGTTAACCCTGAAAAAAGTGTTCCGTTACACAATTATTTGGGTTGTTCAACATCAACATCATATTTAGAGAGATATTACACCACAATTTTTACAGTTTAGCATAGGATAACATTCCTACAAATATTTCTATAACGCTGATAACGTGTTTACTGAGGGGACAATAGTTAAAATGTTTTTAAAAATAATAATTGTTATTAACATAAGGTGGATTTTTATAGATTCTATAATGATGTGTTGTTCTGTAAGGTAACGTGTTGACGTGTTGTGTAAGGTAACTCTAATAATGCCCAATAATGTACTCATCTAAATAAAGTTCAATTGTTAATACACTCAAAATATATATTGATGAAACTTGTCTACCTTGTATTCCAGGTTTACCGGGCCTTCCTCGCTTACCAGGTTTAGATATACCTGGAAAGCCTCTAGGACCACGTAAACCACTAACCAATTCCTGGAACCGATCTGATAAGGAAAAAGAAATAAACATAAAGCCATGCAAGAAATGAATCATGCAAGTTAAAATGTGGGCAGCAAAGACATCCAGGCCTTACAGGTTAACCAAGATGAAGCAGGTACACAGAAGACAAAAGATTCACTTTATTTCGTATAAGCACGTGACGATAAATCAATAGAGTTCGAGATTAGTTTGAAGATCTTAAAGCTTTTGAGATGTTTTCCTTCTTTCATCAATGGCACGATAGCTCTGTGTGGACCTTGGCCTTCGTTAGAATTCTATTCCAAGCCGCCCAATCTTTAGCCTTGGGTTTTCATGAGGTTTCTTTGAGAACGTCTCAAGTCTCTTTTCGGAAAGTCTGCCCATCTGAGTTTAGGACGACCTCTCTTTTGACTGATTTTTGGTATGGTTAAAAAAGTATTTTTCGTGGTGCATCACGCATTCTCATAACGTGACATGCCCATTTCACGTTTTGGTGAATTTTTTGATATCCGAAATTTTGCAGATTTCGTATTGTCCACTATTTGCTTTTCCCTCTAGATGTCATGATCTTGAATTTCACCAAAAATGCGTCTAAAACATTTCCTTTCAAAAACTGCAAAAAGTTCTTTATCTTTTTCAGCCAGATCACTTTGAATTCCACCAAACATACATCTTAAGCACTTCCTCTCAAAAACTGCTGGTAGTTCTTCATCATTTCAGCCATTGGCCATGTTTCAGCTGCATATGCTAAAATAGATCTGGTTAGAAATTTAGAAATAGTTTAGTTGATCTTTTTATGAAACCTGTCTCTAAAAATTTCTTACGTAAGATGGATTATCGGTTGGCAAATGTTATTCTAATATAGATTTCTACTGTTATATCATATTCTAAGTTGATTTCAGAGCCTAAATAAGTAAAAGGTTGTTTTAAAAGGATGCTACCAATTAAACTACTAAACTACTGCGCAAAATATCACTGATTCAGAAAAATGTTCAATCAATAGTACACGAAATGTAACTGGTTTGGAAAGACTGGACTTTGCGTCCAATATGTGAATAGTTTTAAAAGACCATCCAAATTTAGCCTACAAAATATGATATACTACGATATTATAAAGTGTTAAACTTTAGAAATAAGCTTAAACTTCTGCAAAAAAAATTAGCATGATGTGTTTGGAAACTGATTCAAATTTTTAAAAGCAAAATACTATTGATTTAGGACGAAATGCCATTTTCATCATATGCATCTACTTCTTGATATTATCAGTAGGAATATTCCAAATCACATTAAGACTTGTAATGGCTTTAAAAAAAATATTTTATTTTTGCACTTTTTGCTTATAAGCAAATTAAAAAAACTCATATATAAGCAGTAAGAGAAATATTTATAAAAAGGATGAAAGCATAGAGACAAAAGAGTTTTGGAGTATATTGAAAAGTACGAAACAGAAAATAGAAAGGAATAAACGAAATCATGCTCCGTGCGACTGTAGTTAAAGATGTATCAGAAAAAAGAAATCTGAAGCCTATCTTAGTGATATTTAAAAAAAATTTTCTGCTGCTCATCCTGAAACAAAAATGGTTCCTTAAAGTCATTTTTAAGAAAATGTAATACCTGAAGGACCTTGTGGACCTGGCGGACCTGGACGTCCTGGCTTTCCACGACCCGGGGGTCCAGGAGGACCTCTTAATTTGGCTGTTAATTCTGCTAATTGTTCTATAATGATTCATCGAGAGCAATAGAAAATTAAGAAACTAAATATTTTTCACACAAAAAATGCATATATAGTGATACAGTGAAGAGAATAAATATCTTTTTTTAAAAAAAAGAGTATATAAAAAATGAAATTTATTTTTAATTATTAATTGTAAGAAAATAGTTCGTATTCCTTGCTTATTTCTATTATAATCATATTCGTTTATTCGCAATTTCACACAAAGTATAGACTAAGTGAATATTTCTTTCTAACAATAACATACACATACAATAAATATTATGAATTAATAATTAAAAAAAACACAAATTATTTTCTTCCATGAAGATCTAATCAAAATACATTAATTTTTTTAAAATTTTATACTTGAAATAAAATCTCTCTTACTTATTTTGTTTCAAATCTTGATAATGTTCCAATTTATTAAAATTATATTTTTTTAGACAAAAATTTCTTTTCTTATTGTTTGAAACTTTCTACAAAATGAGCTTTCTACAACAATTTAATACTCATTATTTTTCTTTGCTTAGCTTAATCAATACAAGATCTAAAAACTTTTCCTCATTTTTCCGTAAACACCCCAATTCATTAATTTTTAAGCTTTTTCCTCTCATAAGTCTTCTCATTATTTTTTACGGTTACTTTAAGATTGAAATTAAGTGTTTTTTCAAAAAATTGATGTAGAATAATTAAACAAATATGAAAGAGTTAAACTTTGGGTCATACTTGTTTTGTACGTAAAAATTTTGAAAGAGCATAAATAATCACATAAACAGCCACACTATAGTTTCGGATCTGAAACGTAGAACATTGTTCTGTGATGTTCTGTGATGAAACGGTAATGTAACATGATTGATTTACTTTTAACCAGGTAAAGAAATGTATAAGATTATTTAAAAGCATGATTAAAAAACATAGTTTTATTTAATTTAAATGGAAAAATAAGGCAAATAAGAATAAAATAGGACTTCAAATGAATATTTTCTGTTAGACATGAACAACGTGATCTAAAAAACGTGAATAAAACACAGATACAGGTACAAAAATGGACATACTGTATCACATGATCAAAAAATTCATTCGTTTCAAAAATATACAAATTGGAAATAACAGCCATGTTTCAAGCTCTCAAAAATTGTCACCCATTTTCAAGACTTGCCAGAATGAGAAGACGTGAGAAGAAAAAAAATGTGATTTGAAATATAAATACGTTAAGTTGTCAATGCAAAATGGAAGCATAAAGGTGAGAAACAAAACTAAAACAGCGTCCGAGAAAGAAAAAAAGAATAAAAGCAGAACTAGAAAATATAGTTTCTGTTCTATAAACAAGAATCTTCCTCAGTGACGAAACTCATAGTTTGTGTTTTAACAATGAGAAATGTTCTTGTTTGTATAAATTAATGATTTATAAATTTAAGAAAGAAATCTAACCATTTCCTTACGGTTGGTACAGCTGATGATCCAGAATAGCAGGTGCTATCAAGCACCGTAGGCAAATGGTTAGCGAACTTTAATTTTCATGTTAATCAGTTAGCAGTCACCCAAAGAATATCGATTTTTAGAATTTAATTTCCACTCCATTGAGCCTACCCGGCAAAAGAAAATAAGGTCATTTTTAATGAGAAAAGGATTAACTACAAATTTAAGAATTAATTGAATCTAAATTGCTAGAAATATATGTGATGTTTATAATAGCATTACAAGTATCGAATTTTATAGAACTGAATCTATAGTATCTCTGCTTATGTGACATTTTTAGTGTTACTTTCACACTCTTTGCTTTATACATACAGAATAAGTACTTCGAGCAGCACGTGCTGAAACTTAAAGAACAAAAAAAAATTTAATTGAGTTACTTTATATTTATAGTCATAAATATAACAAATAAATTGTAATAAATAAGTTAATTTTATGCCCAAAGACATATAAAATAATATATTTACTACGCAAAATACGCTTAGGAATGATTTTGCATTATTATAAAAGATTTTGTAAATCGTGTGTTTCATACAAAAATTTTACCTCTAAGAACAGAAGCACATATTTCTCTCATTTCTTCTTCCGTGTAACCTCGACCCTAAAAATATCAAAAATGGTTAATCAGAAATTATCTAAAATTTCATAAGTACATAAAAATTCGTTAATTTATGTATTCATGATTTGAATTATGTCAATTTAAATAGACTGAATCTGTACCTACGCTTAATTACTAGTAAAAAGGCAAAATGTCTGCAAGCAATTTGTAATTCCTAGTTCTTACTGATTTCTTTCGAATTGAAATTTAATTCGACTATTTACCGTAATCTTCGATTAAAACATGTTCTTGGTTAAGTTAAGGTGAGTTAATAAATCAATGAGTTAATAAATCAATGAGTTAAGAATAGCCAAGAATAAGGTATTCTATTAATCAACGAATCGATATATGCGTTGAGCAATGAATGAAGAAATAAATCGGTTTCAGAATTAATGGATAATCAAATCAATAAATTAATGAATTAGTTTAATAGTAAATGATGGAATCTACGTAACAGCGAAAAATTAAATGGTGAGGTCAACATGGCAGTAATACAATAAATGCCAAAAGTGTTAAGTTAACAAATCCATGAATGGACAAGGAAGCGAATTAACAAATGCGTTGATATTCGCTGATTTAGGTCATTTTGCTGACTTCTTTTACAATTATACGTTGATGATTCACTAATTCATAAATATGCTGAGTTTTTCATTTGATTATTTATTTGTAGACATTATGATTCATTCATTAATTCACTGATCGTTCAATGAGTTACTCATTCATAACTGGCTGATTTATTAATCGATTCGTTTATTCGTTTTGTTCTACAAATATAAATCAATTTTATGTTTTAAGCGGTTTCTTTGTGTCATACACGTAGCAAAAATGCTTTTTCACTGAAAATCGCAGTAAACAGTAGAAACAAATTTTTTATTCAATTCATACGAAAGATTAGTGTATGCACATTAAAGATGGATTTCTGCTGTTAAGGGAAATTTTTTTTAATGCAATTGAAGTTAAAATAATGAAGCATAAGTACACTGTAAAAAATTTCTGAGTTATTCACTGTGACAAATATTGCCCCCAAAGTGTCTGTATTTTTTCCGTAAAATACCCTCGCTGACATACCGTAATATTTACTGTAAAATCACTGAATCACTGTAATTAAATAAATATTACTGTAAAAGTTACAGTATAACAGTTTTCGGTTAAAATTAATTTTGTAGACGATGCATACAAAGTGCCACTTTTTACAGTAATTTTTCAGAGTAGAACAACGCAGTGTACAACGCGTAAAATACAAATGACTCAAACTTCTGAACTAAAGATTGGATATTAAACAAGTACGAAATTCAAATTTTAGGGACTTAAAAGGCGAACTATAAAAAAGTAATTAAATTATTACTTTTCTTGATTTAAAAAGAAGTTGTACTTCGAAAAATGCTACTCCATTTTTTTTAAATAAAAAGAATATTTAAAAGTTGAACTCTTTCATAATATTTTTACTTTTTGCTTTGTGTCTAAATGTTACGTTTATTGCTTCAGAAATTGTTTAATTTTTGTATAATTTAAAAACCCAGTTTTATAGCCATTTATGCTAAATAGTATTAAAAATATAACAAAAAAATTATTTTCTTACTACTCAACTTTGCGGGAAAAGTTAATGAACAAAGTGATTAAAATTTTTTAAAGTAACTTACAGGAGGTCCTGGCAATCCTGGCATTCCAGGTCCACCTCTGTTACCGGGATTACCAGGTATTCCAGGTGGACCAGCAGATCCTGGCATGCCTACAGGTCCAGTTGATCCAGGCGGTCCTCTCTCACCTGATCCACCACGCTCACCAGGCTAAAAAGATTTGATGCATTACTAATAAAAAGCTGGATTTCCAGTTAAAAAATAATATTGTTATAAGTAAATGTTGCATTTTCGACAAACGAGAAAAAAACATAAATTTTGGACTCAAATAAATTTGACGTTAATATTAATGGATCATTTCATAACTATAACTCTTTATTTAGGCTTTTTGGATCTTAGCTGGCTTCTTTACTAAAGAAAAAAAATCTGTACAACTTTAATGAAATTGAAATTAAAAAATATAGATACATTTTTGTAAACTATACTTCTTGTAAAGAAGTGAATCAATACTGAAACAAATTAAAATTCAACGTATTGTAAATTTTAAGGAATATCATAGTAGTTCAGTAATTATGGCACAAAAGGGTACTTCTGCGGAAAAAATTGATATCCAATGTATTTTTTGATAAAAAGCTTTTTTATGTTATTATTAAAGATGCCAGAAATCTTCGTTGTACTCCTCCCCCTTTTTCTTTTGTTGAAAGAAATGGGGGTGATTAAAGGGGATAAAGTAAATTTACCCTTTACACAGCCAAACAAAGCATTGTATTCGATGTTTTTTTAAGCAAAATGGAATGAGACTAATCCCGAGCCTAAAGGACTAATAGTGTAGAAGTTATATTGGTCTCAGACATAAAAAGTATAATTCTGTACTTGTGTCTATTCACGCATTTGAAATTGCTATCTAAACTAGTGAGACATTGTTTCTTACTTAAATTGATTAAAATTGACAATAAAATGAATAGTTCAAAGGTTGAAAGTGTTTTAATGTATAAATGTATTACTTTAATGTACATTTACATGTCTTTTATGTACACTTCTTATTATGTATGCAAAATGCGTAAGTGAGTGCAAGTACGAAATTATAATTTTTGTACACAAAAACTTCTATGACTTCTTATTTTATCAATTTCTGTTTTTTCTCGTACACTTCAGCTGGAACAATTACATTGGAAAATGTACCTTACATACTCAAGTAGCCCCTAGATTGTAACAAGTGCACGTTAGTACCTGTCAAAAAAAGTATTTTTTTTTTATAAATTAAAGCTTTTTTTCTCTTTGAAAGTTTTCCTACCCGAAACTAAGTTAACCTTGTTTAAATCATCTTATTTTATTAAGATTGGTTAGATTTTTGCCGAAATCACTTTTTATATTATTGAAATATGATTACAAGATCAAAGTACTTACAAGGGAAACTAGGGAAGTGTGACTCGCCAATTTTGAAATAAACTAGTGGGATGTATGCCTTATGAGGAATAATTTTAGGAGGCAACATTCGTTTCGGCCCATAAATGGTACTGTGAGAGATAAAAAATAATTCAATATGTAGAAAAATCGATCTTTTATCACTTCAATGCAGACTATTAGTTATTGTAATTGTCTCATACTCCAATTAATTATTAATTAATTGATTTGCTTATTAACAAATTAAAGCAAAAGTAGCAAATCAATTATACGATCATTAATTAATTTTTAATTAATTAATTATTAATTAATTGATTTGTAATTACATACTCCAATTAATTTGGAAAATTTTTTGGAAAAAATTTAAAAAATTTGATGTCAATATTTTTTTTCAAAATTAACCTAACAGGTTTTTCTGAAAAACTACGGATATATAAATTTTCGAAATCCATTTTGACAATAAACATGCATTATATAATACGTGAAAGTACCACAAAATTAATTGGAGTATGAGATAATTACAATAACTAATAGTCTGCATTGAAGTAATAAAATACCGATTTTTCTATATATGGAATTATTTTTTGTCCCTCACAGGACCTTCTATGGGCCGAAACGAATGTTGCCCCCTAAAATTATTCCTCATAAGGCATACATCCCACTAGTTTATTTCGAAATTGGCGAGTCACACTTCCCTAGTTTCCTTTGTTAGAGAAATGGAATAAAATAATATTATGGAATTTAATTTGCTTATATTTTTATTAAAAAATGTAAAATAATAAAGAATAGAAAGTTTACCATTACTGTTTTCACAGTTTTCCCTAACTGTTTTTTTTTCTTATTTAAAGTTTTCCAATGCTATTTTTACATTCTTTTTCATTTCATTTCGTCACATTGCTACACGTTTGTAGCCAACCACTCTGGATACATTTATGAATTTTCGGAGAAAAATTGTTTATTTAGTATAATTTATGCAAATATACTAAAAAATAAGCTAAAATTGTTTTTAGTTTTTATGTTAAAAATGAGGAAAGAATTGAATTGAATTCAATTCAATATATAATTTAGAAAGTTGAAAATATTTCCTTTAACCAAATTTAAAACCAATTATTATATCATAAAGAATCATTTCAGTTGCAGCTGGAGAGGCCGTTTTATAGAGTTAAATTTTTATTGATCTTAATTTTAATGAATCTGAGAGAAAGGTACATAAAATATAGCTGTTTTAATTTGATATGCATAAGAGGTAGAAAGCATCCTTAAATATCGAAAATATAATACAATACCATTCCAGGAGGTCCCATAGAACCAGAAGTTCCCTAAAACAAAAGAAAATAAAGCATTTTTTTAAATAAAGTTAGTTATGGTAAACTTCACAGTTGTATAAAAAACTATTATTAAATACTTTTCAAATCATCGTTACCTGTGGACCAGGCAGTGGTACTAAACCTTCAATATCATAGCTAACAAGACCACTTTCACCCTGAAAGTAAAAAGGGTTACATTATTTTGAAATAAGATTTATGTTTCAATTCAATATATAATTAAGCATCATTCATTAATTATTATGAAATTATCTTACCTTAGGTCCAGGGGGACCCGGTGGACCTGGTGGGCCCTGAAAGTATAAATCACATATTATTAGAATGTATATAACTCGCTTTTAACTATTAGTTTACTCGTTATTAACTATTAAATCATTAGAATAATGAGAATTAACAACACGAAAATGGAGGGAATGCTAGAGAACAGAATGAAATAGGGCAAATAGTTTTCGAGTAATAAAATGTCATAGTTTGAATTTCTTTTTTCTTCAAGAGCTATTTGACCGATTTCGATCAAAATTAAAATTGTTTTCTTTTAAAATTACAATGTTTAAGAAGAAAAAAGTATTTCTATATTTTGCAATTATAAAGGTTTCAGATTATTAATAATTGAATGAAAGAAATTTTTTTAAAAAAATTATGTAATTATTTTTGGAATAGCGAAATTTAGAAGAGTGTGCAATTTTGATTTTTAATTTTCTGGAATAATTCCAAAGATGCGGATAAGTAAGCAAAAAAGGAAAATTAACATTAAAGAATATAAGAAAGCTGTAGAATAATGTACGGAAAGTTAAGAATTTAGTTACAAAAATTGCCAAAAGATGGAGGTAAACTCTGTAAAGAGTTCTGTAAAACAATACAAATATCGCAGGGCTATAATCCAACCAATAATATTCTACACCAGAAAAAACATTGTTTAACCAAATATATTGTTTAAACCTCCTAAATTGGTACGACAACCTTCTTTCACATTTTAGCACTAGAATTGACAGATTACGTACATCAATTAGTTGCAGCGCCATCTACAAGCAATTTTTGTAACTAAATTAAAAAAAAGTTTCTGTAAAAAAAAAATATTTTACACTTTTTACGGCAAACATACTGTTTGTTTAATTCCTCAATCACTCTTTGTTTTCGAGAGTTTAATTTTGAATTGAGACAGTCATCTGCAGGATATCCTTTTGAATGGGAAAATCCGATCATTAGATAAAAAGCTATTGATGTGTCTTTTTTTTAAAAATTCTGTTGTATATTAAATGGTGTGCATTTAACCAAAGGTGTAAAGATAATTTATCAGTGTTATTTTAATTTTTAATTAATAAAATTTAATTTCTTTATTCTAAATACGAGTTTGGTAATAAAATGTTAACTTTTGAAGCTGGAATTTCAGATTCCAGTTTCAGCTATAGCTGGTTGGTAGCTCAACTTTGGCTTTCCTAATACCATCTGTTTTCTGAACTTATTTTCTCTAGCAGTAGATTGATTACGAGCAATAGATGTTCCATATTTTATTTTGTTATTATTTTTTTTTTTTTTTTNTTTTTTTTTTTTTTTTTTTTTTTTTTTTTTTTTTTTTTTTTTTGGATTCTCAGTTCAAGACATTTTTAAAATTGTTTTACTTATTCATATATGACTACTATGACTGTAAAGAGTTACCCGCGTGCCCTAAATAAGAGCGGGACGGGGAAAATTTTCCATGACTGTAAAGAGTATGAAAATATCTTTATGCTAATTTTTTCCCTTAACTATTTTCAAATAAACTAGGAGGCTTCGCCCCCTGCTCGCCAACTCCCGAAACTGCTGTCGCAGTTCAGTTCGGATTGCTTCACAATCCGATGCTCGCTCTTTGGATACGTTCTTAACGTCTAGCTTTTGTATACTTTTTTGAACACTGAAGTTCCGAAAACTTTAACTGTAGAAAATTCTAAACATGTGCATTTCAATAGTAATTTGAAATTGCAAACAGTTCACATATTTTTCTTAATCACACTATTCTAAATTTCAGTTGTTGAGAAAAGTAACTGTTGTAAGTTTTGTTTTAAAGTCTTTCCCACCAGAGGGCTAAAACCATGTGTTGTAAAACAATATGAAATAGTACTGAACGCCGGATGTAAGGCATCGGCTTCGATGAAGATAATTTTGTGAGAATTTTTTTGATAATTCTGTGAGAATTCACCCGATTAGACATATGATATGCTCACTACGTGCTCTTGCGCGCCGAATCCAATCAATTAAAAATGAAAACTGTTGCCAACGCGAGAAAAGAAATATCATCGGTTTTATTGATACATACATACGTACGTATTAGCGTTTTATATAGTAGGAGATTATATAAATTTTAAGACAATTTAGAATTTCTTCCAAATGCCCCGAGAAAATACTTATATACGAAATGCTTGTACCCGATTTTTAAGTTTTACAAGTTTTGACTTTTTAAAAAAAAAGATATAGGAGAGCGAGATTTTAACTGATAAAGAGAACGGCGTATATCCGGTCACATAATTTAATGAAAAAGCGCCACAACCGGAGTTTCCTTACATGTAAACTGGAACGAAGTACCTCTATAGTCATAGTCTGAAAAGAAAATAGCTAGAGCTCAAAAGATTTATTTTCTTCTTTGGAAAAGAGAACAATTTTAGTTAGTTTAAGAAAGAGATCGTAGTGCTGAGTTCCGTATCCGTAGTTCCATATCAGAAATAACCTATTCAATAAACTTCAATTTCAATCTCATTTACACCTCACAAATTCAACATCATGAAGAGCTAAGCAATACTTATAGTTGAAATAGGGTGTAATGTATTCAGAACTAAAATAGACTTATTTACTTGAAGTGAAGAAAAAATAACCTCTCTACGCCTCAAAAACAACCTCTCAAAGTTGATTGCTCTATGGTATAAATCCATCTACATCAAGAGAACCTCAAGTGTGAGTGTAGCTACATGCACCTTGATTATAAATCTGGAGAGGTTTTACAAATCCCTTTGTTTTTATCTTTCATTCAAGCCTGGCTTGTCTTGAGAATGGGTGCCTATTTTTGAACGCTCGATAAATGCCATCATTGTTATTAACATCTTCATTATTGATTATCATTACCCTAACATCTTCATATCTTTTGATGAAAATAAATTTTATATCATTAAGCATATTTTTTACTAAAAAGCGTTATTTCATAGAATGTCAGAAAATAATAATACTTTTATTAAGCACAAACATTAAATCAAATTTTAATGAATTTTTTTTCTTAATATTATATTTATAAATTAATTATTACATCAGAATATTTTAGGTGTATAGAAAATCTGCTCTTCATTTTAACTTGATAGAAGCTATTATAAATACATTTTGAATATTTTAACTAAAAGGTTTTTGATTTTTTTTCTTTTAAAGTGCAGAGTAATCAACTCTTTTCTGAAGCATGAATCACTCTAACGAAACAAATCTTACTTCTTTTCATTTTTCGTTGGAACAAAAAAAAAAGAGCTTTTCAAACTTTTTCATCTTCCGTTCTAGTCTAAAGTTCTTTAAAGCTTCCTTCTCAGTTTCTCGAGGAAGTTATATGATTCTTAAGTTCTTTTATCGATCTTAAATATCGATAGTATCAGTACTCGGCAGTACAAAAGATTCTTAGACAAATCCTTCATGTACTTTTTATTTGAATTGCAGCAAGTAATATTTGTTTGAAATCAGTTCACCTCATTTTAGGATTCTTTTTTTTCTCTCTTTCTTGTTTGGGGGGAACTCAGTAGATAATAAGCTGAAAACAGATATAAAGTTTATCTAAAAATATTCGGCTTGTTAAAGGAAAATAATATTTCCTGCTTTCTTTTCTTCTTCGCAGAAATAAAAACCACTAGACATATTGGAAATAAATTTCTCTAATTCATGTATCTTTCAGATGTAATAGTAAAATTTTAAAAAAAAGTGATTTATTTTTTATTGGAAAAATGATTTTTCCCCTATGACATTGAGATTTTTAAAGTCAATAAATATGTAAGTCAAATAAAAAATTGAATAAGTCATCATTTAATGCAAGCTGCTTGCATAAATATATCCATTCTAAATAATTTCTATTGAAACCTAAAAAATTAAAGTAAACTAACTATTCTTCTTCTGTTTTCCATTGTCTTACTGGTATTTGCTTATATTTATCAATAAGAGATTTTCAGAAAAAACGATAGGGAAAAGTTACCGATTGCTAACATAATTTAAGTAGCCTCTCATTTATTGATTTTATTGTTTATTGATTGGTTATTGATTCACCAAGTGACGATTGTTTTTTTTTTCAGGTCTTCAGAGAGAGAGAGAGCATAACGATTTTAATGAACATGTTTTTAAATCAACATTCATTTCTTGTTCTAATTTACATTTGAAAATAAAAAAATAATACATAAAACGTTTGGCATTATTATTAATGTATAACTAAAATATGTCGAAATATAATTATTAAATCAAAATATAATAAAAATTAAAACATGTCAAAATTAACATTTTCTTTTAAGAATTCTTTAAATTCAATATTTATATCCATCTTACTCAATCTATAGTCTCTTACAAAAACATTTTAGACCCAATCTATAATGATTAGCAAAATTTTTACTATATAGGTAAACAATTTGTTTACGTTATATTCTGATTCTGTTAAGTTAGCTGAAAATTGTTTTTCATATAATTTATGTTTTAATTGTACAACGTGTCGTAATTATTACTGTATGAAGTATGTAACCCATTTGTAATTTAGTAGTTTTACTTGAAATGGTGTAAAAAAATATCTACTTACTGAAGGCCCTGGAAAACCGACCAATCCAGGTAATCCAGCTGGACCAGATGGACCTACAGGACCCGGTGAACCCTAAAAGGTCAGAAAAATAATATTATATTAATAATAGTACATGCTCATTTAATTAATAAAGTGGTATTGAATTATGATATAAATGGATAAAGCGCCTTCACTTAATCATGTGGTACCATATTTTCAAAGAAAAAATACATTCATGACTTTCTGGTGTGTAAACATTAAATTACTCATCATCATCATAGTTGGCCAGACAACCCAATGTGAGCCAATGCCTTCCTCTAAAGATATCTCCACGACTTCCGATTTATCTTTGATCTCCAATTTTTTTCTCATTAATTGCGAGAAAATCAGGCTCCACTGAGTCAACCCATCTCAATCGCGGTCTTCCCCGCTTTCTTTTTCCTGCGGGTGTAAGAAGCAGTATATTTTTTATTGTGTTGTCGTCACTCATTCGAATCACGTGGGCGATCCAATTCATTCAATTTCTTTTCATGTATTTAATAATATCAGATTGTTTATAAATATTCTACAGTTCAAAGTTGAATCTCCTTCTCCAGTTATTGTTTTCATTTACACCACCAAGTACTCCGCAAAATCTTTCTCTCAAAAATTGCGATACAATTTTCCTCCAGACATCAAATTACTATTAAGATGTTATTTTTTAAATCCTTGATTGAATAAGCTATATTTCAACTAAATTCTCAAAATTTATAAGAATTATTTTTTCATATGTTGTTTTCGTATATAGTGAAGTCAGCTATGTGATTGCATTTACAATTTAAACCAATGTAATTCTTATCATAAATTCATGTGTGTTTATAAATTCAAGTACGCTAAACAGATTCAATTTATGTAATATTACGAAAATAATTCCCAATTAAAAATAGATTAATAAAACAATAACAGAATTTTCATTTGAACACTACTTAAAAATACAAAGAGGGACATATAAGTCTTGACTAAAATTTTTTTCTCCATATTATTGATGATACCAGGTAGCAACATAAGTAGAATTACATTTCGTTTTTCTGTGCCAGCAATTTGCTTATAAAATGAAAGAGAAATTGCATGTGGTTTATTTTTCCTTTCGAAAAGTAAATTTTTTATTCTCATCTGAGGCCATTTCTTATTAAAATGTCCATAGAAAATCATTGAATTCTTCATGCTTTCTTAGATTAACATTCTAACAACCAGTTTACTGCTTACTCAATTTTTAATTAATTTAATTTCTTTCAAGAAGAGCACTTCCCAAAATATTATGACAAATCATTAATCAATAATATTTGGGTTGTTTTTAATTTATTTAAAAAATAATAAAGTATTTAAAATATAATAATGACGACACATATTAGAAACAAAAGAAAAATAATGGTAATCCAAAATTTTTTTGAGTTTGAAAAATGCAAAAATAGTTTTATAAAAGACAAGTCTGACCTACAATGTTGCCCATAAGCAATAACAATAAAGAAATAAAAAGTATAATAACTTACAGAAGATCCTGGATGCCCTCTGAGGCCTTCTGCACCTCTTGACCCCTTTTCGCCCTGATCTCCCTAGAATTAAAAAAAATCAGAATTATTCAGGTAGCACTATCTAATACTAATTTCAAACTATTAATTAACATTCAGATTATTTAAATTTGTTGCTTTTATCTTTAATAAAAGCTGTAGCAAAGATTTAAGTCGATTGATTGGAGTCATTCAATGTGAAATTAACCATTTTGTTTTTAATGAGTATCCTAATTTTTAAATCAGCTCAATTTTGATACCTTAGTTCGACCAACTTAATTAACGGAATAATATCCGTTGTTTGAATCAACAGCATTGATACATTTATTGACAATCAACAGCTTTGATTGATTTGAATGAATTGAAAGAATCATACTCTAGCTGTTAGTTCAACTGAAATATTGTACTCCATTAATTTGAATCAACGTGATATAATATGTTCTTTATAATTAGCTTATATAAAACAGTATAAGTTTCAATTAGCTCAGAACTAGTTGATTCGTATCAGCTGATAAAAATATAATCTGCTGGCATATTTTTATTGTACCTTTGAACAAAGATTCTTAAGTCGATCTGATTAAGTTTAATTATTCTGTTATGAAACAGACTGTTATTCGTTCTTTTGATAGGTTGAATTGACACAAGTCACATAAACTACGCATATATAATAAATAGATTCCAATCTTTAATTCAAGTAATTAATTCAAATAAGTTGATGCATTTTTTTGATTCGAAAGAATTCAAGAAATCTAATTTGTTATTGTTGAGTTAATCGAATCAAATATGCTAGTTGTGTCTGATCTGTTGATTTTATATAAATTATTTATTTTAATAACATAAATTAAATAATATAAATGATATAAATTGGCCTTTAAATCAACACTTAGCTTAATTTGTTGGTTAGTAGACCGTAAAATGATTCATTTGCTTTAACTATGTCTGTAGATTTACCTCAAACTCCATTATCTAGTCTCCGTAATGAAATATAAATTAAATCTAATACGGAAAAATATTTTAAGACCTTTGATTATTGTTTTATAACTATGAGTTGCACTATATTTATTTTTCAAAACATTGTGAAATAAATTATGGTGAAATATAATTTACAGACAAATTTTAAGAAATTCAATTTGTCCGCGTCATTTCAGAATATTATTTGTGCTAAACCTGTTATGATATTCCCAAATCGGAAATATTTTTCTTAACTTCCTGTCTACGAAATATCGAATATAGTCATTAGAGAAAATAGAGACCAATGGAAGAACGCGCTCTTGATGATTTAGTGTAGACGATAATCTAATATTCTATGCAGCGCCACACCTAAGAACGTGTCGAAAATTAGTTTCATATATGGACAAAGAATCAAGGTTAGTCTATTTTGGAAGCACTGACAATTTCTTTTTCAATTTTTATTTTACTTGTTCTGAGATTTCGTATATTTTTATTTCACTTGTTCTCCGTACCTTGGGTCCGGGCTTTCCAAATGGTCCTGGTTTTCCTGGAATTCCTGCCTCTCCCTAAAGCAAAATAAAGGAAATATTATCGGTGGTGAATTAGCTCTGAAAATCATTAAAAATATTTTCTTTGTTTATTGAAGAAGATAATGCTTTGATCAAATTTACTCACGGGCAATCCATCTGGACCACGTGGACCTGCTTCACCTTTTATTCCTCTTGGACCCTTGAATTATTAAAAAAATTAGTAAACAATTTTATATAATTAAACTATATTTACTTTTAAAAAGAAATTAAATTTGTCTTGCTATTCTGGATGTGACTAGTTAAATAAGTTTTAAAATATAAAAAAAAAATGAAGAAAATATTTTCATGGCACAAAAGAAATACTCCTATTTAAGCATGCTTCTTCTTTTATACTGTGCTTGAGCATGTAAAATGTAATTTTTTTACTTAAATTTGTAGAGAATCGTATTTAAAAACTAATAAAAAAAATCCGGTTTGAATATTTTAAAAAGTTTAAAAAGTTTAAAACAATTTTCCAAGTTGTTTTCGTACTCTTTAAAACAAATCTCAAAATGATAAGGGGTTTTCCATTAATTTCATTTTCCACTGTCAAACAAGATTTATTTAAAATGACACCGGCATTCCTGGGGATCATCCCCCATAAAAGTAACTTTCCGTTACCATTGTTTTCTTTCCTTATACAGTAATATTTCGGTGCATGAATATTTATTGTAAAGTACACTATCTACCAATAAGTATTTGGACACCTATGCAAATGACTATATCTGCGGTCCTGAGATACGTCACGTCCTCCGCCGGTATATATCGTGTATGGAACAACATCGGCATTAGTCCCATGCAAGATACCTACTACACTATTTTGGATGACAATGTGCTTCCTACGTTGTGGCAGTTTTACGGGATGGACTCTTGCTACTTCCAGGACGACACTGCCAGCTGTCATGTTGCGAGGGTCACCAAGGCTTGGTATGGTGTCAATGGGGTTAATTGAATGGACTGGCCTGCCCAGAGCCCAGACCTGAACCCTATCGAGAACCTCTGAGACGAGTAGGATCACCGAATTAAGGGGTGTACGACCCGTCTAAAATCGGTGAAGGAACTTGCATGTCTTTCTCCAAGCCGGGTGGAAGAAAATACCACTAGCCGTCACACAAGGACTTGTGGAAAATATGACCCCGGAGGGTTCACTCTGTGATTGCCTCTCAAGCAGGCTCTACCAACTATTTATTATGAATAAAGTTTTACTTTATTCATAATAAATAGAAAGAAAATGCTTTACTTTTCAATCACACGTGTCCAAATACTTATTGGTGGATAGTGTATTATCATTTGGTAGTTAGTTTTGAAACCTCATTAGAAGAAACCCCTTAGTTAAAACCTCCTTTGAAGAAACCCCTTAGTTGAAACAAACTCCCCTAATCAATTCGAGTTTCTTTTAAAAAGTACAAAAACTACTTAGAAAATTGCTTGAAACATTTAAAATTTTTAAGATATTTAAATCAGTCTTTTTTCATTATATGTCTAATGCATTTAATTACAAAATTTTAAACAAAAAAAAAAATTGGTAAAATTTTTCGCACACTCTCAGTGTATAAGAACTGCTTTAATTACTTATTTATTAAACAGTTTTAAACAAGTATTTTTCGAATTTTAAGGAAAATTTTTTTTAATTAATTAATCTAAAAATTTGCTTAATTTTATTGAAAATTTTAAATTTTAAATTTGCGGTAAAAAATCGCTAGATAAAAATTTTGTTTTTTTATAAAAATGTCTATATTTCCATTCATAATTACGCTAAAGTTACGAAATTTTGTGCAAATAGTAACCAAAATAATTGTCACAAGTTACAAATTTATTGCTATATTTTATAGCATAATGTGTTCAAAAACACTATTTTCCGTCTGTAATTTAATGTAGGCCTCTCAAATCTCTAAAAAGTTTTCAACTTCATAGAAAAGTATGCGAAATCGCATGATCTAACCACTTCTGAAGGTATAAAATGATTTAAGTATTTCTTGAGAAATATGAAAAAATATATATTCGCAAAAAAATTTTTTTTCCATTATTTTGTCCAACCATTATCCTTATATTATCCTTATTTTATAACTGGTGTTGAAGTTGAATAGCAGGCTATCAATGTTCAACTCTGTAGTCTTATAATTTTGAATCCAATTCAGAAGACACGGGAACTCCCGGCTCAAACATTGGGACAAAAAATGGCTTTTGTGGCGGACTCTAGTGAATTTGATTGAACTAACTCACATTTGTGTTACAAGGAGAGGAAAACCACGAAAAACTGCCATGGTCAGCCTGACGAGAAGGAGAAACTGATCCATAATCCACCAGCGGGGAAAACTGAGAGGATATCTTCCGTCAGCACTGTGGTCAGAGCGAGTCGCAGGAGCAGAATTTGTGTCAACCAGTCGCAGCTGGGACTCGAACCTTGTTGAACCTATTTGAGAGGCGAATACTCTATCCTTTGAAGAACCGCGGAAAATCCGCGCGCGAAAAAATTTTCATAACCGTCGTTGAACAGCTGACCCAATTTTGAGTTTACGACTACCAATGTTGTACTCCGTAGCCCTGTCATTTTGAAACCAATCCAGAAGACAAGTGAACTCCTGGATTAAGTGTTGACAGAAATTTGATTTTGTGGAAATCTTTTTGATGGAGCTAACCGACATTTGCGTTACATAGAGGAGAAAGTCACGAAATACTTCTATGATTGGTCTGGTGGCAAGGGGACTCTAAACCATGATCCGTCTACTATACTGAGGATATTTTACTTCAGCACAGTGAGATTCAGCAAACACAAAAAGGGAAAATGATTCAACTTTTCCCCTAAGAGGGAAAACATACAGAACTGTTTTTATTCTTACTGTAGTGGTAGTATTTTAGGTGTGCCCAAGGTGATGTTGACATGAAAATATTTATGTCTGATATGTTTACTTTGTTACTTTATTATTTAATTAAATTTTATTGTTAATATTTCTCACCCGTTTAATTATTATTATACCAAAACCCTCACTCACACATTAAAAACCTTATTAGCACTGTGGTCGATGCGAGCCGGTGATAAATTCAAACCCGGGCTACCTAGTCGGGAGGCGAGAGCTCTATTCCCTGAGCCACCGTGGCTCTTCCATAAAATATTTTAAAATTAAAGTGACAAATGTTTAAAAAAATTTAAACAGAGGGTTAACACTAAAGTATTCAAAGTTAATATCAGAAACAAATAATGCCAATTAAAAATTTAATGCATAACTGTAGACAAAACATAAAGCTAACCTTGAAATTTTAACCGTTGCATAACGTTGAAAATATTAACAACTTTAAAGCCTCAAAACATTAACTACCAATAATGAATTCCTACAAATAATCTTAATAATTAGTGTTTAAATATTTCCGGGTTTTATTAAGTTTTACCGCTGTTGTTGGCATTTTCAAATACAATGTTCTTGAATAACATATTAATCTCTTTTTACGAAACAAAGTTATATTCGTATTTCAGCGCTTTTGTGCAATTTAATTAGCGTTAGTTTAAATGTCAGAGAACTGGGTAATAAAACCTCAAAGAAAGGCAGACTTTCAAAGTAATTTATTTCATTAGGAAATTCTCACTTACCTCAGCTCCTTCTATGCCCTGGGCACCTTGAGGACCCGGTGGTCCCTAAGTAAAGACAAAAGAAGAGAATTTACGAACCGTAGATGAATATCTTCAATTTGATTAATACATTATATTTCCTTAAATAATTCAAAAGTAAGTCAAATTATGATTGGATGCGATTGAGCGCTTTAAATACTTTGGTTTTCCTTCATTATTTAAGTAGAATTATTTTTTTTTGTTAATAACAATAGCAACAAAATATCTAGTATTTTATATATATATATA
>NC_092207.1:35217048-35293590 GCF_043381705.1 Parasteatoda tepidariorum | reverse complement strand
ATAGATAGATAGATAGATAGATAGATAGATAGATAGATAGATAGATAGATAGATATTGATAGTTTGATATACTTTAAAAATTTGTTTTCAATCTTAATTTTAGCTTATAATTTGTAAATTAAGGTTGCACAGCTATTTATTGTGAATTCTGGTAAACTTATTCTTAAGCTCAGCCACAAATTTTAAGTTTTTAAAACTAAAAATTATCACTTTCAGTAATCATTACTTAAAATCGTCACTTTTGAAGTTTAATAAGTGCAGAATATCCAATTGCAAAAACAAACCTGTTTTAGAATCAAGCAATAAAAACAAAGACTTTTTTTAAAATAAAAGTATATATCTTACCGGTAATCCTACTGGACCTACTGCCCCTGGTGGGCCAGGTAATCCTGGTATTCCCTGAAAAGGATATAAGTACAAATATAAAAATTAATTAGATAAACCTCAATTTTCAATACTAGTTTTGTAATTAATTAATAATAAAATTTACTAAATTTGGTAAACAATACTTCTGCCAAATCCTAAGGCTTATTAATTTTAGTAATTAGTATAGTAAATTATAAATGCCCGTTGCGAATTGGTGTATTTTCATTGCTTATTTTAATTTCTTTGAATTTGAATTTTAGTTTGGGAGTTTATTATTCTATCTAAAATATTTTTTATATGTGACATTTATGTATATATTTTGCAATGTAAAGTTGCAGAGTTATTTACAATTATCTGTAACACTATTCTTCCGGTACTATAGATCTGCAGTCACAAATTTTTCGCTTTTATTTTTCGCTTTTTCTTTTTTTTTGGGGGGGGGGGGTAAAGTTGGTTGGATTCGTTACATGGTTAAGCTGTTTTAGTTAAGTCGCTCTATTTTTAATGAATTAATTATTCTTATTTTACTTATTTACTTATTTTCTTATACCTTTCCTGTGACTTGGCAGTTTTTATTTCGGTAATATTGAATTGCTAAAGCAAATCCGCAAGCTAGCAATTTTCACCATTTTTTATTAAAACAAACTAATTAAAATTCATATTTAAATTATTCCAATTCTTAGCATTCGAATACTGAAAGCACTTTAATGATATATTTTATAAAAAAAAAAGAATATTCTCAGTCTCAAACGCTTAAATTTCACTATACATTTTGAAAACTTATGACAGTTTTAATACTTTTCTAAAATACTTCAGTTTAGTCATTACAAAGGAAATTTCTCAAATATTTAAAGAGGAAAATCAAATTTAATTTACATTAAATGTACTTACATTCCCTTATAAGGCGATTAAACGAACCATTAAAAACGTTAGAAATATGTAAAGCATAGTGTATAAAGCATACAAACCAATCGAATTTCAAAAGTGTTTTATTTTCATTTTTACGAAATTTTTGAAAACTGTTGCTAGTTTCTCACTCGTTTTCTATTGAAAATGCTGCAGACATTACATTAGTCTTGGGTATACAGTCGCGTGTAATGAAAAATCAATGCTTCAGAGAAAAGATATTTAGCTTAAAATAGGCAGTTCTATTAGGGCGAACACTTTTAAAAGAGGGGAAAGACTTATCCATATGCACCCTACCCCTCTGCCTTCACGTCGATCAGCGGAAATGTTTGAAAGTGCTGCCTAATGTTAACTTTGAGAACAAAATGGTTAAGGCAAATATTTAATGGAATTTCCACATTCTTTTAATTTAATTACCGGCTTCTTTCTCGTCTGCGAAGCTATTTAGTTCCAGTATTTGAAATGAATAAATTGTAAAAGTTGTTTGATTTTCAAGAGATTTAAGGACTGTAAGAGAAAGTTGAATAATACCGGAGACCCTTTAGTTTTCTCTTTTTCTTTCAGTTACGTGAATAAAATAGATTTGCTGTTATTATTTATTCCACTTGGTAATACCAGCAATCCCAATTGAAATCAAGTGAATTTTTGAAGCAGAAATTTTGCTTTTTGTTTTTTTTAAGTGGCACCACTTGACTTCAAGAATATGACTTCCGTCACACACCAGTCACAGCCCTTTTTACAGGGTGGACCGAATTATACACCATCCATTCATCCATAGATAGTAATTTTGACCTGAATCAGAGTATGATCAGAACGATCCATCTGTAATTCAGTACCTCCAGAAGTATTGATTCGTTGTGGGAACATTGAGGACTTTGTGACCCCGAAAGATTTAACGCGTGCCAGTGACCATTTAATACACGAGGAGTCTTCGGCCGGTGGATTCGAACTTACGCTCTCACGAGTACTAGCCCAACCAACTAGACTAATTCGGTCCTAAAATAAATGAAAATTAATATATTTAAATTGATATATTTAAGTTCAGTTTTCAAAGTTAGAAATATTTAATTGAAAAAACTATATTTTTGGAGATATATTAATTATTTTACGGGTAATTTTATCAAGGTCTCTTTGTCAGATATACATTGAAATATATATTAATAATAGTTGCATTTATTTATAAATTACAAAATTGTCCCTACAGGGGATAATGTGATCGACGCTTCTGTGTTTGATTTATTTGAAATGTTGAACAAAATATTCATAAAAAAAACCAGTGCTTATACATTGAAATAATTAAAAAAAACATATGAATAATGAATAAACGTATTTCAGTATGAAACCTTTTCCAACTGAAATAGTTATTAGTATGGATTAATTTCAGTTGCAATGTTACTCCACTTTTAAACATATAAGCATCTAAAAATCTAGAACCAAAGACAAGATATCTTCAGTAAATTAAATTAGTTTAGTAAGTTTATTTAAGTACAGAAATCATGAATTAAACTTCATTCATGTTCGTTTGCATTTCTACATGCTTCATTTGCCCATTTATTTAAAGTTAAGACACTGTAAACAATCTCCATGAGATTATGATATGAAGCTCAACATTTAATTAGAGCAAGTAGTGTTAAAAACATCAAAAAATATTTTATTTGTTAGAAGAACTTGATCGGCAGCTTTCAATTTATGGCCTTTCGGTTTAATCCAACAAATAAAGTGTGGTTCGCAATTTATTTTTAGATTTCACTTTAGTTCACTTAGACTATAAATTGTTAAAAAATAACAATGCATTGAAATTTTAAATCTTATGAAAGTGTACAAAAAAGTATTTCTACACTGAGATCAAACGTATGCGCAAAACTACTAGAATATGGTAAAATGTAAATTGTTTCAGGCTCAATGGGAGGTCCTAAAATAGCGGAAATGTTTGCCGAAAAGCTTTGATAAGGAATTTAAAAAAATTAACAATAAAATATGGTTTTAAAATATGTGATAAAATCAGCTAAACGGGGTAAAATGTTGTAATTTTAACATGATACCTTAGAGCCCGGCGTAAAAGACATTTGTTCGGTTAAATTTACTTTCCAGTTTTGTAAATTATACTAAAGGTATGATAATACGAACTATAATTTTGAAAACCAGAATTTCCGGCAAACTTCAATCATATGAATGGAAAAATAACCAAATGGATTGTTTAAATGTTTGATTTTATTGCCAGAATTATGTTTTTTTCTCTTACCAGAAATGTCGTTACTATTCAGTGCGGTAATTTTACCAGAATTTTTTTCACCGTATAGAAGTTTTCGATGTTTGAAAAATCACGGTAGAGGAACTAAAACATTATTACGTACTTTTCTCAAGTTTAGTTACTTGGCAACCGTATAAAGATAAATACAGCAATCAAAGTTTGCTATTAGTGATGCGAAACAAAATAATACTAACTTTATATGGAGTATTTTCATAATTTCTAACTGCATACAAAGTATCTAAAAAATACAACTTATTTTACTCGGAATGATTCTCTGAATGGTTATGAAAACCTGAACTTTTGGTAAACCATTATCACATGACGGTAAAACAGTATGGTATTTTTATCCGAATTTCGTATACAGTTACAATATATAGTTGGAGAATTTCTTTTAAGCAGTTGGAATAATTCTTTGAAAAATCCTTTCAACTACACAAATCACCCCACAAAAAAATACTATTTCCTGAAACTTACTTTTTGAAAGCTTTTTTGATCATTTCTTTAAAGGAAAAAAACAACATCAAAATGCTTTTTGTAAAAAAAAAGAAAAACCAAAAGAGTAATGAATTGTGAGGTGGTTTTTATAACCAAATACCTTTCCGTGTTTCTCCGTATTACCTTTTTGAAAAGCTGCCAAAAGGCCCATTATTAATGCTTCATTATTTCCAAGTCACGAAAAATCAGACTCCTTATTAACTCACTGAGCTTTGAGGGGAAAAAAAAATTTTAACTGAAGTTATTTTGAGAGCAATAAAAACTTCCAAAAGAAGTTAAAGCATGATACTTACATTTCTTAAGATTAGAGTAATCAGAATGAAACTAATGATGATTACTTTGGGGAAGGGGATTTTCAGATCATACATAGATACCAAAAAATTGGAATGAATTGAGGAAAAATTATATTGCCTATCTGGTGTTCTCTTTAAATTTCGCGTCATATAGTCAAATTGTGTGAGATAGTTAAAAGTAATTTTTGTTATTGTCAAATTCTAGTATTGTTTTTCAATAAAAAATGACTCAGTTGAAAAAGCAGAGAACAAAATTTTTTTCTTATGGTTTGTTAGATTTCATATAACTTTCAGAGATATATTTTATGTAAAATGTAAATTTTGTGAAGAATATTTTGCAAATAAAGGAAAAATATTTAAATTACAATTATTATATCAAACACTAATATTATGTTATAATGGTGTACATTTCTGAAATATCTTTGCACTTTTTCATTATTTAATAAACACCCTCTCAACGACAATATAAAAAACAATGGAATAATCTTTTAATTATGATGGCCGTAGGGACTTAATGACCATTAAAATTTTATGTCAGAAACATGGTTAAGAATTTAAAATGTAAGCTTTCAAACTGTCAAAAACATTTCAACTAAAAGTATTCAGTTTACTCACGAAAATTCTATTTCAAACAGTGCAATTTAGTCTCAAAATCTGTTTATTTACATGATATAATATTTTGAAAAGAAGTGAAAATGTTAATATAAAACTTGATAATTCCAGTATTTTTTTGCCTCTAGCCGTTAAGCCATTATCCTTAATCTTGCCTCCCAGTTTTAAGATCAATAGAATTTAAAGCTGATTGACGAGTTCCTAAGTCAATTTTCTTTTAAAAAATGATCATTCAGACCATGTTCCATTAATACATGCTCTACATTTGTTCATTTAGTTAATAAACTTTTACCTTATAGTTATAAGTTTGTAGGAGCAGAAATTGAAAAAAAAACAATATTCTCAAACACTATAAGTTTAACACACAAGCATTTTATGCTACTCACCCCTGATCCGTCAATTCCTGGTTCTCCGGGTGGTCCTGGATTTCCTGGTGGTCCCTTCAAAAATATTCGCTTATAAATTATTACGATACAGATTTTTCATTTTTATTAAAATAATTATTACAAAATACGCACTTCAAGCAAAATTCTAAATCACAAATAGTGATATCAAAAACAAAAATTGCTCGTTTAAATTATTAAGTAAATTATATTACCTGATTGAAAGCTTCATTAGCTTTAGAAAAAGCACAAAACAAATATGAATACCTCCTCAGTTTCTTACAATTATTTATTTAATAAGTATATTGTAGTTGCCAACTTATATATTTTCTGACTGAAAATTCTTGTATGATAGTGAACTTAGCATTTCCTTGACAATTTTAAACAGACGTTATTACGCCTAATTTCTACACCACATAAGACCTTGCCCACAAATTTATCGAATATAAAAAGATTTTAATAAATTAACTCTGCAATTTGTTAAGTATAAATGATATTATATAAATTACCATATAAATTATTGCATATTAATAATATTTATTTTACTAAGAATAATAAATAAAAGTCTACAAATACTTTACTATTACTTTAAATACAAAAAAAAAATCTCACAAAATAATTCGGGAGAGTTTGAGGCAATAGTATGAATGTACTATAAAATTGTAAAATAATATGAATGCACTATAAAATTGAAATCGAAGCATGTATTATAAAAAAGTGAAGCAATATATCATATAAGTTGGTTGAAAAATAGTAATTTTAAAACTACAACTTTAATTTAAAATTGCATTCATTGATATTTAAAATAAAATAATCAGTTGGACAAAAATGAATTGAAAATGTCGTGCAAGTAAATTACTCTTTGTTTTGGCAGCAAACCTATGTTTTGGCAACAAACTTAAACACGAAGGTTGCTAACGATTTGACATGAACAGCTTAAGCAAGTTCTAGGAATTTATATATTCCCCAATTGTAAGCATGTGGTTAAGAAATAAAGGTAAAGCATAAGCCTTATTTCTCATTGCCAATACATATTGCTAATTTTCACAAATTTACTAAAATGTCACTTGTATCCTTCATTTACTAAACTCTTCAATTATATATGCAGATGTGGACCGAGGTAATGAAGTGGCTAAGAAAAAAACCTTAAATATACACAGAAGTAATAAAATAGAATTTAAATAAAGGGTAATAACTATTATGAAGGTTTAAAATTAATCTTTTTACATTTGCTGAAGCATGGGTGTCATCTTTTTTAAATTTAATTTAGAGTCAAAAACAATTTCTCTAAGAACGCATTTTCAATCAGATAAGGAATAGAAAGAAAGAAAGTATAACAAATATTAAAGATCGTCAAATAGTGATGTTTTTTTACTTACAGGATCTCCAGCTTTAGCTACTTCTCCTGGTAATCCAGGCTCTCCTGGTTCTCCCTATTTCAGAATAGAATTAGGTAAACAGAATTTAAATGAGTAGTAAAAATATAGCATAATGTAAATATTTTATTTCAATTAATAGTACCGTAAACACACTAATTCGTTACAATTGTGCAACGCAAAAATGACTAGTTTATAAAATATCTTAATATAAGCATATTATTTAAAATAATGGCATTATTAATATTACATGCAATTGTTAAGTTTTGTTTTATAAATTCAAGGATTAATTTTATGCACAATTACATAACTTATGTTGAAAGATACATAATTAATGCTAAGTAGTTTCTAAATAGAATACTATAGCAATTGTAAACGTTAAGTCAATTTAAGATAAATAAACTCATAAAATCGGGATCAAAAGATTTTTGATTATATAAAACAAAATTTTTACTGTATGTATCGATGTGATTTGATGCATCTGCATTATATAATATCAGTAACATACTTTCATTAGTTCGTTTGATGGGTTATGAAATAACAATGCAGTTGATATTGATTAATGAATCTTCATTCAATCATAGTTACTGTGTTAAAAGATACTATATATAATAGCACTGCTTAGCGCAAAGAAATCAAGCTTTAACTTTATGCTTGTTGATTAAGGAAAATGAATTCCTGATTTCAAATTTGACCCCCTTTTTTCCCATCGTTAAATTTTTTCTAAGAATTATTTTTTAAAAATAAATCAGAGTACTCACTGAAAAAAAAAACTGAAAGCCATTTTTAGTATGAAAAATGGCAGTCCTAAGAGGAGATGAAGAGAAGTGTATTTTATCCAGTTCTAATTAGATCTACTAATCGTGCTCTGTTGACAACGAGAAGGAAGAAAGAAATACAATAATTCATATCTACACTGCTCAAAAAAATTAGGGGAGCGCATGGCTCCCCTAATTTTTTTGAGCAGTGTACATATTTCTCTCTATCTACACGTCAGACTGAAAAGATTGTTCCATCTTCATTTTCTTTAAGTAATCACNTTATGAAATAACAATGCAGTTGATATTGATTAATGAATCTTCATTCAATCATACACTGCTCAAAAAAATTAGGGGAGCACATGGCTCCCCTAATTTTTTTGAGCAGTGTACATATTTCTCTCTATCTACACGTCAGACTGAAAAGATTGTTCCATCTTCATTTTCTTTAAGTAATCACTTTATCTCGAGATATATTATCTCGATTTACTTCTGTTTGAAAATCTTTAAATTTTGTTACTCTAATCTTAAGCGGAAGAACTGAATAATATTTTTAATTTTCTTCTTAAACAAAAAAGATTATTAAACCGTTGTAAACAAATTTATTCACTAACAGTGCACTGACCAGGAAAGAGTGTTAGGGAGTCATATGTGGACAAAGATATATTAAAATAACCTTGCATGCCGGACTTACCAAAGAAAGAAAAACGACGCTAAAATTATATAACTTAAAACACTAAAAAAACTAGCTTAACAATCTTCAATTATCACAATAAAATTTTTGAAAAAAGTTAAATAGTTTAGTTTTGAATAACATTTCCTTACTTTACTTCCTCTTGCTCCAGGAGCACCATTATTTCCAGGCATTCCAGATGGTCCCTTAAATGGAATAAAAGAATGTTTACCGTTACTAATTGCACAAAATTTCTAATTATTTATCAAAATTAAATTTATTCTTTAAAATTTGGATGAAAATAGATGTACTCACAGGCATTCCAATCAATCCAGGTTCACCTCTAAGACCTGGCACGCCAGGAAATCCCTAAATCATAAAATATTTCTAACTATAATTCCCTCAATAAAAAATTTGAATAATTTAATTTATGTAAGAGTTTTATTTACCCTTTCTCCTTTTGCTCCAGTATCTCCAATGCGTCCTAGTTCTCCTCTATCACCCTAGAGATAGCATTTTATTTTAAAAAATCTTTCTTATAAATACGCCTTATGCAAAAATAATTATATTAAATGATAAAAAGTTGTGTCTGATGTTAGAAAGTGAGTCTTAAATACTTTATACTGACTATTCTAACCTTTAACCTTTTGTGAAAACCTAATTGCTGTTTAATAATAACACTGGGCAACATATTTCTTGTTGAAATTAGTCAAAAAGTTATTCTTGTATAATTCAGGTGAGAGATTTCAAATATAAAATTAGTTTTGCTTCTTAAAGCGAAATTTTCTTAAATGGCATTTAAAGCTTTCTTTTGAACGTTTAGAGCTTTATTTTGGACATTTATATCTTTCTTTTCAAACGTTATATATAGGAGGGGGTCAAATAAATAATACTACACACTTCCAAGTCATTTAAAGCATATCATCAGGATTAAAATTATTGCATAGCAAAACTATTTTTTTGATAATTATGCAAAAAATGATTCATTATTTTTTTTATTTTGCAATTATCTCTCACCTTATGAGCTTTCAAAAAATAATTATAATACTATAATTATTTATTTTTACTTCAATCAACATAAACTCAATTAATTTTGCTAGCATTCATTTATAAATTTTTTATTTTGCCTTTATCGCTTACCGTATATAAGTTTTTTCAAAATAATTATTAGGAAATTTGTCTACTTTTAAATTCCATGTTCTTACTGCAATGCAAGAAACATTTACTTTATTTTAAAATACTGATTTAATTTTTTTTAATCCAAAAACTTCATAAATAGTAAAAATAGAATTAAAGTATTTTGAAAAATTTATCAATCTTGATTCGTTAATGTAAATATTCATTGCTGAAAAAAGCATAGTTTCATGAGTCATAGTTTGTTATTAATCGGCCACTGAATAAAAAAAAATCTTACCTTATGTCCATCCACTCCTGGAATTCCTGATTCACCCCTTTCTCCTTTGTCACCCTGTAAAAATCAAATTTCCTTTTTGACGAAATTTTAAACAAAATATCAATCATCTGAAAATTTGGTTGCGAATTATTTCATATATAACATATCTTGCATCATTTTTATCTGATTACATCTTTGCTATATGCCGACTGGTCTGTGTAGGGGGTAGGGAACTGCCCTTGAATCAGAAAGGTTCTGAGTTCGAATCCCGGGCAAGACATGGATGTTCTTTCCTTCTCTGTACTATCTGTCCTTACTGTGGGAGCTATGTTGGCCCACCTAATATGTTGTCTCTGAAAGAGTGGCCAACAAATCTGCCCTTCAGGCGCCTATATGACCTAGGTCAGTGGTCGGCAAAGTGCGGCTCCGGAGCCGCTAGTGGCTCTTTGGCTCCTTAAGTGCGGCTCTGGCAGAAATATCCACGGAAGGCGCAATAATATTTTCATTTAAAAAAAACTTGGTAAGAAAAAAATTACATCTTATTTTGATAAATTAAAATTATTCTATAAATCGAGAACATGCATAATTTTTTGTTTAAGTTAATAGATAGATAGGTAATTAAAATTTCATATTGTTGTGAAAATACGTAACGAACATCGAGTTTAATTTCATTAGTTTTTGTAAACGTAAACGCAAACCCTGTACAAGTTACCGGCTGAAATTGTTCGTATGTTTTCGGCGTACTCCGGTGTGATACAAAGGTACCACAAGCATGCGCACATACTTTTTTTTAAAATAGTGGGGGTTGGCATCACATCAATTGGCATCACATACCTGCAGTGTGAACAGTTATGTCTTATCCACCGTGTCTGCCGTTGTCCTGTCTTATTAAAAAGTTGTTGTATTTTTCAATCTAGATGCACATCTTACGGGTATTTTAATACGATTTTATTACACCTGCTATGTATGTTTGAGGTTCCCGTACAAAATTTTTCATCGGTTTTTCGATAACTTCTATTTGTCCAAATGTTGGAGGTTTTCTGCCGATGCTTTGCATTGCAAGCAAATTTGGCTCCCACTTCTTTATTACATTGTTGTAATGTTCATATTTAGCTCTTTGGCTAATAAGTTTGCCGACCACTGACCTAGGTCATTATCCAGGTGGACATTGGAAAAAAAAACATCTTTACTATATTAAACTAAGATACAGCTCCGTGTAGAAAGCATGGTCAAAACTACCAGAATACAGTAATATTTATCGCTTTTCTGGTTTTATAGGAAAACCGAAACACTCAGTGATTTTTACCTAAATGATGATTTTTTTAAATTTAACAATAAAATATGGTTTTATAATAAGTGATAAAAATTTATAAATCTTATCATGATGCTTTTCAGCAAAGCATACAAACCTTTTATTTGGTTATATTTACCTTTCAATTATGTATTATTTTATTAAATGTGCAGTAATAAGAACTATAATTTTGAAAACCAGAATTTTCGGTAATCTGTTACCATATGAATGGAGTAATTATGAACTGAAATGGCATATTTCAGTTTTATTAATCAGAATTAATGCTTTTTATTAAAAATGTCTTTACCATACAGCATAGTTAACTTTGACCAGAATTTTTTAATAGTTATGCACTAAAACTGAATAAATTTAGAGTTAACTATATTTCACTAATGTATTTATAGTTAATGAAAATTCTCAATATTTAAAATGTTGTTAACTATTACTGCGATACCGAAATAAGTTAACTTTTGAAATATGAATTCGTAACTTATTCGGTTTTCATTTTCTTCTTTTTGAATACTTTACCGAGATTTTATGTTACGTACTAAATTGACGATCTTTTGATGATATATATCTTAATTTTACTTTTATGAATTAAATTATAATTAGTTTAACCAGTAAAATTTTTTTAAACTAAAATTTAAAAGGCAAACTGTTGAGAGGGAAAAGAAAAATAATTCTGTGAAATGAAGATTAAAAAGATTGGGTTTTTGTAATGCTTTAACAAAAATAAAGTTTATTTTTAAATACACCCTGACCTTGTGAAAACGTTCTATAAAAATACATTTTTTTAAACACTACATACTGCCTGAGAAACGCAGTAATTATGTCTATTTAAAATACGTATGAAAGAACTTTAATTTATTCTTTGGAACAGCGAAGGGTTAGGGTTAGCTGATATATTGAAAAAACAATAAAAACTTTTTATACGCGTTTCTGAAAGTTCTCATAGACATTATAGAATGGATGATGGGGATGGGATTTATAAGAAAAATCAATATTAATTTTGTAAAACTAAACTAATTCTGGCACAAACATAGTGTTCTTGGCAAAATACTACAAATATGACTCGATTTTCAAACTTTTCAGAGTATGACGCCTATAAGTAGTAATCAAGCTTTATTAACAATCAGATATGTTTTTTTTCTTTTTTTTTAATTGAACCAACACACTTTAAAGTGGTTATCCGCAATTACCAGGTTTTTCGTGTTGATGATTTAGGTTCACTGAGAGTCACTTCCAGAGGAAGCATCTAAAAAGCATAAATAATTGAACTCAATTTGACTCAATTGATCACTTCATAGACTGCCCATTATGGCTCCAAGTGTTCGTCAATCATTATTTTTACACTTCCACACTTACACTGTTAGAAATTTCTCGGAAAAAACGGTTAACTAACAATTTATTTAATTGCTATTTAACCATATTCAAACAAAACAGTTACCATAAAGGTAAAGCATATCAAATTACCATAAAGATTGTACTTGAACTGTTAACAGTGAGAGAAGCAGCTTAATGACTACTTTCACCTAACACAGTTAAACAATCAGAATTTTATAGCACTAAAAGACCAACTTAATTAAGTCACTTAGTTTCTTGCAACTGCTTACAAATTGTAGCCATAATGGCTAATCTGACAGTCTCAAGACAGACAGAAATGGAGTTCGAATCCCAGAGTTGACACCGCAATATTTCCTAAAAGCCCTTTGACACACGAAAAGTTTTCAGCGTACTTCACTCCCCAATTTGTGTCCTACACTCTCCTATAGCCATTAATTTACGAAGCGTCAAGCTCCTATGTTCAGTTAAATTTCTTTTCTTTATGGATTCGAAACCATGCTAGTTGTAAATGGTTAAAAACCCTATAGTTCGGTATTAATGGTTTCATAACCATACTAGTTCTAAACGGTTTCAAGTCTTCTAAAGGTAAAAAATGTTCTTTACCGTAAACTTAACGATTAATCGGATGGACAGATTGCTGTCGTTAATTGCACAGTGATTTTAGAATGAAAATTCTAAACAGTGTACAGTAATGCTACCTGTCACATTCTTAAACATATATTTTAAATATTACCAATCCATCTCAAAGGGCCTAGAAGCAGCGTGACTTAAGCTATTTTACCATGTGATAACGCCTTAAGGCGCGATTTTTAACTATACATTTTTATGCAAAAAAGACATGTTTTAGTAAAGTTTGCGATCACTAAAATGTACATTTCTCAAAGCTACGCATAACTACAAAATCACCATTTATAAATTATGTTTCTGAGAAGTTAAAAATGCTTCGGTATCATTTTGTGTAGATTTAAACGATAACGCAAAGGATCGTATAACTTTACTGAGTAAATGTTTTATTCACTTGAAAATCAGCCAAATGCTTAAATATTTATTTATTTTATCCTTACTGACATATCTTTTGTTACCATACTCGCAATTGAATCGATAAATCGGGAAATGGCTCATTTCTACAGGAAATGGACAGGAGATGACCTATTTCCGAACTCATTGATTCAATACTATTATATATATTCTACCTCTACGAATGATATATAACTCAAACTTTTTTGCAGAAATTCAGTCATCAGCAACATTAAGACGGTAAAAATACAAAATACTCTATTTTAACTGAAAAAACTCACCAAAATTTCCTAATGTAGTTTCATAATTTTTTGTAAACAAAAACATATTGTCAATAAAAGGGGAAAAAATTAGAAAAACAATAATCATTTGCAATATTTACTTTATACGACACACATGAGTAGAAATTTTTTTTTTGATTATGACAGTGACTCATCTGAAGATGAACTTGCAAAGCAAAATAAGAGCAAAATTTTTCAGAGTTGTCCAAATTTATTGAATTTAATTTTTAAAGCAATTTATTTGTTGTAGCTTTCCTAAATCGAAGCATATTTTTTGAAAATTATTAAACATGTTATCACTTCTTTGTCAGATTGACACAACTGATTATTAATTAAAATATGCCAGGTTTTGACTTGGTGATTTTACATGCTGTCAAAATCCGGCAAAATTATTTCAAGTTCACAATTGAATCGAAAAGTTCAAAATTCAATCGCCTGTTCTTAATGGATCTCTTAAGTAGATAACTTTTGTTTATAGCAGTGATTCAATTCTAAAATTAACTTTTTTAAAAATTAATTAAAAAATTAGCTAACTTGTTTATCTCTATCTCCGGTGAAACTGGCTTGAATATAATCGGAAATAAGAACACCAAGACGAGTGATTGACAATGGCTTGGAGGAGATTAGATTTCTTTAAGAGAAAATTGTTAAATGGCTACCTTAAACTGTACCTAAGCAAAAAATTTTCATAGCTATTTAAAAAAGTCAAACAAATGTGTAATGCTTTCATTTGCCTTTCGTTAAAAGAATAAATAAATTAAAGTAAGAATATAAAAGTTTTTAAGTATGCCGAATGGCCAGAATGGCCGAATAGTGAAAATCTTTTGGGAATTCCTAATGACCTTCCGTGACCTCTCATCCCGGCTCCATAGCCTGAAGAGGTTTTTCAAGAAAACTGCATCTAAAGAAAATCATCGCATTATTTTCATCGAAATTTCTGTTGTTTTAATTAATTTTTTGATATCAATTAAATTCAGAAGCCCATCATACTATATGAAAGCCTTATTTCTAAAGTTCCAGTTTTGTTCATTTCCAGTTACGAAGATTTGAGGTTCGTGAAAATCTTGATTTCTCTAATTAACTTCCTGGTGTATATAGCTAAACGACGTAAAAAAAGCTACAAAAATTACATAAAATGGACATACTATAGTTTCGGTTCCATAAACAAGAACGTATTTCTCAGTGTCGAAACACGAATCATTCAGTATTCCGACAATGTAGAAGGCTTTTGTCTAAAGAACCAAAACTATACGAGTAGTATGTCTATTTTTCTGCAATTGTTTGTGTTTTACTCAGGTTGTTCAGCTTTATTTATACATAGTACAAAGTATACCCTATCTTCAATCTGAGTTGTGTTCTCTGTCTGGTAGCAGAAATAAATTAGAGGTGCAAAAATTATAAAATAAATTACAAAATTATTTATATCGATCTAAAAGTGAGACTAACTCAACTTTTTTAATAATTTGAGTTAAATTTAGTGTCTAACTTTTCTGATTTGTGTTCTTGAGTTCTAAATGAAAATTTTAAAGAAAATAACCTTAAATCCAATTGGTCCTGGTACTCCAATGTCACCCCTAGAGCCTTTTTCTCCCTAGAAATAGAATATATTTTTATAAAATATGGAATTACTGACAACACAGTATAACATAATTAAAAACATAGCAGTAGTTACTACTCTCACTTAAATAAATTTTATATTTAAGGTATTTAAATATATCCAAATTTATTTGTTTATTTCATAATGTATTTCATTTTATTTACAAGGAAATGTAATTTAAATTTCTAAAACATTTTTTCGAACAGTATCTTATTCATGCATGTATAATTTTCGAAGTTCTAATTGTTTTAAAATATTGCAAGTTCAATTTGGCAAGTGCTATGCAAGTTCAATTTAGCTTGTGGTATAAAAGTGAAGGACACATTAAACCATTTTCATTTTAATACATTGCCGCAATATGTTTTCGGTCCCCCTATTTGCTTTTAGAAAAATTTTACTTTTACTACATAAGTAGGGAAACTTAGCTATAAATTTATTTAAAATGCTATGAAATTAATTTTAAAAATACTTATACACTAAGCCCTTGCTGATCAATCGATCGAACATTTTGCTTTGTAAACATTCGGTACACGATTGATTTTGGAGATCTCGTATGGCAATAGTTATATGGTCAAAAATGGCCGTTAAAAATGGTATATGGTCAAGCGTGGTTTGTTCGATCGGCAAAGCTTCAAAATTATTACCTTCATATTAATTTTTTACTAACTTTATCAATGATAGTTTTGAAATATGAAAGGTATTAATAAAAGAGGTAATCAAATAAAAAAGCTACTCGAAGTGTTAATCTGTAATCTAGCTGAAAAGTTTTGTACAAATGTATTTAAATTTGTTTAGGTATTTTTTAAGGCATAGAAATAATGTGTGAATATAAATTTATCTATTTTGATAAGGTCACAAGGTGTTTAAAAACCTTAATATTAGCTTCAATATCAAAACCTCTTCTGATTTTTGGAAAGCAGCATTGCTCAGTAAAAATTTATTTAATATAATCTTAGTTTTTATTTAAGTGAATCTGGTTAGAGGCATGCAATAGATTAGGAAATTTATTTGCTTTTTAATGAAATAAATATTGAATTTTTTACTGCCTTTTACAAAATTATCCAGCACTACTTCTCTACTACTTTTTTAAGAACAAGCAAGCAATTAAATAAGAGAGAAATTAAAAATTATTAAATATGTATGTTTATAAATTTTATACTCTCAGAGTTTAAAAATATTTCTTAATTTTCTTTTTTATTCTGAAGAAAGTTATAGATTCCCAGACAGTGAAAAAAAATTAGGAAAGATAAAAGTGTGACAGAGAGATGACAAAATTTTTAGAGCTAAAATTTTGTTAAACATTAAGATTCAGGATACATTAAGGTACATTAGGAATCGCATTAAACTTGTCAGAGAATTGAGAGATCTTTAGCGTTACCCACGATGAATCACGAGAAGATATTCTAACTAGCACTAATATTGGTTAGTATTTATAACTTCTTTAGTTGCTAATAATAACTAATTAATGGATCTTGTATCAAGCCTTTAACAACATTCCACAATTAGTAACATTAATATAAGAAATACTGGGCAAATGACCCATGAATTAAAAAAAAAGCATCAGTGTTGTAAATACCGGGCAATGGCTTTAACTTTAAAAAGTAAATAGGGTATGGTTTGACTCATAGCCTTAAAAAAAATCATTATAAAATACTAGACAATGGTCCTTAACATTGAAAATCATTAGTAATGGGAAAGTGAGTACTGGTTTAGAATTATTCATGGTTTTGTCCGTCACTATTTTCCCATGGCAGAAAGGGATAGAGTTTTGATCCTATACCTCAAACAATTTCAGCGTGAGGAATACCGGACAATGGTCCTTAATATCAAAAAAAATATTAGTCAACTGTGTACTGGTTTCATTTATGGTTTTGTCCATCGGAGTTTTTGATTTGCGGTGTTGTCCAGACTCTCAATTTATTGTGGTATAATTTAATTAATGCTTAAGCAAAAGAGAATAATTGGAGGGATAAATTTTTCTTGTACCTTAAAAAAGTTTGGAATTATGTCAAAGGACGTAGAGAAACTTTAAACAAAAATTAAAATATAAATCGAAAAGCATTGCAATGTTTCGATATTTCCTTAGTGTGTGACTAATATAGAATTTCTTCGAATTGTAGAATTTCATGAATCCAGAACTTCTCTACAAATTTTTATTATTTCTTTACGTTGACGCTTATTACCTTTGTTCCAGGTAAACCAATCTCTCCTTGCTCTCCTCTCGGCCCTGGTGGACCCTATTAATAAAAGAGAAATACATTGAACAAATGTATCGATTTCTTAGCATGTTACATTAATCAAAACTAAGTTATTTGATAAAATTATATTCCTTCTAACTTTAACGAAATAGAATTCTTTTTTCATTATTTTCTTCACGAAGTCATTATTTCTTGAAGAAAATTCAATTCAATTTATGAGAGTGTAATTCAATTCGATAAGTTCTCATTTTATCCAGTTTATATAGAGAACTATCAATTTTATTGAATAACTACTCTGTTTTCTTTGTATAATAGTATTGTATATCTGGTATTTTACTTTATCTATAAAAACTATTCATTTTTGTCGTCTATAAAATAAATGTCTTAAAAATAAATGTTTTCTTAAAGAAATGCATATAAAGTTAGTTATACAATTGATTGAAGGATTTAGACATATGAATTTATGGATTTACTTTATTAATATACTATTCATAGAATGATTGCGTGAAAGATATTTTCTATTATTGAAATAATTCAAATAAAGAAAAATATTTTCCTTTTACTTCATAACATTTTCAAATTTTGAAATAGAAATGCTAAAATAAAGAAAATATTTTTAAAAAATTATTAAATATAAAACACTCCATTAAGTTATTAAAGCACAAAAAGACGTATACAAAATGGTCTTAAAGGATAAGTTGGTATTAAAAATAATTTAAGTTATAAAAGAACCAAAGCATTTGTTTGAACTTTTACTTTTTTCATATAGATACTATGCAAAAAAAAAAAAGCCAATAGCGTTGTAATGGATCGCAAAACTTGTGACACTTAGTTTTGAAATTTCTACAAGGATGGATCTGGCAGCAACTTACATTCACTTCATGCAATCAATGTGTGTGCTTAAAAGAAGTATTGTCCAGCTATCACGAGAACACCTATTGGCACCAGCCTTACGCGATGAAGGTTTCTGTGGTTGCGAAAATAAGTCGCATTAAATAGATATGTTTTTTAGCTTGTTTGCATTGATTACAGAAGATAGAGTTATGTCATTTCTTCAATTCCTTCTATACATAAATGTTTTGACTCCTGTTTATATAAAAACAGACAACTTCAGAGTTTCATTGCGAGGAATTATCGCGAACGCTAGAGACTAAGTGGCAGTTTCCTCTTGAAAAGGTGAAAAACTTCGTCTTGTAAAGACTTTTAAACTTTCACTCAAAAGACGAGTCGTGTGCATCTTAAATGAATTTATTTAAAGCTATGGATGCACATTACAAACATAATTGACGACACATCACAGACAAAATTTAACACAGAAAGAATATTTTTCGATAACCGCCATCAATCTTTTTAATCTCGATTCTTACTACTTTTTGGAAACACACATAAATCTAAAAGAAAGTTTAGCATGCCATCTGGTGACCAGTTTCTTACAGTCTATTGAGCCTCAGTCTTCTATGGCATAGACATGAAAAACTTACTTTAAATGAAATGGAATCATGAGAGATGTTTTCGATTTTCAGGAGAAAAAAAAATGCACCACAGTCATGAATGTAAACGATATTCAGAAGATCCGAATAGTGCCAAAGTAACATGACTTTTATAAAAAAAAAAATCGTGCTGCAAAATTTTCTTTGAAAATAAAGCAACTGAACACTCGAAAATACAAGAATGAATACAAGAACAAAAGAATACATAATAAAAATGACGAAAAAAATATGATCAAAAATACCAGAATATATTAAAATTTACAGTGTTTTCGGCTCCACAGAAAGTAATGTATGATAAAATTTGGAAACCATATCATGATATTTTAAAGCAGAGAATAAAATCCTTTCATTTTATTAAATTTACTTTTTAGTTTTGTATTTCTTTCTAATTGTGTTGCAATAAGAACTATTATTTTGAAAAATAAAACTTCAGATCAACCGTTACCATATGATCGAAAAAATTACCAAAAGAATGGTTTAAATACCGTATATTTTGGTTTTATTAAACAGAATTATGGTTTTACCATAAAAGTCATTTCGATACAGCACGGTAATTTTGCCACAATTCTCTGCATGCACATTATAATGACTCACAATTATACTTTCTCTCCTTTGAAAATGTTGTTTTTCTCACAAAGCTTCTTTTAATTACCAACAATTAGTTAGAATTTCTTTAAAGTGAAAAGTTTTCTGACAAGTTTCGGATAAAGAGAAATATACTAATGGTTCAAAATATTCAACATAATACAAAATAGAAAGAAAAATCTTTTGAGATGAGCCTGATTGACTAAACTATTTATTTTTGCCAATAGTGTAAAATATTAAGAGTTAAATGTTATTTCAAATCCTAAATTTCTCAGTCTATTATCAACGAATTTCAGTTTTGAAAATATGTGGGGATATGTAGAGAATTTTATTCTAAATTTTTCTATTAACGAAAAATTTATTGACATCTAACAGTAAGAGTTTTACAAAAATTTTAATATATTTAGAATTTTTAAAATTTTCAAAAAGAACATATTATTTAGAAAAGGATTTGTACAAGGATGGAATTTAAACGATGGCAATTTCATCAATTTGGAAGATATTCTTTTAATGAATTCCAAACGCATATGTTTGTTTTTATAGCAGCTCTGAAGCCATTAGCTTTCTAACTTATAACTGTTAGTTTGCTCCTTGTTTTCAATTAATTTTATCCCAAAAATGCATTTTATTGGTTCATGGCAAGGAATACGAACTGAAAAGTATTCTATTTTTTTCTTCAGTTTTTAGTTATTCTCACAATGCAGTTTTTCACGAAAAAAAGAAAAAGAAAAAAAGAAAAAAAATATTTTTTAAAAATATGACATTCACCATTTTGCAAAGTTAGTCTATAAATAAATAAAGTTTCATAAGTCCCCAAAATTTGTTTATTTATTCTCAAAAACGTAGAAAAAATCTTTTTTTTTCAACCACTATAAATGTCTTCTGGTTTCACGTGTCATTGCTTAAAAGCAATTCAATGCCATCTATTTAATGGTTATTTTAAGTTCAATAATACTTAACTCGAGCGTATAGAAATTTAAGTATGCTATTTGGAGATTCAGAAAATATTTCTGTATAGTAAATGAAAATGTTTAAAATAGTTAAAAAGAAACAGGAGACAATTACTTTAAAGAAAGGTCTCATTTCTGGGAAATTAAAGAAGAGGAGAAAAACATTGTAATTGGAAATAAATTTTCCAGAAATAAATTGAAAAATACAGATATCAAAATTTCTATCATTCATTTGTAAGTGTAATTATTTCTATTGTTCGTAAAAAAGAAAGAGAGAGAAAGAGAGAAAAAAAAATGGACACTTTGATAACATTCTGTCTAATGATTGGACTACTAGGGCACTTATTAGAACTCAATCTTCTCGGGTCGATCCCTAAACTTTAATATTCTAATTAATTAGTACAGACAATTACTTTATGAATAATTTCATTCGTTTATAAAATATATTAGTAGGAAATATCAGTCGACACGTTTCAAGTGCTCAAAAACAAACACCGTTTTTCAAAAACTGCCAGACGTGAATGAGGAAGTTTAACGTTCAGTTTCTTGTGACAATTTAATGCAAGCAATGCTTAGTGTTTTAAGTTGTGTGATCAGAGGCAAAGACGTACTTTCCCTAAATAAACATCCATTTTCCCAACGAATTTTGATTTTTTACGCTCTGGGTATAGAGGGGGTTTGCCGCAATCAATTGTTTAGGCAGGAGAATAGATTAAATTTTAGAAATTTTTGAAGTTAATTTCTCTTTTATTGAACATTTCCAAATATAGAGGATTAATATCTGCTTATTAATTCTCTTTATATGTAGAATGTTTCGACGATGAAAAAAATTAAAATTAAATGCAAAAATTATTTAATATTTTAAATTGTTCCAGAGATATGGTCAAATGCGCATAACATAAAATTTACTTTAAGGGACCCCAAACGTTTGGCCATTCTACTACCTAAACTATTAGTACCATATTTTAATAAAAAATAATAAAGGGTCACAACTAATTATTAAAACTTTTTTTACGTAGAATTTCCCATCGATGAAGCAATTTATAATTAAATGCAAAAATTATGAATTATTTTAAATTGTTCTAGAGCTATGGTGAAACACGCAAAACATAATATTTACTTTAAAGAACACCAAACTTTTGACCGTTTTACTACCTAAACTATTTTCATATTTTTCAGACCGTGTGCATTACTTCTAAAGTTATTAAGATGTTTGCTTTTCTTCTAATAACTAAGTGCTTTTCTTTGAGATATTCTCAAATAACACACTCCTAAAGAAATTCGGCGAAGGCGTAAGTTTTTCTGCATTGAAAAATTTGTCAACATGATTCAACACGTGGTGAATAGCACAAAGAAATTGATTGGACAAGACTTATTTTTGATTGGTGTAAAGCTTTATGTTTTATACGTCAAAAAGCACTCTAATAAAAGGGTATTAAATTTCTTATTTTATCTGAATGATTGACGCCAGTTGTAAAGGATAACAACTTGGCTATCCCTTACAAAGGTTTGCAAACAAATTTCTTTCACTAAGGCTTCGTGATTTCAGAAAAATATTTTCCACGCAGGTTTACTTGCATTTTTTTCACCCTTTCAAATTGTGAGAAAAATGTGAATTGCTATTTTAATGTAACTGGGATACGTTTTTTTTATTATTTATTTTTTTGCATTCAATGCCGAGAAAAAAATATGACAAAGGATAAGGAAATCTGTTAGGATTTTTTTAATAACTGTCGTGGAGCAGCCGACGCAACTTTCGAATTTACGACTACTAATGTTAACTCTGTAGCCTTGTAATTTTGAACCTAATCCAGAAGACAAGGGAACTCCTGGATCAAGTAATGGGAGAAATTTGTCGTCGTGGAGGACTTTTTGATGGAACTAACTCGCATTTGCGTTACATCTAGGGGAAGACCACGAAAATCTTCCATGGTTAGGAAACGATGGAAAAGGGGCTCTTACCCATGATCTGTCAACCACTGAGGATATTTCACGTCAGCACTGTGGACGGTGCAAGCCGGATGCGGATTCGTATTGACCAGCTATCACTAGGATTCGAGTCAGGTTCACATCATTGGAAGGTGAGCACTCCATCCCCTGAGCCATCGTGACCCAATTTGTCAGTATTGAACATAAATTTCATATATTTTGATTTTTTACTTAAAAAACGGAATTTAGTGGCATTTTAAAAGCATTTCAATTCATCGCCAGTAAAAGGAAAAAAAGGTTATCAATGTGATTTGAAATTTCCACGCTTCATTCAGGTAAGATCAAGTATTTGCACAAATGCAATAAAACATTTGTTCTCCAGAGTAATAATTTTTTCCTCAATTTAACTTGAAATAAATTTGATATGCTTTAAAAGGATCAGAATCATATTCCATTAAATTAGTTGAATTCGATTCTATAGCTTTTTAATGCTGAATTTGGCAATTTTACGAACCACTCTTAAAGCACGGGGTTTGAGACTCACCAACTACTAAGAATCTACCTGCTTCGCAACAATTTGATAAACCACTAAAAGAACTTTCTTTACCACACATTACATGTATGTATACATTTATGGATATTTATTGATGCGGTGCAGAAGTCTTTGACATCTTTATCGTTGCTATTGCTCTCTTTAATATTATTTGTCTGATCCAAGCAACATTTCAACGAATCCCCCAAGTTAAGCTAATTTAAGCGCGCTCAGCAAAGTTTTAATTATTAATTTCAAGAATTTTCATCATTTCCAGTTGCTGGATGAGGACATTCGTGAGCCTTTAAAGAACAAAAGCTTCATTTCTTACATTATTTTTGCGATTTAACAACTCCGTAAAGATTCTAGAAACATTTTATTTCACTCTTGATTAAACATGGAACAACGTCTGGAATATTTTCACGCAAGGACTGTTTTCCAGAAAATTTAATTCACAGGCATTTGGTTTTCAATAAAGTGAGGGGCTTCACTTTTACGTTCTGATAGAAAAGATTAATTCAAATGTATTTAATTTCTGAAGTAGTTGAATAGAGTGTGTCTTAAAGCATTTTCAATACAATTAAGAATGATAAATATGTCATCTTCACTACTGAAGCGTAAAGGAATGTAGCAAAAAAATATTTTACAGTTTCAAATTTCTTATTTCACAATAAGATATACAAAGATAAAGATATCAAGTCACAATAAGATATACAAAATATGAATGATATGTCTAATCATCATTATAATATGAGTCATATGTCTGAATCATAAGATAAACAAAATATGAATCATGTTGCAAACATGTCAAGAGCACTAATAATTTTAGGTATCAATACGTGTACCTCAGGTTTTAACAAAGTAAAATAATATAAATATTTAAAATGTTGAATTTAATCTAAAGTAGATACAAGCACGCATAATGTTATTTTATGGTTTATTTAAATACAACAAATACATTCAATAATTATTTAGAAAAAAATAAACCTTAAAAAAATGCAAAGCTCTTTTTTTACAATGTCATGCAATACTAAATGCAATACTAACGTTTAAAAATTCATTACTGCATGAAATTTCAGTTTCAAGACAATTTTAATTATGCAAGCCACGCAAAATAAATAATTATTAAAAAGAATCCACCATTAACTATAAAAAAGTATTGAAATTCTTGGGGGTTAAATTTAAAAATTATGGAAAAAAACACGAAAAAGTTAAATTTAGTAAATATATGTATGTACTTCATCATAAAACAATTAATTAAAATACACATACAATTATTACTAAACAGATGTAAAATTGAATATTCATACTATTATCAGATTTCACTTGACTACTAAGTTGTCATAAAATTCGCCACACGTACCAAGATAAGCAGTCAAGATAAGTAGTCAATATAAATATAAATTTAACAGCTTCATACAGATCACAGAACTGCGAAGTCGAAAGGATAAAAATTATTTTCTGTATAACTAAATTATACCATATTTAAAATTAGTTAAATTTTCGAGCGCGTGGTTTTAGCGTCATTTTTAGAAAATGATGCCAATGTAGAACTCTAACCAAATAACTTACATATTCTGCAACTATTGCGGAATCCACAGAAAGTTCACGAATGTTTCAGTGATGGTAAAACTATACATTTTCTTATAGCGTGTTTTTAGAAGATAAAAAGTGAGGTAATGAAAAGGTTATAAACTCTACATGGAAGTGATAAATCCTAATACATAAACTTATCTTTTAATATAGCATCCCATATTTATAAAATAAATTATAAGAATGAGTTTTATTTTCTAAATACGAAATCGGAATTACAAAAAAACTTATTAATAACTCATTTTATTATCAGATGCTAATATTGAAAATGCAAGGCTAAGTAAATAAAGGTCGAAAAATGTCTAAATAAATAAAATTATGACTAAATAAATAAGGTGCAGTTAAATAAATAAATATAAATAGATAACTATTTGAAATAAATTGATAAAAATGAAGTTAAAGGAAAAAATAAATCGCTACATTTTGAAAAGGAAAACTGTGATAAAGAGAAAATTTTGTGTATCTTCTAAAATGTTTCAATAATATACAAATTAAGATCTTGTATGGTTCACCTTATTTTGAATGCAAAGAATTTTAACAATGACATAGTTCAAAACGCTACAAAATTTCCAACGTATAGAGTATTTATTTTTCCGATACAACTGAATGAAACATTCAAAAAGATCAAAATTTTTATCGCTGAAAAGAATAAAGACTGTCGTGTAAGCTTGAATATTTTTATTATCTCGAAATACTGTAAATGAAAATGTAAATTTTATTTTGTTAACGAAATCAGTAATAGTTAAAAATGCTTTTCAAGGAATAAAATAAAATTATAACACTTACAGGAATAACGACAGTGTCTGTAGTTGTACCAGGAATGCCGTCTCTACCAGGAAGGCCCTGCATAGAAAAAAAATTAGAACCAGATAAAAAATAAAAAATACAATACATCTCTAAAACGTTTTATGATAAAATATATACTGGGTAACTTCTTAAAAAAGTGATAAACATAAAGCCATTGCTTCTTTCGTTATATTAAACTTTCGTCATATTAAAGCAAAATATAAAAAAAAAAGTTTCTGGTTTAATATATATCACGAACCTACATGAAAAAGTCATAATTATAAAGAGGTTGTTCACTTTTGAACAAAAAAAGCTCGTAAATGATTTTTTTTTTGAAACGCCATGTTAAAATGTTTCGAGTTTAATATATATTGTGAAACTACCTGAAAAATTTATAAACAGAAGCTTATAACTAATATAAAACAATACTCAAAAGTTTCGTGTGCAACTAGCTGAAAAAGTGATAAACAAAAAAACGTATTATGAACAATAGAAGCTCGCAAATGAGCTTACATTAAAACACAATTTAAAAAAGGTTTTGATTTAATATATATATATATATATATATCTTTTGNTATATTGGGGAATAAGTATAAAAATAACTTAATATTTGGAAAAAAAATTAAGATTTGATTTTTTTTGTTGATCAATTTGAATTTTAAATTCACAGTAAACCAAAATTAGCATATAAAAAATAAGCATAATTTTATTTATAAAATTGAGGCACTTGGCAAGATTGGATAAGAATAAATAAAAAATATGATTGAAAAGTGAAATTGCAAATGAATGAACTCGAGGCTCAAAGGAAGACCCAAAAACAGTTTACTAAAATATCAGTGCAACCGTGACTATCATGCGTTGTCCTGTATATATATATGTATATGTATATTGCCTAATTTTCTGAACATTTATCTATCTTTATTATTAACTAACTGAGTATTCATTGTTCATACTTAAAAAAAAGTAAATAATCAATTAATCAGTGTTAATTAACTTTGACAAATCATGCATGAAACTAAAACAGATAAGCCGAAAAAAGTAATGAATAAAACACTTCTTCATTGCTTTTTGTTCTTTACTTTACATTATTATATAAAGCAATATAAATTTGTAGGTGCCACACTCATTAAAATAAAGATTTCTATTGTCGAACTTATTATAAAAGTTTATTCAGCAACAAAAATAAAATGATTCGAACTAATAAAAAATGCCAGATAACAAAAATTATGTTATTTATTGTAGCCAACGCTATGGTTGCCATGAATAACCATGGTTAGTCATGGTTGCACTGGTATTTTAGTAAACTCTTTTTGGGTCTTCCTTTGAGCCTCGAGTTCATTGATTTCCAATTCCGCTTGTTCTTCATTTTTTCATTCATTCTTTATGTAAGGTCTAATCTTGCCAAGCGCCTCAGTTTTACGAATCAGAGGATGTTTATTTTTTATTTGCTAATTTTAGTTCACTGTGAATTTAAAATTTGAATTGATCAAAAAAATTTTTTTTCAAGTATTAAGTTATTTTTTTAATTATTCGCCAAAACCCAGCTTTTAAAAACGTAATTTACCAAAGACCTGATACCTGTTTTATAATAAAATTTCAATTTAATTTCTTTAGTAATGAGTTTTTTTCTTGAATAAGTATTAGAATAAGCAATACTTTTTATTTCCTTTTTGTATTCTCAAATTCATTTATTTCGAAATAATAATATTATCGTTAAATATTTAGCCAAGATAAGTGAACAAATTCTTTCAAATAAAAGTAATGTACTTTAAGTACAGCTATTATTGTTTTTACTATTTAAGTACAGAACGACAATAAATGATCGATGTATTTTTTTGCTAAATTAATCATTTTTATTAGAACTTTTGATATATGGTTTTTTAACACATAAATGCAATATTTTATGTAAAATACATTTATTGAAATGGTTCCAGCTCTAATTTCTTTCACCAAGCCGTATGTTTAAATTGCATCAATATATAAATTCCTTCTTAGTTCGATTTAAAGGCATTCCGTGACAATTTGGTTCCATTTTCATATGAATGTTAGAATTTTATTGAAAATTCTAGAAATTCTCCAGATATTTTTGAACGAGATGGTGCTTGGAATAAATTTAAATGAGAAATTCTTAGTTTCTGACTGTAACCATGATCTTTTGTTTCAATATGAATCTCTTTCATCATCAAATATCTGTAATGCAATCAATAATTATCTGGAGAAACTCAATGTCATCTTTGTAATGCTTTGTTGCCACCGAGCCGTCCCTAAAGTCATTTTTGAAGAACCTCCAAAGTTTTATTCAAATAAATTGGAAAGACTATTCAAGCTATGTAAACAAATATGAATGTCAGTTGGATTTCTGTATTGTATTAAAGTTAAAGTAATTTTCAGATTTTTTTTTCGATACTTGTTAAAATTAATTAAATGTTATCCATCGTTAAAAAAAGCAAATTTTGCAAACTTATTTTTAATTAAAAGAATATTAATGACAATATAAGCTTTTAGATTTTCTTCAAATACACTGCCAGAAATTTCTTACAAAAATAGTTAAATAACTATTTAATTTTTATTTTACCATAATTAAACAAAATAGTCAAATAACCATAAATAAGATGATATTCAAACTACTATCAGTGAGAAAAACAATTTATTAACTGTTTTCAGTTAATACGGTTAAATAACCAGAATTTTATACTTCCAAATAGACCCAGCAAATGAAGCCACTTAGTTTCTAGTAGTTGGGTACATATTTTAGCCGAGCGGGTTCATCTGTCAATCTCATGACTTACAAAAAGGGGGGTTCGAAACCCAGCGTTGACATCACAATATTTGCAATTTATTTAAAGAGTGTCCAATGTTCTGCACTTTCCAGTTTTTGACTAAATATTAGAATACAATAATCTCATTCATGCTCAGATGGCAGCTGCTTAACACAAAAATGTAATATGATAGACTAATTAAACCACACTATTCCACGGTACATTTAGAAAAACACGCACACACAACTCAACTACTAACTCCAATGCATATTACCTAACAAAAAGCCTATCTTCAATGTTTAGTTAAATTTCTTTAATACTGTTTTGAAACCATACTAGCTGTAAATGGTTAAAAACTGCATAGTTTTCTACTAATGTTTTTTATCCATATTAATGGTTTCAAAACCTTAAAGGTAACTTAATGTTCTTTATCTCAAACTGTACGGTTAATTACTTGAACAGACTGTTGCCGGTTACTTTACCGTAATTTCAGAATAAAACAATGTAATAAAGTCCTTAAAAAAACGTGTTTCTAATTGTTCTTAATTTGAAAATTAAAACTGAAAAGTCGGCACATGAACGATACATTTATAATAATGTTTACTTGAAAATTTTATTATTTAGATGCTTTTGAAACAATAACACTATTTAAGACTAAAAATAATACAGATTTTTGCAGCATTAATTCTATGTTGTTGATCTACAAGTTACAATGTTATAGTTAACTATCAAACAATTATCGGGAACCAAATGGTCAGCTCCATATGTTCCCCAACAAAGTAGTTGTTAAAATTTAAAAAGAAATATAAGCTCAGAAATTAAAATTAGATCATTATTCAGAAATAAAAATGTTATTACTATTAAAAAATATTTAAGGTAAGCAGAGATGAACAAATTTTTCTGAAATAATAATGGAATTTAGTTAATAGATACATTTAAAATTTTTAACAAAATTCTATATTATTGACAGTGACGAAATGATTAAATTTTACTTAACTATTTTTTAATTCAAAAAAATTTTAATTTTGATTCCACAGTATTTGTTAACATTGTTTCTCGCTCTGAAGATTTTCGAAATGACAAAATTCAAGTGAAATAGTACTTGAATATGATAAAGATAGTTAGGAGTACTACTCGACTTTAAAAATCAAAAACTACCAAAAAGTACTTTGTAATATTTTGAAAAGAAGAATTTTATATGGAAGATATGTTTGCGAAACTATATCGTAAAAAAAAAAGAAAAAAAAAAGAGAGAAAAAAAAATTTAAAACAATTCAAACGTTTTGCTTTTTTGAGAGTTTTTTTTCTTCGTAAAATTAACATATTAAATGAAACTCAGTTGGCATTTTATTAATATACAACTATAAAAAGCGTGTTTTAATCTAAACTGATAGTTTGGTAAAAGTTTATAACAACAAAATTGGCTAAATTTCAAAATATATAATTATCATATATTTCATGTAAATTCATGTGGTACAGAAAATAATTTTCTTTCCTGATTCCCTGTTTATAATTTTAAAAAATTTTGACCGATGGCGCTGAAGGCAGTAAACCTGTAATTCAAATAAAAGGTACTCAAAATTACCTTTATCAATCTTACCAAGCAATTAATTTTTGAAAATCACCAAATTATATAGTCGGAAATGTCCATGATCATTCACAATCGCGTTATAATCGGAGAGCAAAAAATACATCAAAACACTACTGCGCCATCTGTTGAAAAATTTCTGTACTGAATCTAAGATTTTTGAGTGGAAAATTTCTGTCTTGACTCGCGAGTTTGTTACAAAAATTATTCTTCCCCTTAACTAACGTTGTATATTTTGGAAGACCGTCAGCCTAATTTAGAACACTCTACATGTTCCATGTCGGGAAAAAATTTTGCTATTTTAATTGCATATATTGCCTGATGCTATTAATATTAATAACTAATTGCTTGCGATTGCTTACTATAAATATTAATAACTAATAATTTTCTATGTAAACTGCATAATATTCAATAAAAAGAATAAAATAGAAATTGCTAATTTTGATTTTAAAAAAATTATACAATGTGTATTATTTATGAAATTTGATTTTCGTACCGGTAATCCAGGTAGTCCTTGAGGTCCTGGAAGGCCAGATTCTCCTCTGTCACCCTAAAAACATACATAAAAAAGCAAATAAATCTCTTGTTATATACTAGGTTATCCTTTACAAGGTCTTCAATAACGACTACCATTTATATATAATTCCAAAATCCTCATCGAAAATGCGATGAAACAATAATCACACTTAAAATCGGCAAAACGAGGTGCTGATAAATCCTGAAGCTGTTTTGAATAACTACCTTTTAGCTCCTTTTATGTAATCAAACAGACATTGATGCTTCAAGCTCCATCCAAAAGTACCGGCACTCAGATTGACGGTATTTTTCACCGCATTATCTAATTTTCATCGGAATATGTTACGGAACAAAAAAACTAATAAACCGCCAAAAAATTTTTACAGCAATAATTACCGTAAAATCATCGAATATCTCTAATTTAATTAAATAATAATATTTAATTATATTTATTAATTGTATGTTACTGTAAAAATTATGGTATAATATTTTACGTTAAAAATGGATTTTACGGAAGATGCATCCATATACTTTAAACCGTAAATTGATCCGGATCTTTTTTATAGTGCAGACATTTCTTTTTCGCTTCATTTTTGAAGAATATCATAAAAATATTTTTCGAGGATTGTCAGCACAGAACAACATGTGTACCTGTATATGATAACAGCTTAATATAATATACAAATTGTAATTATATTAGGCTGTTATCAAGGTTTTAATAATAAAGAAAATGAAACCTGACTCTGCAATCACCAAACTGGGAATGGTAGAATTTAATAAATGTTTTAATTTAAAAAAGAACTCTTTTTTTCAGTTTAGAGTAAAAAAAAAATATTCTAAAATTAGCATACTGTCCATTGAATATTTTTCAAAGAAAAATTATAATTATAATAAGAATAATAAAATAAACATACAGGAAAACCTCTCTTTCCTTCTGGTCCTGCTACTCCAGGTGGTCCTGTATCGCCCTGTAAAAAAAGCACCAGTGAGTTAAAAAAAATCCTGGTCTCAAAATTTTTTGTTTACTAGTTTTCTGAAAAACAAAAACTAAAATATTAGCTAAATTTGTTCGAAGGAAAGAAAAGGATGTCAAAATTTTTCAAATAATCTTAATTTTAACATTTTTAATAATAAATTAGAGAAAAGAGATTATGTCCCCAGAAATTACTTTCAGATTTTTTCAAAATATTTTTTAGAATCTTAAAATGCCAGTTCACCAACTAAAACACTTTTAAATTCACTTTATTTCAGAGATTGATTTGAAAGACAGATCAAGGAATTAAAAGTCTGTAACAATGTCTGGTTTCACTTCTATTCTCAGTGACTTAATATTTTTTTAAAGAGTTTGAGATTTTAAAGTAACATTCCAAATAAAATAGATTATTATTTATTTTAATTTCTGTCTGGTTTCACTTCTATTTTTTCAGTGACTTAATATTTTTTAAAGAGTTTTAGATTTAAAAGTAACATTTCAAATAAAATATAATAGTAATAGAGTAATTATTATTTTAATAACATATTCCTATTTTGATATCTGTCTGGTTTCACTTTTATTCTCAGTGACTTAATATTTTTTAAAGAGTCTTAGATTTTAAAGTAACATTTCAAATAAAATAGATTAATTATTATTTTAATAACCTAATCTTATTTTGATATCTGTTTGGTTTCACTTTTATTCTCAGTGACTTTATTTTTTAATGCGTTAGAGATTTTAAAGTAACATTTCAACTAAAATAGATTATTAATTATTTTAATAACCTAGTTATATTTTGATATTTCTTTGTTCCGATTTAAAGAAAGTATTGACGTGTGAAATATGGCCTTTCTTAAAAGGTCAAGAGAATTACCTTTTTACCAGGAAATCCTGGAATACCTGGTAAGCCTTGCAGTCCTTGCTCCCCCTAGATAAAAAAAAAGAAAAGAAAATACATGAATCTTTATAATATAAGTGTTATACCGTTTATATTTCATTCTTCAAAAATATAATTATTTTTATTATTGTTTGACGTTTAGTTTAGTTTATATTTAGATGAATAAGAAAAATTTGCAAAAATATGTATCTATAGTAAGAAGTTTTTGTTATCTTAAACATAGTATATTATCACAAAAAATATCGTAACGAATACAAATGATCTCACAAATCTAACTTATAAAGAGAGAGGCTACCTGATCACATATAAATTTTAAAAAAATAAATGAATAGTTTAAATTGTTATGCTGATGTACTATACAAGGAGTATACAAATAATGCTCTATAATTATCTTTAGAACTATTTTTCAATTATAAAATAGAAAAATTTCTAAAAATTAATATTTCTAGTTTTTATAATTGAATATATTATTTTTAATTAAAATATAAATAAAATCTCCATTCTATATTTACTCTTCTACCATATAGGGTGTTTCGTAATGTTGTCTCCTTGACAAAGTTGAAAAGACAGTTGCTTCCTTGAATTAATAATAAATTACGACACCCACTTTGTACCATTTTTTAAAACTTTTATAAAAATACAGAATAGAAGCAATTTTTTATTCAACACCTTGTATAGTGCATCCTATAATACATTATTATTTCGGAAAGCTTACATTATTTAAACGCATCTTTAAGTTCTCGAAAATAATATACTTCCAGCACTTGCCTACTCTAATTCTACATAAAAACTCGGTTATAACACGAAACACTTTGTAAAATATTATTGTTCCAAGTCTAGGAAAAGATATACGTCTCTAAATTATTATTCATCAATTATCCTGTCCCAGTCAATGACCAGTACAGTGATCTCTCCATCAAGCAGAAATATATCAGAGTATTTCGCCAACAGTGCCAACGGTGGTCAATGATACGTGGACAGGGCAGATCAGGATGTGATCTCAATGCATTTATACACGCCAAACACGGAGCAATCGATTACAATTTCCCGTGTTCTGTAATTCCTTATGAGCGAGGACCTATCTTCGAGTCCCTCAGAGGAAAGGTAATGAATCCCAGAATCGTCCCCATCTTGCGTCATTGAGCACGATTGAATAGTTTCGACTCGCTGATAAATAACTATTCCAGCAATTCATAAATACGGTGAACTGTTGCTGCTGAATAAATCTATTGAGAGGGAAGTTTTATTTTTACGTGTAATTATGAATAGTTTTCCTCATTGTTTTGTAAACGAAGATATTCTGTCTAGAAGTACTTGTAGTTAATAGCAGTTATTGAATGCGCCAATGACTTTTAGACTTGTTTAAGACATTATTTGTAATAACAGCGTATATTTGTAACAACTGCTTTCTAGTGATACCTATTTTAATAATAGTGTAAATGCAATAAAAAAATGTATTTTTAATTGATAGTGGGGAACAATTTTTCATATATTGCATGATATTTTCTAACGGATCTTAGATATTTCCATATCGTTGATTACGAATATGCAATCAATTTCTCTCTCCAAGCTATTGTATTTTTTCAATTTTTTATATATATATATATATATATATCATAAAAAGGCATAATGCCTAGAATGTTTCATAATTTCTAATGAAGCTCATTCTTTAAATAGAACTTGCTAATTTTGATTGTAAAAAAACTTGTTTTTATTTAGGCTCGCTCTATTGAAATGATAAAAATAATAATTATTGTATTGTATTATAATTAATAAATATTTGCTGAAATAATGAAAAAAATAGTTACAGCAAACATAATGATTTGATTAAGTGGCTTGCTAGCAACAATTTTAAATTTAATATAAAAAAGAGATTTTTTTTTGATAGATAAAAGAGCAAAAGCTGGTTAGAAATAGTCCTTTGAATGTACAATTATTTATAAGGAAATTTATTTTTTGTATAGAANAAAAAAAAAAAATATATATATATATATATATATATATATATATATATATGAAATCATGCCCGGAAGCGTTGTCGTATGCGGATAAGTGAACATCCCTATTATGACCTGTTCAAAAGCGTATGAAGAAGCAGCTTCTAATGGAGAAGCGCCCATATGACGACATTTTCGGACATAGGTTCCTGTGCAATTTTAATCCTGTTTATTCGCTCTTACTCCCCTTAAAGTTTGTCGGGGTATTTTTTAGCTTGCACATTTTGACAAAATAAGGACTAAAAATGCCATTAAAAATATCTGTAGCTTAGGGCGCAAAACTAATTTCAAATTTGAAACACCACACCTCAATTAGGCTAGTTCAAGTATTTGTATAAAAGCAACAAACAACTTGTTTCCCAGTGTAATTATTAATATAGTAAGTTGTAAAAGCAAGACGATCGAAGGGACATATTTACGACACATAAACAATACTGCACGAGAAATCTAAGATGGGACAGAAAAAAAGAAACATTTACGATATTCAGAAAGAAAAACTAAACTCAGTGGCGTGCGACAGCTCGTAGACGGCCACGGCCTACTTAGCCCATTCCAGTTTTCTTAACCTTGGGCTCTTGCGATGTAAGAGCAGATATTCTGGTTGGGTGGTTAGCTGAAAGTGGAACCCTAAGTGTTTTGTCCCTAAGAATGCTTGATACTCATTTTATCGACCCACTGAAGAAAGAAAAGTCTGAGTGAGCCGTGCCGGGTTCCAGAATAGAACTCAATAGCTGGGGCAAGGAAGCGTGAAGCGCTACCAATCTTCCTCCATTCATAAAATAATGTATTCATCTTTCCGTTATTTTAGAACTAATGTACTAATTTTTTAAAATTATGTCTTATAATGTACAGGTGTCACAATTATGTTAATTATTAATTATTTTAAATATTTGATGTGGCAGAGGAATTAGCATAATTATTTAAAATGTTTGTTTTGAGATCAATTTGTTTAAGACTAGCTTCTGACGGAATGTATACTATAATTTCTTATACTCATGACTCAATAACTTCAGCTGTATGATTTATTACCAAATCAAGCAATCAATATTCTAAGTAATCATGTCTGAGAAATGAATCCTTTTTTTGCATTAAAAATCACCCATAAACTGAAAATAGTGTGCACAGTAAAATTATAGACACCTCATAAACTTCTCCAAATATATTTTAAAAAAATGTTTCATTGCTTTTAAATTGTACTATAAAAAAGGAAACATTATTTTTGGCATACAATTGTGTGTTTTTTACTACTTAATGAAATTCCTGTATCTATTCCGAATGTACTATGTATGTATTCAGGAAAAAAATTTAGATTTCTTATTTAGAGTTCGCCATAAAATAATAATTCTTCTGCAACGTTAAATCTAATTTAAACAATATTTAATGACATGATAAATATTAAGCATTATAAAAATAAGATTAGATTTTGTAGTAAAATATCGTCTTACTTGAGGACCCATTGGCCCGGGATCTCCTTGTGGTCCTGGTTGTCCTTCTACCTACGAAAATAATAAAGAATTTCCTGAATAATAACGAATATTAAATGAATGATGAAAGTAGCATTGTTTCATTGTAAGTTATTTTTAAAACAATTACTTACGAAAACTTAAAGGTTTTATTCATATTGAAACTGCACTAATCGAAATGCACCACAACATATACATATTATTGTATAATTTGCTTAATTCTTCAAATGCACGCAAATTAAATATTTATAATATTTTCATAAAATATTTATTTTTATGCTATGTCTTCCGAATATAAAGACACAGTACAAAGGAAAAGCATGTAAAAAAAAACTATATTGCCAAAATAATAATATTGGTACATAATATTCAATATCGAGTAAAATTAGTATTTTTAATAAAGAAAAACATTTAATATTCGAAAATACATAAAATCTAATATAATTCATAGAAAAACGAAAGTTTTATTACATAAATCTCTTATACGATCAGTTTTAGCATATGCTTGTGAAACGTGGACCATATCTTGTACGAATGAGGATATGTTGGATACCTTTGAGAGAAAAGTCTTGATAAGTATTTTTAAAGGAATTCAAAAAATTATGTGTGGCTTAGAAGATCAAATCTGGAGATTTATCACTCATATAATGAACCTGACATTATTAACTTTATTGAAAGACAAGGAATAAAATAAGCAGGCCACGTTATCAGAATGGACGAAGACCGTACCACAAAAAGAGTTTTCACTGCCAGACCAGTTGGCACACGAAAAAGAGGCAGGGCGAATTTGAGATGATCTTAAAAACTAAAAATTGGAAAACACTACCAAAAACTAGCATGGAAAAAACTTCTTGAGAAAGCCAAAGAGCAGTCTAGGCTGTCGAGCCATTGATGATGTTTGATATAAAAATACGATTTAAGTCAATATTTTTAAGAATAAGTTTTATTATAAAACCTAATAGCGATCTATAAAAAGTAACTTGCAGCTGAGCCCAGTAAAATTTAATAATTTAATATTATTATACTTTATATTATTTTATGATCATATACTTACAACTACTGCATCTCCTGGAACACCTGGTGGTCCTCTAGGGCCCATGGTTCCTGGAAAACCCTAAAATGAAACAAAATTTAAAGATATTGTAATAACATTATACTAGGTATTCCATATTCTGCGTCTTTACATTATACGATTTCTCGTCAAAACTAAAATTAGAAGTACGCCCATATTATATTACGTAATGTAATATTAAATACTCTTACTCATAGAAAAAACTAAAAGAGGCTCAAAATACTTAAGTATAATCGAAAAAGTGACAAATCATTACCGAAGTTAATAACAATGAAAACAAGATTAAAATAAGCAAAAGCAGTTTATTTGTGAGATAAAACTAAAAAAAATATTAAAAAAGTATCACATTTCACATCATTTTATTTTACTTGTTTTTTTTTAATGAATTTAAATCTACTTTCGCAATAGTTATTTTCCGTAAATGACTATCCTATTTTTAATTTTTTTCATAACTTATACATTACTTTTCAAGTTCTAATGAGTATATCTTTTTAAGTGAATCAGAGTTCTGAATATGAATCAGAAAGATTTTGATACTGTAATACTGTGACACTGTAATAATCTGTGAGTAACAGTTTTTTACTCTAAAAAAATGTGGATTTGAATATTTGTATATATTTATTACTTTAAAACTTTTATATTAAATATAACATATAAAAAGTTTTATTTTATTTGTTTATTACATACTGGTGTTCCTGGTTCTCCTGGTGGTCCTGGATCTCCTTTTTCTGCCCTCGCTCCCTGAAATAAACGAAAAATAAGTTACATGATTTCAGAAGCTGGTAAATATATCGTGAACTTGTAAGTTTTTTTTTTCGTAACTCGCAATCATTGAGTATTTAAGTTACCAACATAAAATACTTTTTTGTTTATTACAAAAGTTTTAGCAACAAGAATTGACAACCATTATCAAATCGAAAATAACTACCGATAAAAGCACTAGTCATTACTTTTCTTGGATGATAATTATCGTTATTGGGAGAATAAAAGAAAAATAAGTTACATGATTTCAGAAGCTGATAAATATATCGTGAACTTGTAAGTTTTTTCTTTTACGTAATTCGCAATCATTGAGTATTTAAGTTACCAACATAAAATACTTTTTTGTTTATTACAAAAGTTTTAGCAACAAGAATTGACAACCATTAACAAATCGAAAATAACTACCGATGAAAGCACTAGTCATTACTTTTCTTGGATGATAATTATCGTTATTGGGAGAATAAAAGAAAAATAAGTTGCATGATTTCAGAAGCTGATAAATATATCGTGAACTTGTAAGTTTTTTTTGTTTACGTAATTCGCAATCATTGACTATTTAAGTTACCAACATAAAATACTTTTTTGTTTATTAAAAAAGTTTCAGTAACAAGAATTGACAACCATTAACAAATTGAAAATAACTACTGATAAAAGAACTAGTCATTACTTTTGTTCGATACTAACGATTGGTTTTGGGAGAATTCTCTGAACGTAGTTTCAGGATAGATATTTTTTTTAAGGACCATAATTACTGCACCCTTTATTTAGCTATAAGAGTCTTGTGGCTTAAATAAACTAATGCGAATTAGATGGTTTAATATTTGCATGATGATGCAGAGTTTTGAAATTTTAAAGAAAATAGCAGATTTTAAACTCGAAATTTCTACCTTTAGTAAAGTTATTTTGCTTACAAATTTTTTTTAAGTTACCGATGCTATATTTCATGTATACTTTACATTAATATTTTGACGTCCATAGAATTCAGATTACACATTACAAATATACAATATACCCATCACAAATAAGTTTTATATACTCACCATACTTTAAAAATATTCTTTGTAGATATATATTATGAATTAATAATATGCATTACGCACATATTGTACTTAACAAGCATCCAGTATGAAAAAAGAAAAGTTAGCTCATGTATTACAATATTCGTAGATACTAGAAAATTCAACAAGTATTGTTACATTGTATTCGCTATTTCGTTCATTTTGAAATTGCGTCACATCATTCATTGATTGAATTTGTTAAATTTAAAAAAAATGACACTTACTGGGAGCCCTGGCTGTCCAGGTGATCCTGACTCGCCTCTCAATCCTGGTATACCCTAATTTATAATAAGAAAGACCAATTTTTATTAATGCAATTTTAAAAGTTTTAAAAATCATGAAACTAAAAAACAAAATTAAATGCATAAGAAATTGAGCTTTTCAAAAGAATTTTTTAAACGAAACAAAAATACACATTTTTTTTAAATATTATTCATTTGTTTTATAGTGGAAAGTTTGTTTTCTTGAGAAAGTTATCTAAATTGAAAAACACGCATGTAAGCATAAGTTAAAAAAAAATTTTTTTTTGCCTTGATGCCAGAGGAAACAATTTTGTACATAGTTTTGCGTATGTTCAAAAATTATTCAGATGTTCCAGTAGCTAAAAAGGAATTTATTAAACAGTTCCTTGAGATGAAACAAACTAACAAAATAGAAAGTTTGAACTAAATCGTTCCAATTGCTTCTGTCCTTCAAGTAATTATTATTTATACACTTTATTTATATTTTGTCACTTTTAAGCACTTTCATTTAAATACTTACTGCTTGGGAGATGAATTTATTTAAGAAATATCCTCCACGTCCTTAAAATCTAATACTAGAAGACTAATAAATCATAACATGAAAAAAACAACAATTTTTTAAATATTCATATAATTAATTTTTCTTATAGATTTGTTGAACAATGAAAAAATACGATATGCATACTGCTCTTCCAGGAGGTCCAATGGGTCCTGGGGGTCCTATTGGTCCTGGTAGACCCTGAAATAAAATGAAGATATGCAAATTAAAAAATATTACTGGAATTAAACATATTAAAAGCATAAAAAAATTTAAAAAACTCTAATTCATAAAACATGATATTCCGCTACAACCATCTTAAGAACAGATATATACTGCTTTAAATATAAATTTTTAGAATTCTTGTTGAAAAAAAAATGGCACATTGGAGGTCAAAAGTCAGTATTTAAGCGAGGAAAATCTTAATAAATCATTAAAAGGAAATGCGAGTGCAAAAAACTTGTTTTCAATACCAAAAAAAGCAGGAGAATTTGAAATGAAAGAAAAAAAGATTGGGAACAACTTCAAAGTTCTATTAATAATCAAGGAAGATTTAATGCTTTTTATCATTTCTTCCTTAATAAGAATGCTTCAAATTTCGATAAGGTTTGGGATTTTATTTATTTTAGAAATATAATTTTACGATACTTATTTAAAAAAAATTTTCTTTGCAATTTTCTTTAAAAAGAAGAATTATAAGAACACATAAACACGTAAAGATTATAAAACACATTTTCGAAAGGGATTATAGAAGCATACCCGTATATGCTTACAGTGATTCCTTTGTTATAGAATTATTTAATATTTACTTTATTTAATATTTACTTTATTTAATATTTACTTTATTTAATTTTATTTAACAGACACTATTGAGTTATGCTTGGAATTCTTTTTTTTTAAAAAAGATAAATAGATAAATTAAAATAAGCTGTGACCGCTAGACTTTAAAGTTGTTCTTCGAGAGCATTATGCGTATGAACATAATTTATAGCTGTAAATACACTTTTCATAAAGAAATTTGAATAGTTTAAAACTATTTACAATTTGAAGAATGATACTGATGAATTTTTTAATGATTTGAAAGGACTCATTATCTGTACTAATAGAAATTATAACAAAAATTTTTTATTTAATGCTTAATATGAGAAAACGTATTTCTCCATAACCGTTACAATACATATTATGTTTAGTAAAATAATTTTAAAGTTTTCCATCAATTTTTTGTTTATTTTTTTAACCATTTAAAATGATTGATTTCAAACTTGTTTTTTTAAGCAATGATTGATTTCAAGCTTGTCAAAAATTTGTAAATTCACATTACAAAAAGTGTAAATATATAAATATTTTTTCAAGAATTTAAACCAGTAATTTTCTAATCATTTCATGAATAAAAAACATATTTTTAAAGCCTCACAGAATTCGAATACATATTTTTAATCATTAAAAGATTATGCATAGATATTAAGTTGTATGGTTCTTAAGATGTATAATTTAGTTTAAAATAGTTTTTTGTTAGGATATTTTGGTTTTGAAAATCAAAAGAAGTAAAAAGTAAACACTTTTAAAACTATTTATTTAAAATCGGAGGTCATTTTTTGCTTAAATTTACTTTTAACTTAGTTTAATAATTCTTCTTCAAATCTTCAAATTAACAATTTCTCAATTTATTTTCCTTAATTTATCCTATTTAATTTCTAGTGATAGTTTTCCCCATTATACTAAATTCTTAATTCACAAACCATGAATTAAATTCACCTTAATATAATATTTAATTAAATTTAGAGATTCATTTTTCATTTAAATGTATTTTTCGCTTAATTCACGCTTCTCTTAATTTAATTTTCTCTTAAATTAATTTTTCAAATTTTATTTAAATTTCATCTTACATTACATTTGCATTTTAATTTTTCACTAAAATTCCCTCTTCACAAAAAAGTCTTTTTTTAAAACTTATTTCTTACTTGAATTTTTTCCTTAAAGCATTTTCAGTTGACAAGAATTTTTTGTTTAAATCTAATTGTAACAACAATCACTTTATATTTAAATTAATTGTTCCATTTAACTTATTCCTTACGTATTTTTTTTTAGTTACATTTTGTTTTTTTCACTCAAATTCAATTTGTTACTTCAATTCATTTTTTACTTAAATTCCCCTCTTTTCAAAATGTATTTTACGTATGAATTCTTTTTTCTATTTTAATACATGTTTTGCCTAAATTAAATTTTTGCTTGATTTTTTTCACCTTTCTAATTTTTTTTTTCAATTAAATTCTATTTTCATTGTAGCGAGAATATTTATTTTTCCTTTATATTTCATTTAAACTTCATTTTTCATATTCGTTTTTCACTAAAATTCCATTTTTCATTTTAATATTTTATATAAATTCATTTTTATTATTTTATTTTATATCAATTTCATTTTTATTTTAAATGTTTTTACATAAATATATTTTTAGATTTTTGTTTTACATCAATTTCATTTTCGTTTTAAATGCTTCTACAGAAATTCATTTTCAGCATCATGTTTCACGTAGATTAATTTTTACATAAATTAATTTCTCCCCCCCCCCTCCAAAAAAATCACATAAATTATTTTTCCCTTATATTCCTTTTTCCCTTAAATTCTTTTCTCACATAAAAGTATTTTTTTTCTCCAGCCTTTTTCTGATCGAGGAAACTTCAAATTCTCAAAAAGTATATTTCAGTAGGGTTATCTTCTGCATGCATTTCCAATATTTGAATGCAAATATATTAAAATCAGCTTCAATCTTATTAAACTCAAACGTGACTATAGACTGTTTGAAATATTCAAATAAAAATTACGAAGCATATTTATTCAGGACGTCCGCAAACCATTTTTCGAAGTTCATGACAAGGCGCCTGTATGAGCTCAAAAGTGTGAAACTATTGAATAAGGAAGATTTTTTTCTAAAAAATACCATTTATTTCTTTTTCAAAATAAATCAATTGTAAGCGATTTTCCATTCCCAATTCTAAACTAAACAATTTATTTGGCTAACTTTTAAAGTTTTTACTGCAAAATAATTTTTCATAATCATTTAAGAATATCACTTATCAAATATTTTGATAAAATCAATACTTGGACAAAGTTAACATAAAAAATTGATTTACTGATGATTTAGTATAGTATACGTATAACTTAAAAAGATATTGAATACTCAATTTGATAATAGGTATAAATAAAATTTTTACTAATCACATAATTTTAGAATATATATATATANGCACTGTAGCTCTGAATTATGCAAGTTATGCACACTCGCACGGTAATACTTTATTTCTCAACGTTAGTTCAGTACTGTGTCAAACGTAAATTATTATTAACAATGTACAAAACTTTTAAGCTACATTTCGATTCAATGATCTAAATTTAATTCCTTGAAGCATTATTTTCACGGTTGATAAAATTTGGAAATTCATATATGTGTGCATGTATACGGACTGGATTTAATTTCACAAAATCTCGTTTAAAACTCAAATAACGGTACGCATGTAAGGTAACGAAAACAATTTTGTAAACTAAATCTGAGTTTTTGAAAAAATAATCAAGAGACAAAATACTCTTAAGCACTTTGGGATCATAAAACCCGTATTTACATGCAAAAAAAAAAAACGAATACGAGTTTCCTGTTAAAGATTTTAGATTTATTTACTTCAATAATTTCATACTGTTCATTTCATTAAAGATTAATATTATTATGTTCCACGAATAGAGGAGAACAACAAATTGGATTGCTACCGTTTATAAACTAATCATGTTCAACAAACAAATAAATGAGACCATTGAACATTTTAGCTCCAATTTCCAACAAACAAATAAAACAAACTTTAGACAATCGGATTGAAATTAATAAAAATCCTTAATAAAAATCACTTACCCAATTGCACAAAATCTATTGCAATATTATCTAAAACCTTTATAAATAAAAGCTGAGTTGGTTTAGAAGTTAGAAAAAAAAACTTTTCTCTGTTTCCTGTATTTTGGTTAATATTCTCTGTTTCTAATCTAAATCTGATGTAAAAACAATAGAAATGAGGATAAAATATAGTTTAAAGCAACTAAGGAGAATGAAAAGATAGTTTAAAGGGATCTAGGGAAAATGAAAAGATAGTTCAAAGTATTTAAGGGAAATGAAACCCGTACTTATTATGAATAAGAAAACGATTATGCGTCTCATGTTGAAAACTCCTAATTAGTTTAGTTCAAAAATCCATAATATATATATGTATATATTATAACTAAAGAGGTTGATATTAATCTTGTGCTTAATCACAAAAATAGAGACAAACAGAACTTGAATGGTCACAACTTATAAGCGAATCGTACTCATCAAATAAATTATTATGCATTTAAACCCTCTGAATCAAATTTCCAACACACAAATATAATCATTTTTCCTTTCGGTATTTATATATATATATTAGTTCAAAATGAAGATAAAACAATAAAAAATTATAGACATATGAAAAAAGGGGGGAAATAATTAGTAAAAAAATAACAAACAACAGTTTAAAAAAGAAAAGGATGAAATTTTATTTAAAAAAAACCGAAAAAAAAAATATAATCTTTTCATCTGCCCACACGATTATATCTGCAAAACAGAATCGTGTGAGCTGATGAAAAGATTATATCTTTTTTTCCGGTTTTTTTAAATAAAATGTCATCCTTTTTTTATTATTTTTTAAACTGTTGTTTGCTATTTTTTTATTTATTATTTCCCCCCTTTTTTCATATGTCTATACTTTTCTTTGTTTTATCTTCATTTTGAACTTATCTAATGAGTTCTGTTTATATATATATATATATATATATATATATATATCCTGAATACAAATCCTGACGAATGATTAGTGACGTTAATTAGAGTGAAAGTAAGATTTCAAATGTAAAAATCAGTTAATAATGTGAAATGGAAGAGCAATAAAGACAATTATAAAGATATGTTTGCAATTAGTTGTAAAAGCTAAGTTTTTGCTTAATTTATTCATTTATTTTTTAATTCTATTAATATGCGATCTATTTTGATTTTATACTTTTCCATGTCAATTTTTGAGTGCTTCTAAATCATAAGTCTGAAGCAATAATTACGAAGTTCGATTAATTTATCTTGATATCCCACACCATTTTCGATTCTGGCTGCACAGAAAAACACTGAGGGAAGTTTTTGCAATTATTGACAATTAACCTCCATTGTGGTGTAGTATTAGTGAGAAAAGTTAAACCATTATAACATCAAGCAATCTGCAATTCAGTGAGCTCTCCTGGATAAAATATTGTACTTCCACTTCTTAGTTGGTCATAATATTAACGAAGATCTGTAGCCATTTAAAATCCAGCTAAAAAAGTACTATACGGCAATTTATTCTGAAAATTGAGAAGTACTATAAACAAAAAACGTCGTGATGATGATGGTTGCCATCTTTTGATTTCTAAGAAAGCATTACCCTCGCATTGGATTTTTTTCAAAAGATGGTTGACTTCTTTTTATCACTTAGATTGTATTACTATCGATTGGAGTTTTTTCAAAAGGTTGCAGCGATCTTCTTATTTCCTAGAAATTATTACCATTGCATTGGAATTATTTTCAAAAAATGGCTGTCTTCATTGTATTACTGAGAAATTATAACCATCACATTAAAGTTCTTTCCAAAAATGGCTGTCTTCATTGTATTACTGAGAAATTATTACCATCACATTGAAATTCCTTCCAAAAATGGCTGTCTTCATTGTATTACTGAGAAATTATAACCATCACATGGAAATTCTTTCCAAAAATGGCTATCATCATTGTTTTACTGATATATTATAACCATCACATTGAAATTCTTTCCAAAAATGGCTGTCTTCATTGTATTACTGAGAAATTATAACCATCACATCTTCAAATTCTTTCAAAAAGTGGCTGTCTTTACAATAATGCCGAAAAAGTATTTACACACTGTAAAAGATTATGAATCAAATTATAGTAGAAAGTATCATCCATAAAATCCATTTTATCGTAAAATATTAAAGTGACATTTTTAGAGTAGTATTTATTTAGTTACAGTAATACAGGTATTTAATTATTCTATAAGATTTAGAATATATCTTATTTTTTGTGCCGTAATGTTGCAGTAAAACGGGATTTTACTTTAAAAATACCGGCATCATGAGTACCGTTACGTTTTACTGTAATTTTTTTCAGAACGTAGCATTGAAATATTTTTGAAATGATGACCGTCTTTTTTATATTACAGCATATTCAATAACTTGAGACCATGTCCATCTATAAAATATGATACATCATTCTTTAGCAACTCTGAGATTGCGCTTAGAACTGTAAAGAACTTTTAGGGAAATGATTTCGGTCAGTCTTGTACATAGATATTTTTATTATTTGTTTCCAGTTTAGTAATTCTACACTTTTCATTGCCATTAGAAATTTACGAATATTACAAAGAAAAAAAATCAAATTTAGTTCATAAAGCGATACACTGTTATTGACAATATGGCATAATTACCGGTATACCGGAATCTCCGGATTCTCCTCGTGGCCCTTGAATACCTGGTAATCCTTGCAGTCCCCGCTCACCCGGGAATCCAGGAATTCCGGGAGCTCCAGGAAGACCCTGAAAGAAGCGTATATTAGATTATATTATGTTTTTTTTTACAGGAAAAATGCATCACTTTCCAATAAATACTCAAATATATCTTTGTAGATTAGACTATCAGAATTAAGGGTTTTATAATGTGACTAATAAAAAACTCGGTGATTGAAATTCAACTCTTATGATACCTAAATAGGAATCGGGTGTTCTAAATTAATGGGGTATATATTATCTACTTTATCTATTTATATCCCTCTGCTAACTGTTTATACGAGTATGAATGGAGGAACTACATGCACCTGGAAATTTTATTAAAATGTTACCTAAAGTTTTAAAAAAAATGCATATTTATGTTACTCGTCAATGTGCGAAATCTAGCATTTAAAATGTCTAGTTATTTTATTGAAAGACTAAAATCTACCAGTAAAATATTAAATGATTTGTGTCTCAAACATTTCCAAGTTCCTCTCAAACAACTGAAGAAAAAACTACAGTCATTTAGGAGAATGTTTAATGACCTGACTTTAAGCATTCTGAGGAATGTCTAATGACTAAACACTAGGTTAGACGAGTCATTCGATTCTGTATTATGTTTAAGGACTAAACATTTTATAGAATCCCGACATTCGTTAAATTGACAGTAACATACACAAGAATATAGTAAGAAATATACTTCAGAGGGCTCTGTGCGAATAATATAAAGTTTAAACACCAAATGATTCAAATACAGCGTAAGACATTTATTGAAAAATTCTTAACATAAAAATCGGCACTATGATATAAATAAAATCTTTTTCCGAAACTGCAAATGTGAAACAGCATTTGTTTTAGCATGCATTCTTATTAACAATTTTCAGTAGATAAAAAGCACTAGCGTTATTTTCTGCTCTACACATTAGTGAAAAGAATTGAAGAGCAAAGTTAAATCAGAAGTCGTTGTGAAGAAATCTTCAGAGGAAAGCATTGACCCACACTGGGCTATCTGGCCAACTATGATGATGATGATGCACATCATTCCTATGTTGCCAAAAAAAAGGTCCACCAGTAAAAGTATTTTATCGGACCCAGCACAAGTGTATTGCAGCTGGATGCTACTAATGCTACTTTAATGTTACTTTTTAATATTACAAGCCCGTTTTTATAGGGTCGAGATGTAATTCCTTCTAATAATAAGCATACCACCATTAAGTTTCGATAACATGTATTTCACCAGAAACAATTCAATGAAATAAAATTCAGAAATCTCGGTGGTGGGGGGGGGGCATTCATCTTCTAGCAGAAAATCAGCGTGGTTCTGTTGGACAATGCTTGCAGCACTTGAAGAAGCTACATCTTGCAATCCCAGAGATATTCAATTGAATTAATAATTTTGAACTCAGGCAGAAAAATTTTCTCCTTCATCTCTCTTGTATAGATTTCAGCACAAATTTTAACTATCTTAACAATGAAAATCAACCGAAGTTTTAGCCTCTTTTAAAAAGAAAAAACTATAAAATTTAATGTTAAATTCGTGTTTTTAAACTGAAGTATACCTATTTTTATTGTGTAAAATGTCCTATATTTATATTGACCGCAATCGATTGTTTTAACGATTCAGAACAAAAAAATTCGAATAAGAGAAGACAAGCTTGACTTCAGTGCGTCACGTGATAATGTAAATATACTATCACTTCTTCTTTTCCTCTTATATTTATCGCCAGCAACACTCCATGCAATTTTGTTTATTTAAAAGCTTTTCATCAACTTGCATATTAGCTTCTAACACTTCATATGTTTAAGTTATAAATTTTCGAACATAACATTTATAACTTATGCATCCATTGCAGTACACTGTAAAAATATCCCGAAACGTTTCTGAATATATGGGGCAGCTGCAGTGCATATAGTTTTAAAACATTTCTTAATATTTAGGAACACTCTTTTGAGGCTAAGCTGCCAACTATGTCAACCGTCATAAAGGTACCTCAAGATAGAATTAAGTTAACATGTCTTATATGCTAGTGAATTGGAATTTAATAGTTGCAATGGCAACTGAGCTACATTACTCCTCCATCAGGATTTTATCCGCTATAGAATTTGATGAACCACTAGTGTATTTATTGCCGTTTTGCGAAATGTCGGGAAAGAGGTATCAAGACCACCGGGCTTTGAGTACTAGTCGTTAGAGCTGTATTTGGATCACGGCTGTAAACGTGTTCGTTCCTGTGTGACAATTAGCCGTCGAGTGTGCACATGCCCCCTTTGTTTGGGATCGACACTGAGTAGCAACAGCGTGAGGAGTACAATGTCGCAGTCAGAAATAGCAAGTCAACTGTTTATTGTGAACCATCCATTGAACTAAGAGTGTTCCAATCGAAGTGGATGTTTCAATCGAGGTAGACGTGTTGGTCGCGGCAGGCGTGTTCAGAACACGTGCGCGACCCACCCATCTGGGCTAACAAAAATGTCGACCGTCATCTATCAAAAGGTACCTTATAGAACCGAGTTAGCATGTCTTATACACTAGTGACTGGTAATTAAATAGTTGCAGTGGTAGTTACGCTACATTACTACCCCTACCCGAAATAATCGAGTTAACGTGTCTTATATACTAGTGCAGTGATTCTCAACCACTGTGCCGCGGCACTTTTGTGTGCCGCCAAATTTTTAAAATGTGCCGCCGAATATTAGAAATGGTACAATAGAAATTATAATGCTTTTTTTTTATTACGAGTAAAGTTTAAATTAAAGAAAAGTGCAAATATATAATATTATATATATATAATATTATATGTATGTAATATTATATATATACTTTTTATAACTTTTCCACACTTTAACTGCGTGAACATCTTCCTCTGCGATTGTGTTGTCTCTGACAATCTTAAAATAAGAAGGAAGAGTTTTAATTGTCTTTGAAAAAAAATGTTGAAATAAATAGAAAACTCAATGACTATTAAAATTATTAATTAACAAAAGAAGGAAAGCTAAATATTAACTTTCAAACGAAAATAAAAGCTAATCATTAAAGTAAGCTATGCAATTTATAATTCTAAAAACAAATTAACAAAGGATAACTAACAAAAAATAAGCTAACAATTAATAATTAGCAATAAAACTAATTAACAAGAAATCGCAAAAAATAATAATTAATGTAAAAAACTAAAAGTTAATAACAATAGAAAACAAGCTAACAATTAATAACTAGCAAAAAAATAAATAACTGTTACTAACCAATGAAAAATTAGTCGAAAGAAATAAATAATCCCATAATAAACGTACTTTTGTAGTACATATTATTTTATTTCACATTCAAAATTATTATTGCAAACTATTTAACACAGTGTGTTATAGGTAAGTAAACAACTTTTAAACTTATTTTTTTCATTGTGTGCCGTCAAATTTCGAAATCGTTAAAAGTGTGCCGCCGCCTAAAAAAGGTTGAGAATCACTGTACTAGTGAACAGGAATTAAATAGTTGTAGTGGTTGCTGAAACTCAATCGACATCAATGAGATTTAGTTTCTTACTTTTGAAAATAACAGAACTGTTTCTCAATTCGGAAACATGATATTACATGAAGTTATTGGAAATTTTTCGGAAACATTTTTGTCGAGTCATAATTAGTTTCTGAAATGTTTTACAGTGTATAAATATTGTACAGTAACTAATAAGACACATTGTACTTATAATGTTCTGGATATTATTATCAGTACTTTAGTAGTTATTTAACAGCGACTACTATAGTTTCCATGGTCTACTAATTTCAACGCAATTTCAAAAGTAAATTTTTATTTTTGAAAACTACAAGCAAAATATTTCTGTTGTAAATGTACTGTAAGCATTCTAGGTTCAAAAGTGCAATTTACTTCCAACTACTTCTCAAAGTGAACTCTTTTCTTCTTTAAGTAAAAAATTAAGAGAAAGCTAATAATCCATTGTGTGCATTTTAGTTCCCAAAAGTTTATTTAAATCCTTAAATTAAATTTATAGTTGAAATACATAGGTTCAAATATTTAGTTTAAACGTCAAGGATAAAATATTTAGTTTCAATATTTAAGTCCGAATATTTAATTGCCAGTCTAATAAAAGTTTTTATCTCAAATTTTGTCTTTCTGCATATTTGTTTCCAATTAAAGATAACAAAACATATTGCTAAGTAATTATTTAACAATGAAACTACCAGATGTCTTTTTGAAATCAATTTTACCATTAAAAAACTTTAAAAAAGTAATGAAAATTCATTAATGTTTCTATATTATCCACTTTTTAAAATCATCGAAATTAATAAAACGAATCTTCAAGTTTATAGATGGAATACTCTGATACAGAAGGATATTATGAAAGTAAAATAATCGTTTTTCTTATATTGTAATTGTACTGTATATTGTCGCGTTCCTTATATTGTGATATTTATTGTAAATCATCGAAATTAATGACAAGAATCTTCACGTGAATAAATTGAATACTTTGATATGAAAGGGTATTATGAAAGTAATAAGAACATGAATAAATAACCATTTTCCTTTATCATTAATTATCAAAATTAATTTCTTAAACTTAGTTTCAAAACTTTTAGTTAAATGTTTAGGATTAAAGCTATGAATTCAATGTTTAGGTTCAACATTTATTGTAGCTTAAACATTTTGGTTCAAACATTTAGTTTCAATATTCAAGTTCAAATATTTAATTTAAATTTTAATACATGTTTCTATCTCAAATTTTATCATATCATATTGCTGGACTATAATAAACATCCAAGTAATTATTTAAAAACGAAACAACCAGATACCTTTCAAAAATCAATTTTACAGCGTTCAAACATTGAAAAAGTAAGGAAAATTCGTTTATGTTTCTATGTTATCAACGTTAAATGCATTAAAATCCTCGCAATTAACGAAGCAAATCTTCAAATTTATAAATTGGATACTCTGATATAGAAAGGTATTATGAAAGTAATAAGAACATAAATAAATAATCGTTTTACTTCATCAGTAATTAGATACTTATGGAAAGGAATTTTCTTAATTAATTACCTCAGTTCCATTCAAACCAGGGGCACCGGGAGGACATATTTGACATTTTTCTTCAGTCGGTTTCTTTTTCTTTGGCTGTAAAGCGAATCTTTAGTTAAACGTCTTTTCTTATAAATGAGGTCTTCTTTATTTTAGATCCAGTTGCATTGAACTTAAAATTGAAAAATGCTTTCTTTATAATAATAGTTAATGAACTGTAGTAAAATTCTAATAAAGTTCCCGGATAGAAACTTTTACTAACGTTTGTTGAATTTAGGATTCCATATGCTTTAAAATAAAGCCCTTTTTGAAACATAGGCAGGGGTTACACTTATTAAATCTCATACGCTTTTTTAATTTTAGGTCCAATTGAGTTTGACGGATATTTTTTCTAAAGAAAATTAATTTTTCATTAAAAATTAATTTAATCATTAAACTTCAGTAAAATTCTGGAAATAAATTCATTATGAAAAAAATAAGTACATAAGTTTGTTAACATCAAGTTACCACATGCCTTAAGCTTATCTCTTGTCAAAGTATAAGTAAGTGTAACAAGTATTATATCTTTTAGAAATATATTGTTGATCTTTTAGAAATGTACTGTTGCAAGTTAAGAAAAACCATTATAACTACGAAAGGAGACTGTCTGCATCTTAGTGCACGCCAAATGATTGTCAATCTCCCAATGCGAACGACTATCAACATAGCCAACTCTTGAAACGACGTTGCGCAGTCACTTTTTTGATTGATTTTTTTAATTGTGTGAAAGGCGGAAACCGAAACTTATCGATTATTCAATTAACAAGTAATAAGAATTAACAGAAATTATTTCTAGAAATCTTAACAAATATAGGGCTTTCTCTTCACATTTAACGAAACTGCTGAAAGAATAATATTTTTTTTCTTCTTGCAGGTAATTTTCTTCTACAGCTAAACAAAAATATGAATTCTTTATCTCACATTTGTACAAAATCCACAGAAATACTATCTCTAATAAAATTCACAAGAAACACCTGAAACTTCCTGGTAAACTATTATTTTTCTTCTGCAAAGATTTTTCTAATGAATTAATCAAACGATTTAACACATAAAAATATATTTTATAGGACATCAGGTGATTTTGACAGAAACTGAAGAGCAAGTTCTGTCATGTTCATTCAAGGATGTTATGTTCAAATTTAACAATATTATAAATGTTAATGAATATGTAATAATTATTATTTTTAAAATTTCATCCATTTCAATGTTTAAAAATGTATATGGTTTCCTTTTGTTTAAACTCAAATGTTTTGAAATAAACATTCTTTTTAAGAAAAAATTCTTTAAAAAAAATGGTTTTTTAACGCTGAAAATTATTTTCAAACTAATATCTTTACATATCTTGATGTTTTTGTCTTTAAAAATGTCAACAATTAACTTTTTTAACAATTTTATATCAATATTTTACTAAAAACATGATTATTAAACTGAATTCCCATCGCTGCACAAAGTAGCCCCATTTGGGGCTACTTTGTGCAAGGTATGTTTTGACTTATTATTCGTAAATATTACATACAAATAATGCCAATATTGATCAAATTCACTCGTCTCAGTTCAGTTATGATTATAATATCGATAAATTTTACTAAAATTTAAATTAACATAGTTTTTTTATATGTCAAAGTTCAAAAACTGCGAAATCCTGCACAAAGTAGCCCCGAATGACGGTACCTGCTTAGCATTAAAAATTATAGTCTTCATATCATACATAGTCGACATAATTATTAATAATATGCTGTCAGTGATTTAAAAACTTATTAATTCCCTGGCTATTTAAATGTATACTTCGTATAATCAAAGTTATTATTTACTAATTTGTTTCCTGTTAGAAATCTGAGTGTTATGATCTCTTATTCCTAAAAAAACAATTCAAAATAACTGGGTTTTTTTCTGCTGATACATCAGAAAATATACTTCTCAAAGAAGGAATGTGAATAATTACTTCATATTTATTGCAGTATAATCATGGATTTAAAGTTTCCTTATTTTTCAAAAATGTTTTTTTCAAGTGAGTTCGCATGTACTGTGTAATTTCATATACCAATGGGTAAAAAAAAATTTTAAATACATTACTGAGAAATTCGTCGCGTTAGCTGCAAAATAACTGAAATATTTTTACAGTTAAGATTGCACTGCATAAAAATTATTAGAATCCATTTTATCATAAAATCCATTTTTACTGTTAAATATTATCGTGTAATTTTTACTGTTATACTTATTTAATTCGAGTAATTTAGTAATTTTAAAGTAATTATATAAACATTTCGGTATATCAGATTTTTTGTTCCGCAACATATTCCAGTATGTTGACTGTAGAATAATATTTTAATTCAGCAGAAAAAAAGCAGTTAATTTTTTGCTTGTAAACGTTGCAATCAGATTAAGATTATAAGATAAATTACAAATTTTAAGATAAATATAAATTGTCAGAATTCGAAACATTCAACATAAAATACAGTCCACATTTGATTTTATTCACATTTAAGTGTGCTGATATTTAATATTCGGAAATCTAATATTCAAAAATATACTTTAAAAATACCATGTTCAGCAAAAAGTAGCATTTTGATGTTTTATTTTTAAATTTTTGCGGACTTAATGCTTTATATTGTGCACCTAATTAAACACGATAAATAAATTCGATATAAGTACACATATTTCGGGTAAAGTAAAAGGAAAAAAAAACATTACAGGCAGTTCATCACAGGTTTCTCTCTCTGGCCTAGTTGGATCACAACTCATAACCATCCACTGCAACTCTAACTGCAATGGGAGTAATCATTAATATTAGTAGTAATCATTTAATGGTAAAACATTATTATTTCAAGGTAATCACATTCTAAATGAACATGACTGCCATTTTGGAAATACACTTACTGGAACTGTGTCGCTGTCATCTTCGTATTTCGCAATCATGATGTCACCATTGACATCAATGGGTCCCCTTAAATCAATAGACAGCGATGATTGCTTTTCACAATCCATATATAAAGTAACTTTGTCTTGATACACACTCAAGTCAATTTTGTGCCACTGATTGTCGTCCACCTGCAAAACAATATTACATCATAAATAGTTGTCGATTGGAACAAAAATAAAACACTTCAATTGAATAGTATATCAAAAGCTTTTAGTATATAAAATATTCGTTTTACCCTACAAGTTTGATTTTCTTTAAAACTCTTACATATAACACTTTGAATTTTAACATATTTTAAGTGTAACAGCTTTATTTTTAATTAAATTTTCATAAAACGTGATGTGATTTGGGAAAAATTTTGGGAATTTATTTTTTAGAAAATGCGTTTTTAAAATTTAGTATTTATTTAATCTTATTACTTCATGAGTACTTTGGACTATGTTACGCCAACTAAATTTACTTCTAAGATAAAGTCCAGAAAAAAAAGTTTCTCTAAACGTCCTAACTATAGCTAATTTGTCCTAAAGAGAATATTACCAAGCGAGAAATAAGATTTAAATACGCGGAGAAAAAAATTCTGATAAAAATACCGTATTGTTAGGTAACGAAAGTTCTATTAAAAAAAAACAATGTTTTGGTTTTAAAAAAAATTAAAAATCTTCCGTATTTAAACCATTTTTTTGGTATCTAAAGTTCCATCTATTTTTTAGTCATTTATTCGGTTATTTTTCCGTTTCTATGGTAACGGTTTACCCGAGATTCAGTTTTTCAAAATTATAGTTCTTATTACCACATAAAAAAATCAAAACTGAAAAGTAAATTTAACCGAAAAAATGGCTTTTATGCTACTTTTTACCACATTTGCCAAATTTTATCACAGATTATAAAATGCTATTTCATTGTTAATTTTATCAAAATCATTACCAAAGCTCTCTAGTAAAAATTAACGAGCTTTTTAGTGTTCCCATAGAGCCAGAAATATGGTATGAAACACATTTTATCGCATTCAGGTAGTTTCTCAGTGTACATATGAAACAGTTATATTGTTTACTTTGGTTTTAATTAGAGAGTTTATAATCTAAAGAATGATGCTGCAATTATTATTATTACTGCTATATTGTTCTCATTACGATTCTCATTACATTTTTACACAAGAGCATTATCGAGAGATCTTTAAATGAAATGGTTTAAATATAAAGCTATAACTAAAGTAAAAATGGTCTTTTTAAAAATGAAAGATAGCGATTTTTCACCTTTAATAGCATTATAATTTTTATTACTTTAATTACTTTATTTTTATTACTTTAATAGCATTATAATTTTATTAACTCATCAAAACTCATCATTTATACAATGATTATAAATTGCTTTTTCATAATGTTTATTTTATTATTAATATGAAACTATATTATATAAAGTTAAAATTTTTTTTTGATAATTTATTTAGATTTTGAAAAAGATTTTCTTCAAAAAGAAAAGAAAAACATTCTTTAAACTATCCCATTTCTCGATTCATGGTTTAAAAAATATAAATTAGTTGAGATAAGATTAGTAAGTCAGTTTTAGTTAATTAAAAAAAGTGTAAGACAAGGGAACTCCTGGATCAAGTATCGGAAGAAATTTGTCTTCGTGGAGAACTTTGCGATGTAACTAACCCGCATTCGCGTTACTTGGAGAGGAAAACCACGAAAACCTAAGACGGTAAGCCTGACGGCAAAATTAAGTATTCTCGTTTAATTTTCGACTTCGGTTATGAGCGATTTTTTCACATGGATTCTAAAAATGTATATTAAGGTTAGTTTCTACAGAGCGCCCAGTATGTAAAAAGGGTGGTGTTTAAAGGGTTACCAAACTGAAAAAAAAATATAATAATAATAAGTTCATTATTGATAAAAGAGAGAAAATGAATATTTTATATATAATTAATTGTATATTTAAATATACTTCTTTCCTTTGTTTATTTGATGAAAAAATAATCTTTTTTTGTTGAATGCAATATTTCAGCATTTTTTTTAATCATTACATAGTACATGAATCAGAGAAATTTATATCTTAAAACTGTGTTACATTGCCATAAATATCTTTGAATTTCTCAAACATTTCGCAACAAATTCTTTGAAATAAGTTCCATTTCCCTAAAAGAGACAGTTGCCATGCGTTATTTGAGGGAAATGGATGAGGGCGATTATTTGGATATTAAAATACGATTCGTATTTCGTGATGCTTCCCATATATATGCTAAATAGTAATTTATTTCGTACAGAGGTGCTTATAAGCATTGATAAATATGGATAAGTCATTTTCCCCCGTCCGTAAAACTAATCTCAATGTAAGAGCTTGTCATTTTTGTTTATTACTTATATCGATATCGTATTTAAATAATTTAGGTAATTCAAACGAATTTCGTAGGGAATAACTAATTAAGAAGTATGTGCAACTATCTCGATGCGAGATTACTTGGCTTATTAAGAAGACTAATGTATTTTAGATGAGTTTATGCAAGAGTATTGCTTAAATGATTAAATTAGTATTTTGAGCAAATTTAAAGTATTTTGAAATATTTAACAACTTTCGCTAGGTTTGTCTCAAATTCAGCAGACATTATAAGCAACTTAACAGTAATTAAGTTTAAATATTTTAAAGATTATTAATAAATTTTCTAATTGAATCATGACTAGTTTCATTTTGATGAATAATTTAATTTAAAATTTCGGCATCAGCCTAGTTTGATTTCTTCCTTTACTCTAAGTGCATTCTGTTTGAAGTTAATTGCTATTTCTATTATTTCGATTATAAATATTTAAAATTTTATTTCTTAAAGCAGCTCATTTCGTCTAGCGTAAGAATGAGCTTAATTGTTTTTTATTGGATATACTCTTAAGATTCTCTTGAAATGTATTAAAGGTATTTTGATTAGAGCTGGTCTTACGTAAATCGTACAGTTGACGTAAGCCTACGGTAAACGTACGACTACATCTGACGTAAGACTGCGGTTACCTTTTATCACATAGCGATACTCCAACCTATAGGGAAATTTTTTCACGTGTACGGCCGAGCTCAAAAAGCACTAGCGTTCGAGTTAGGGAAAACCGTAACGCTTTGCGAAATCTCTCTATTTTCAAACATTTTTACCTTAATTTTTTCGTAATACAATGATCTTGTAAGTATTTTTAGAAAGCACATTATGCAGTTTCAAAAACAATTTTTTTTTTGCAGCCTGTACTACTTCTTACAATGGTCAGAAAAAAACAACAATAAGGATTGAATGTGTATTATTGTTAACAGTGTGTGTTACCGGCAAGGTTTGAAAAGCCAGAGTTGTATGCAATCCTGAAAATTAACTTAAAAATCATGAAATGATAAAACATTTCTCACATAGGCTCTATATTGTATACATTGTCAAACGATTAACCGAAATATTATGAAACATGATTAAGTTCATATTTTATTTTAATTTCTGTAATAAGAAAATAATTTTTTTTTATCTCCAAGCATTATTAATAATAACTAGATTTTCCAGGATAAAAAAAACTAACAGTGTAGTATGGTCTATTGCCCGGTAAGTAGACCGATGTATTATGAACTTAAATAGGAACATTGTTCAGTATTCCTTACACTTAGATTTTTCTAATAATTCTACTCTTATATTTCTTTCTAATAATTCTACTCTTATATTTCTTTCAGGTATTATAAATAATATACAAAAGAACAGGTTTTGAGAAAAGTTTCGAACGAAGTCCGCTGAAAAAGTTTTGAGTAAAAGTATTTTACAAACTGACATATTTTTAAAAAAGTTTTATTTGGTGAAAGCCGCTTGAATGAATTCATCCAAATTTTGAATTGTAACATTTAACATTAATGAGTACAATTTAAAGCGGGAACATTTAGTTTAGAAAGCGCATACTCCCTGATTAGTAACGAAACTTTATTTGTCCGTAAAACACACCTAAAGCACTAAGAAAATACTGAGACGAATGAGAATTAGGCATAAAAAAACAAAAGCGGTGAGAAAATAAATATTGTAAAATCATTTAATACGATTGGCGGATTTTTTTAAAAATTAAAATACAGTTATCTTTACTATATGCCTGAAAATACGCACACATTTTGTAACGGCGAACTTTAGTTTCTGTAATTGTATAATAGCGAACAAACCAAGCACAAGCTCCCGCCCTTTCATACAAGATATTAAACAATTTACTGAAAACAGTTAAATAACGCTAAAATTGGAGGTTTCAAAAGCGGAAATAATTCATGAATCTTGCGAATGTATTTTATTTTGGAAGTTATAGTTAAGCATATGCTTAACCCACCGCCGCTTCTGCCCGTAAAATGTCGTATTTTAACCTGCAGTCGTCTACGCATAGCAAAACCAGTTTTTCTAGGCTATTAGATTGCATATTTGGGAGAAACATTCTCCCGATTTTATCCATCTGCTAAACTGCCAGTGGGTTAATAATGCATATGAGCACTCGATTTGATGTTAACTTGAGATAAAAAGTTTTTATTTTATTTCCAATGAGCTGTACAAGTGCGCACACATGAGCAGACTTAGAGCGTTCTCCAGAAGTGGTATCCATTCTTTCAGGACCACCACAATGGGTGAGATACCGTTGGCCATGTTAATTTGGACGTCTAGTTTCTGCCACACTAGATGGTAGCACCGAGACTCTTATTTGGATGCTAAAGTACATAAAAAGTTCCTTCGTATTTTTTATTGGGTTGTTCAACCCCGAATTCGATAAGCTACTACACCACTGTATTTACAATGTATAGCATTGTTTGCAAAAAATTAAGAAATCTTTTCAAATTGAAAACGCGTGGTCATTAAACTGAAATAAATGAATTATTGAGTTAAATAATAAAAAGGAACATATGGGTCTCCTTATTGGACTTCAAAATAGTACAACTCATTACATATTATAATGTTCTTTCAAAAACCAAAACAAAATATTTTTTCGAATAAATGCAGTAATTTTGATACGAATTTGACCAGAAATCTTTCATTTCCTTCAGAGAGAAGGGAAAGAAATCAAGAAGAAAAATAAAGAAAGATGATAAATACCATCAGAATAAATTTGTAAAAAATGATAAGCAGAAATATGTGCAGAAAAATGGGAGCTTAGTTATGAAAAAAAAAGTAAGACAACCATACAAATGTTATTAATACGAATGAAAGGGAAGTAACAAAAGAAGCGAAACAAAAACACAATACCGGCTCTTAGGCTGAGATGAAAAAGAGACCCTTGCAAAAAAAGGAAAAGTAAATAAAAGGATATATGAATAAAAATGAGATGAAACAAAAAACTAAAAGTATAATTTTGCAAAAAGATGAATCATAAAAAATATTAATGAATGTAGAAAACTATGCACTACGAAATATCTTTAGAAAGTAAATAATTAAAAAAATGCAACAGGTATCTTTAAAATCTAATTATCAATAGGAATCAAAGTTCCAATTTTTGAAATTAAAATCTGTTTTCTTGTCTCTTTTAAATATTATTTACAAATAAAGGTTTTAGTAAAAGATCATATTAAGTGACCTTTGAAAAACAATATAATTTTTAAAGGGTTATTAACATGTTTAACATATTTCTGCTTAGCTGTTAAACATATAACTCTAAATTATTCTACTGGACTTATAAGAAAAACAATTTAAAGAAACTTTTTTGTTTTGTACGCATATCTTGATGTTACTATACATGACAAAGCTGAGAATTTAAAACTTAATAAAGCAGTCAATTTTCCCTGTTACGTTCTTGGAAGACTGACCTAATTATTATAATTATTAGATTTTCTTCAATAATTTAATAACCACAAATATATTTAGAAGTTTAAGGTATCAAAGTTTCCAAAATAATTTTTAAACAATCAATAACAATTACCCTTTCTTTTAAACTTTTCTTGTAAATAAAGCTAACAAATAAAGTACTGATGCACTTTAAATTTGTCGAGTCGCAAAAATCCTCCATGTTCTCATAACAAATCCATACCTCTGGGGGTACTGGATTAGAGATCGATCGTTCTCTGATTCAGGTCAAAATTCCGATCTGTGTATGAATGAATTGATGTATGAATGGGTTCGCCCTATAAACGGGTGTGACGTATGATGTGGCAGAAGTCGAATTCTTGACCATAGATGGCGCCACTGAAAAACGAGAAACTCACACCCTGCCTTAAATTTGCTCGGTTTCACCTAGCAGGCTTGCCGGTGCAGCAAGTAGCATTAGAAACAACAACAACACAAATAAAGTTAGAGAAATTCATAGAAAATGAATTTTATTGAGTATTCACAAACCAAATTTGAAAATCTCAACTTTGTTGGCAATGGGGTATATGAACACTTATAACAATATAGAAATAACAATATAGAATATTGTAATTTTTCCTAGGCACGGATTTTTAAAGGCAAGAAATATTTTGATGTTTCTAAGCATCCGCTTACCATAGTACAAGATACGATGCCCGAAAAGTTTGGAGCAGACAACGTATATCAAAAGAAAATTGGGTTAAAAAAAATCTAAAAATTCATTAGTTAAATATTTTGAAAGGATAATTTCAATGATATCAAACTTAAATCCCAAAATTCGAAAAAGATCGTACGTATGTTCCCCTACGTTATTATTGCAGATTTAGCTCCTTTCCCTAATTTGACTATCAAGTATTCACAATTTAGTTAACAGATGACGCTGTAATCGTCAAATGGTTAATATTTAGAATAAAAATACTTCAAGAAATCGAAACACAAAAAAATACTGAAAAATAAATAAAAAATAGACTAGTTAATTACTTTGGAATGATTCAGGGAGAAAAAAAAAGTCAGGTAAAATTACCGTAAGGTATGGTAATGGCGTTTCTGGTTTAAAAAACAAACAAACATAATTCTGGTAAATAAAACCAAAATACACGGTGTTTAAATCATTCATTTGGTCATTTTTTCGTTTTTATGGTAAAGATTAACTTGAAATTCCGAATTTTAAAACCATAATTCTTATTACTACATAATTGATTAAAAATCTTAAAAGAAAATTTAAGTGAATAAATTGTTTTTATGTCATGGTCTAGGGCTATCAGTATAAAATTACTATATTAACCAAATTTTTTCAACTATTACATAATAATTTTTTATAGTTAATATTAAGCTCTTCGGTAAAAATTACCGAGTCTTTGACATTCCCATATAGCCAGAAATACGGTAAATTTTTCCGTGTTCTGGTAATTTTGACCATACTTTTTTTTCCTCGGTATGCTAAAGTCAATCACGACAACAATACCAACACCAACCGAACGGCCTGTGTAGGGGGGCAGGGAACTGTCCTTGCATCAGAAAGGTCTTGGGTTCAAATTCCGGGCAAGGCATGGATGTTCCTTTCTCTCTCTGTGTGTTCTATACCCTTTCTCCTTTGTGTGTGAATGTGCCCTATAAACGGGTTGTGGTTGCGTGAATGGCGTGGCAGAAGTCGAATTCCTGGCCATAGATGGCGCCACTGAAAAACAGGAACAATCGCACCCCCACTGCCTAAACAGGCATACGACAANTTATATATATACCAACACCAAACTCACAACAATAACAATACCAAAAATATCTAAATGTTGAGGCAGGTGATCGAGATTGGTATCATTAAATGCCTTTTTAAAAAATGAACCACATAAGCGTATAATTGAAGTTTGATTCTTTAAGTATTTTTTGAGATATTTGACCGTTTTACGTGCATTTCAAATACCCTATAAAAATGATACTAATAGAGCATTACAGATAAAGAATTTTTTTTTACCTCAACATTTCCGAAACGTGCTGTCTGTAGTTTTCCTTCAAAATCCAATGAGTAAAATTCCAGCATTTGTTTCCTCGGATTGAGAGTGATTCCAAACTGAGGTTTGCTTAAGATATCGTTGATTCTAATTAGAAACCATGGATCCTTGCGACCATTTTTCTTTCGGAAAGTTGCAACGAAAGAAAATTCTTCTGGCAATCCAATTGGAAATATAGATCTGAAAAAAAGTAGATGGACAATATTCAGTAAGACTTGCTTACAATTCAAACTTTCATATCCAATTTTAAACTATTCAATCTAACATTATACATTATACGAAGAGTTTGGTATTTAGATGGTCTGGAACTTTTGCTGGTTAGATATATTCCTTCAATATTAAAAACAATTTTATTATTAATCTCTCTGAAATGGTGAAATGGGAAACGTGATTTTGTTTATTCTCGCACTATTTTCTTTTTTAAAAAAATAAAAGATTTTAAGAAATTACTACAGGTTACTTCCAATTTAATTGAATTTTCTTTATAATTTTCTTTTAAAAATAAAATTTAGGAAAAAAAAATATATATATAAATAAAAATAATTAAACTTTTAAAACGGGTAATTAATTTTTAGTTAATTTTTTAAATTTCTTTGAGAACGAAATGGCAAAGATTGGAATGAATTCATTTAGTTTTATTAATTAACAGCGCTTACGTTTTTTTCCCCAATGCTCAACCGATTTACAGTTAGGGGTAAGTTACAGTTAGTTCAGGTAAGACTCGTTTGTCAGATTTGCTGACCACTCTTAAAGGGGCCCCATATTAGGCGAGCCAACGATGCTTACACAGTAGGGATAGATGATATAGTTAATAAGAGAACATCCATGCCTTGTCCAGGATTTGAACCCAGTAACTTTCTGCTGTGAAGTCAGCTTCCTGACCCCTACACAGCCGGGTCAAAAAGTTAAGCATATAAATTTAAATAGAGGGTGATTTTAAGAATGCAATCTTTGAATTCTATTTCTTGAAAACAAATCTGGGTAAAACTCATCTGTAATTAAAACAAGAATATAAATTACCAAATTAGATGAAAGTAACGTTAAATTTTCTAATTATATATTGCATACATAACATGAAACTAAATATTTTATCTTTAAAAAGAATAATAATAATTATCATTAGAGTAGAATTTAATGCTAATTAATGTTTTAAAATATAAATAAAAATTTAGATTTTTATCTATAAATAAAAGCAAAAGAATGCATAATGTATTTATGTAAATGAACGCATGAATAAACTATTTTGCTTTTCCTTGTTAAATTAATCCATTAATGTTATGTTTCAAAAAATAGTGTATTTGCATAAATAAGTTTCCCTAATGCATGAATAAAGCTGTAAAGTTGCATTTTTTTGAAAAATTTATAAGTGTAATGCAATATTCTCTCACTTGAATGATAAGAAAAACAATTTGAATATAAAACAAAATCAAGCTGTAAATCAAACACATTTTTTATTGTCTTTTATTAATATCAGCGCATTGATGTATTTTGTTTCGAAATCTTTTCAGAGAGATCCCACTTTCTCTCCCATTAACGAATCAAAAGTTTACAAATAAAATATGTATTTAGAGGAATTGTCTCTGACAAACTGTTGAGAACTCGATTTCAATTATTAATTATTAATAATTTTTACCTCACTTTAGTTATACAAATGCCAGAACATTTCACCTCAGAAAATTTATGTCCTTTTTGCTCTCTCGTGAATTATTTTTATTATTTTTATTACAGCATTATAATTATCTGTCTTTTTACATTGGCATAAAAGAAAAATCAAGAATTGAACATGTTCAGAATTATATTTGTAATTAACTTCCCTGCATTTTGAACATTTTAGTATTATGTTAGAATCCTTTTAACTATCCAACGATGTATCTTCAAAGCAGAAAAACATTTCAATAGTAAATTACGGTATAATGTACCGTCACCTCGAGTGCATCATTTACAAAATCCATTATGCCGTAAAGTATTATGTAGTAATTTTTACAATAATATTTATTTAATTAGAGTGATTCTGTGATTTTTCGGTAGTTATTACCGCAAAAATTATGGTATATCATATTTTTTTATTCTGTAACATGTTCTGGTAAAAACGGATTTTACAGTCGAAAACATCGGCACTCTGACTGATGTAACTTTTTACCACAATTTGTAACAAATTGTAACTTTTCACCACAATTTTACCACACTTTTATACAGTGTATCTATATTTACTTTATTTTCCCACAGCAAAGTCTCCTTGATCCTGTGTATTTTCGACATTGTTTGAAATTTTGTCTGGATCTTATTTTGCGAAGAATAGTATCACTTAATTTTGGTACAAAAATTTGGCACAAAAATTCTAAAACTACACTTATTCTGCAAAAATGTATGGTGCGAAGGAAACAACGGAACATCTAAACAACTTTTTATATAGCTATCGGTTTTTCTTGTACAAAGAGGTAATTTTAAGAATGGTTTAAAGGACTTAGATTGAAACATTTTCTTTTATGAGTTGGGGTTCGTTGGTTTAAGAGGGTAATCTTATGAAAGCTAACTAATTAGTTCAGAACTTTTTTTGAATTTTATAACAATATTTGAGCTGCTGACCCAATTTTGTGTTTACGACTACCAATATTCTCCGTAGCCTTGTAATTTTGAACCCGATCCAAAAGACAATAAAGCTCCAGGATCAAGTATTGTCAGAAATTGCCTTTGTGGAGAATTTTTTGATGGAACTAACCCTCATTTGCGTTATGTAAACTCGGAAAACTTCCCACGGCTAATCTAGGGGACTTTAACCTATGATTGATCTACCGCTGAGGATATTTTATGTCAACACTGTGGTCGGTGCGAGCCGAGTGCGGAATTCGTATCGACCAGCCATCGCTGCGATTCGAACTCGGTTCACCTCACTAGAAAAAGAGCGCTCTATCTCCTGAGTTACCTATAATTTTTCATCAAAAATTTTTTTTTTAAAATTTTATATTGAGATAATTAGTTTTTCATTGAAGTGAATTTTGTGATTTGTCACTCGCATTGAATCATATTTTCTTAAATAAGTCATAAATAAACAAATAAAAAAAACAAATTAAAAAACGCGCATTTTATAAGCTCTGAACACGTAGGGTTTTCTTAACTTTTGTGTGATTTTGATAAAATTTAACAGCATGCACTACTACATTAAAGAATAAATTTCACGTAAGAGTTTTGTTTTTGTGTTTTATAGATTTTGATTAAATAAATCATACGTTTCAAATTACAAGGAATTTCTTCTTGTCTAGCATTGTTTTGTAAAAATCATTTTAAAAATATTGCGCGCAACGTAAATTACATCAGTAATATACATGTTATTACAATTTCTTAAAAATTGGATAAACATTGAAAGAATGATTTCATGGAATTAAAGTTTTTTTAGGAGTAATCATACCCCTCAGGCGGATTGGTGTTAAATAAACGTCGAAACAAGCAAAAAAATACGCATATTTTTCTTCAAGAAGTGATCAATAGATTTATTTAGATAGAAAAAAACATATTTTAAGCTATTTTTGCAATATTATCTTTTAAACATGAACGCCACTGAAAAATTTTAAAAAAAGTGAATTCTTCTATAATTCAACAACGTATACATACATCTAAGAGCATTCTTATGAAAGTATAAACTGATACCCTTACAAATGAAACTTAAAATGCCTCTACATTTAAAAATATTGTTACGTGAACATTCTCATGAAACATTCTCGTAAAAGTATAAACTGATACTCTATCAAGTGAAACTTAAAATATCTCTACATTTAAAAATATTGTTACATGAACATTCTCATGAAACATTCTAATAAAAGTATAAATTGATACCCCAACAAGGGAAACTTAAAATGCCTCTACATTTAAAAATATTGTTACATGAACATTCCCATGAAACATTCTCGTAAAAGTATAAAATGGTACACTAACAAGGGAAAGTTAAAATGACTCTACATTTAAAAATATTGTTACATGAACATTCTCATGAAACATTCTCATAAAAGTATAAACTGATACTCTATCAAGGGAAACTTAAAATGCCTCTACATTTAAAAATATTGTTACATGAACATTCTCATGAAACATTCTAATAAAAGTATAAACTGATACCCTTACAAGTGAAACTTAAAATGCCTCTACATTTAAAAATATTGTTACATGAACATTCTCATGAAACATTCTCGTTAAAGTATAAAATGGTAACTACACTAACAAGTGAAACATAAAATGACTCTACATTTGAAAATATTGTATTCAAAATAATCAAGAACTAAAATTCAATTTGTTATATTAGAAAACTAACTATGGAATTAACTTTTCTCCTAATTTTTCAAATAATTATTATATTGTTAGTTTTTAAATCAAATAAAATTATTTACATTACATTTTACAAAATTCAAATAAATTCAAACTTGGATTTAATAAAAATATTCTAGACATGGTTTAAAAATCTTTACCTTGTTGGTAAACTTAAATCTGCTCTCTTTGAAAGTCTGTACGCCGTTTGCATTCGATTAGATCCTTTTACTTTCTTCACTCCGGGGAAATCGAATTCGAAATCGTCTAGTCGGAATTTTCTAATAAAATCAAAACCTGAAATATAAATAAAACGTTACTGAAAAATACAATGTCGAAATCAAATTTCCTACCTCGTTTCAGAAAAATATTTATGAGAGCACACTGATTTTTTCCTTAAAGACAATTGAAATAATGCGAAAAAATAATGCATTTTCACAAAGCTATTAATTAATATATTCTTATTTTTAATTTCTTAATTATTTTAGTTTCAATGTATAGTTTCAAAAATGTAGATGAGTAGTAAATTTGATTCAGCTTTGAACCATGATAAGCAAATTTAATGAATCTTTGAAAATTTGTTAAACTAGATCATATTCCCGTTGTAGCACATCAAGCTATAATAAAGAACTGTTCAGTTTCTGAAGTTATACTTCTTATGCGACTTCCAACAAGGTTGCGTTAAACGTTTAACGCTACATTTCAGGACGTGTAATGGACATGTTTGTTAGAATAGTGAGCAGTGTTCTATGTTAGTAAACATTCTTTGTGTACTTCATTTTGGAGAATGTTTACGCTCACAAGTAAGTAATACCAAACAACTTACAAGCAAATTTATGCAAATTATCAAATTGTACCAGTCCCAGAAAACATGGTCCATAATGACGCCATAGGTTCATAATGACGCTTTAGTTGACATCACACTATAGATAGGATCAAATTGCATTGTCCATTAAAATTTCGTGACAAGGTGGATTTTAGCTGAGTGTACAAGACTTTGCGAAAAGAAACCGTATAATGACCTAGANTATCAATTGATTGTTAGGTTTTCTCTTTTGAAATTACATTATGGCACATTCACATACATTATTAATGCAAATACATTTTCCATGGTGAGACGATGAAGCAACCACAAGCACTTCCACTGGTTCAAGAGGTCTACGAGGGAAAAATGCACAATATTACCGTTATTACAGAGCACGGAAGCGAGCGGAGCAGAAAAAAGAGTCGTTGAATAGAACTAGCGATCCTTCTTCGACTGCTGATTCTTCTACAATTAACGTCGCAGGTTACGAAGTTTAACTTCTTCCGCGCGGAGGGACTCCACGCACTATTTTTTCGTTATAAAAAAACTTTTATTCAGAAACACAAACAGTAACAATCATAAAACAACAAGAAAAACCCGTAGCGGGATATAAGGAACTCAAATTCCAAACAAAACTAATCTAAAGGAAACCAACAACTCTATCGTTCTAAAAATTGACTTCTAATTTTATCGTCTGCTTTTATTTTATTGTTTATCTCTTTGAGTACTTTGTTTATTTTATTTATGATTTTTCTAACCCGTTATTTTTCAATATTTGTATTTATATTTATGCTTTTGCAAACCAATTATCTTTTTTTATATTTTTAGACTTTATACCGTTCAAGTTGGACCATTATCTTCTGAATTCAATCTGACGAAAGATTAGTTCACCCTCTAGTAAGATGCAATTTACCATATTAATCCTTAGAAACTAATCCTAATGGATCCTTATCCTAATAGCAGCATTGTCTTTTGTATTCAAATTTAAGAAAGAACAGTTTAGATGTTCACGTGTTCAAAATTCCCGATCAAACATAATCATTGTTTTCTTTATTCAGTCTTACGAAAGATTAACTAACCCTATAATAAAAGTTCAACTTTATATTTTAATCCATAGACTTTTGTTAAATTAGATCATATTCCCGTTCAAGTCTTCTGTATTCAAACTAAAGAAATATCAGTTCACACAATAATGATGCTCCACGTAGCACCTTATTAAAGCTACAAACAATTATTATTATATCGGTAATTAGTTAAAAATACTAATACTAATAAACAGGAACTAGTAATAGGTTAAGAAATATATAAATAAAAGCAATGCCATATGTTCCATGAACGTGTTCTTGAGGTCAAATACCGGATAAAATTGATTCTAAGTATCGTACATTGAGTTCACGTAAATTAACAATTTTGCTTTCATCTTTTGATTTAACAATTCGTCTACAGAAAAATATGTTCTTTTCATTGGTTGAAAAAGTAGATGCACCTAATTAAAAACAATTTATGAACAAATTAAAAAGAAATCTTTATGTTGCAGACAAATCAATTCAAAACTTATTATAATAGTTTTATTGTCTTTTTTTTTTGACAGAATCATATCTGCAAAATTTGGACGGGGTCAAAAAATTAGGAAAGTAAAAATATTGTCATATTTTAATCTAAAATAACGTAAATGTATTTGTTAACACTAGATTGCCTAAGGAAGTCATTTTGACTGCTTTTAATTTCAATTAGAAAAACAATGATGTATACAATGACATAATTTCTTAGAGTTTTGTGACTTTTTGAACAACATATAATTTTTTTATTGTTAATATTTACTAATAACTTGTTACAGAACTGTAAATAATATAAAAAATGCTAAAAATTAATTTTAAACAAATTTATTGACGCATTCACCATCTAGTCATTTTGACTGCTTTTCGGCAATATAGGTATATACTAATTTTCCGTCTTTCTAGTGTTAATTATTTTTGATAAAAACTCTTAAACATGTTGTATAATTAGTACCGTACGAATGCTTCATAAATTTAATAATCATAACTAACTAACAAAAAACATTTTACTTCAGACCATAAAATGCTATATCAGTTTGAGTGTGCAACTTAAGTTTAAAAAAAAGTAGTAATTATTCAATATTATTTCAGCCCGAAATACATATTTTGTGGGACTCAAAAAATAAATATAATTGATTGCAATGCGAATAATTTATTTCAGTAAATCCTATCATAAATATACAAAATTAAAATAAGCATAAATATGAATCACTAAAAACTATGCATAAATATTTTAATAATTCTCACTATTTTTATAATTCTCTATGATTTTATAATTCTCTATATTCTTATATTTCTATATAAAAATTAAAAACTATGGTTTTCAAATGAACTAAACAGCCAAACCGGGAAAAATCATTTAATTCATATTAGAGCAAAAATGAAGAATCGTATATTGAATAATTTTTCTAAAAATATAGGGATTATTGGTGAAGGTAGATGTTGATTATGATTGTTAGTAGATAAATTAAACTTCTGGTCGATCAAGAAACGATTAAAGGTTGCATTAATATCAGGTATAAAGATTAAATTTGAGTTATTTGGAAAATGGTCGGAACTTCGATTAAAAGTCTTCATCTTTACAAACGCAAAAGGGTGATAATAAAAATGAAGTAAAATATTTAATTTGTTAATTTGCTGTTTCATATTACGCGAAATATAAAAGGATATTAGTTATCCTCATAGCAAATAAATAAAAAGACATAATTTAGATGACATTTGATCAAAAAAATATACTTTAAAATATCATATATCATAAATACCTGGAAGATCATCTTCACCCGGCCTGATTTCTGGACATATACTCACACTATTTGACAAATCCTCTGAAACAAAATATCGAAGTTAAAAATAAATAATTTTGAAGGCATTTCGATTCATAATATAATTTTAGAACAGCTATAATGTATAAATAACAACTTATAAATTTTGGAATGCTATTTGATAAATAAAAACTCAACAAGAAAATAAGTATGGTGATACACTTTTGAAAAAATGAGTTCAACTTGGAACACGAAAGGAGGATATAGAGTAAATTTGTTAGAATGAGGTGTTAAATTGAACCACGCTTTTGCTCAAATTTAGCTGCGTTTAAAAAGAGTAATTTATATTATATAAATAATAAGGCAATTCTTCGAAAAGTGAAAACATTATTGCAAAACTTACAACATGATTTGACGCGTCTTAAAATTTAAACAGTGTATAAAACAGATAAATATATTAAAAGTTCAATAACTATATTTACGATATGTATCGTTTTTAAAGCACAAATGAGCATTTTCATATTCAACACTAAATATCATTCCTTTTTTATTCCACTCCTTCTGAAGTTTCGTTATGATAGAGGCATTAATGAACGAAGAATAGCGAAATATATCATAGCAAATTTATCGCGCATTTTAAACTCAATACTAATCCTTATTTACGCTACTCCTTCTAAAGTTTTATCTGATAAGGACAATAATAGAATAGCAATAACTCGCTTAGCATATTTATTGTGCATTTTATAGTCAACACAAATTACCATTCTATCTTTACCCCATTCCTTCGAAAGTTTCGTTATGATAAAGACATTAACAGACGAAGAAACACAAATCATATTACAAATGTTTTGCGCATTCCATACTCAACACTAAATACTACTCCATCCTTAGTCTACTCCATCTTAAGTTTCGCTACAACGACAATAATAGAAGAAGAATATCAAATAAACGCATAGCTAATTTATTGCATTACATTTCAAAATCAATGCTAAATATTAATTCTTCATTACTCTACTCCTTCTTAAATTTTGTTACAACGACAATAATAGAAGAAGAATAGCAGATAAACGCATAGTTAATTTATTGCATTACATTTTAAAATCAATACTAAATCCTACTCCATCTTAAGTTTCGTTACAACGACAATAATAGAAGAAGAATAGCAAATAAACGGGTAGCTAATTTATTGCATTACATTTTAAAATCAATACTAAATACTAATTCTTCTTTACTCTACTCCTTCTTGAGTTTCGTTATGATAAGGACAATGATAGACTATCTGAAGATGTAAATAATGATCGGTACTCTACATAAGAAACTGATCACTTATTCAGCTCAGCAGCTGACCGACACCCTGTCAATCAGAGTAAAACACATCTAATAGGATGTATGATCACCTATAATAGCTACACAATTTTCGAATCTTTGTTCCATAATGTTTAATAGGGCTCTTATCAATCCATGTGACAACTCTATTAACTTTTGCAAGAAGACGCCCTATAGCTCATCAATGGTTGTTGGAACTGGTCTTTGCATTGCAAATGAGCTCCCAAGAGCTTCCCATGTATTAAGGCCAAGGGACATAACAGACCACTCCAACTGCCAAATATCTTCTGATTGGAACAATTCACCCACTAACTGAGGAACTGCTATTAGGATGAAATTTGGTCCACATGCTCCACGAAAAAGTCTTACTTAGGGTGTAAGAATCTTGTCTCTATATAGCTGACAGGTCAGAGTGCCTCTATAAAACAACTAAAGGTCGGTATGCCCATCAGCCATGATGCCTGAGCAGACCATCAGACCAACTCAACTATAATAGTTCTTTTCGACAATTTTAGAGGTCAGATATTGACTCTCGTGTTCTCTCCAGATGTGGACACGACTGAAGTGAACCCACCCCCAATCATCTTCTGTCCAAGACAAGTGTTCTCTGCACCATGATAGACGGTCTTTTTGGTGGTTTACAGTCAAGGAAATACAGACTACAAAGCACGTGGCATATAGGTCTCTTGCATTCAGTTTGTGGACTACCGTTATCCAGAAAATGAATGTTCCTGTTGCATTATACAGGGTGTCCCAAAAGGTCGTTTACAAACTTAACATGCTGGTCTGTCATATCATGATGAACAAGATTTACATAGGAACTTTTGTCCGAAAATTAAAACTGAGACCGCTAGAGGGCGATAAGTGCAGGTTTGGATGAGGAGAAAAAAAATGATATCGATAGCGGTGTTAATATGATTTTTATTATAAAACATCATTACATCACAGCAAATGCTCAAAATTCCTTCCATTCGCCACAATGCACGTTTCACAGCGTCGGCGCATGGATTCACGAACCCGTTCAAATTGGCCAGGAGTGTCACGGACACGTGCTGCCGCTTCCGCGATCCTGGCGATAAGATCCATGTCCGATGTTACAGGTGTCTCGTACACTATGGACTTCATGTGTCCCCACAGGTAGAAATCCAGGGGAGTCAGGTCGGGGGATCGCGGCGGCCATGGGACTGGTCCGCCTCTACCGATCCAGCGATTAGGATAAATCCTATCGAGGTATTCTCGAACAGCGTAGCTAAAGTGGGCAGGCGCTCCATCATGCTGAAACCAGATGTTTCGGCGTGTAGCGGCTGGAACGTCACCCATCAGATCCGGCAAAACTCTTTCTAAAAAAATGCGATAGGTATTTCCGTCGAGGCGTTCAGGTAGAAGGTAAGGGCCAATCAACATGTCACCGATAATACCAGCCCAAACGTTTACGCTGAAACGTTGTTGATGTGCATGGGCACGTGTACATCTTGGGTTTTCATGCGCCCATACGTGCATGTTGTGCAGGTTCACGACACCATCCCGTGTAAAGCAGGATTCATCAGAAAACAAAATCCATGATGGAAAATCTGGCTGTGCGACCCGCTGTTGCAAATACCAGCGTGAGAATGCAATGCGTTTGGGATAATCGTCAGCGCACAATGCCTGTACTTTTCGGAAGTGGTAAGGGTGTTGCATGTCATCGTGAAATATGCGCATTATGGTGGAACGAGCTACACCCAAGACACGTTCGCCTTCTCCGCGACTTCTTTGCGCGTTGATGGCATACTCCTGTAGCACGGTTTCCTCTACGACAGGTGTGCGTGTAGCACGTTCTCGACCGATGTGGCTACGTGCTACGAAAGCACCTGGTTCACATAATCTGCGGTGCAATCGTCCAAACAAATCATGACTTGGCTGACGTCTGTTTGGGAAGCGCTCAAGGTACGTCCGTGCCGCGGCTCATCCATTTCCTTCAGCGGCGCCGTATACGTAATGCATGTCGGCCATTTCTGCGTTACTAAACACATCCATCCTTCTCCTTCAACGTCCACGTCTGAAATGATTGTTTTTCCCACTCTCCCGTTTTCGTGCAATCATCGCCCTCCAGCGGTCGCAGTTTTAATTTTCGGACACAAGTTCCTATGTAAATCTTGTTCATCATGATACGACAGACCAGCATGTTAAGTTTGTAAACGACCTTTTGGGACACCCTGTATAGATTGAGAGACAGTTGTGTCGCTGCGCTATCTCTTTTGACTAAAAGTCTTATATAACGATTTTGAGCTGGATTTGTTTCCCTTCTGTTGCATTGACCTAATCAGTGGGCCACTGATCCTCTGACTCTGAACTGTTTCCACAATGATGACACAACATTTCTCTGAATGCCTGATGTCCATACAACAGGTAGACTGCAATTTGCCCACCTTGAATCTTCCAACTATTCGATAATCTTGTAGCATCGTCTACACGATGACGATTGACCATACTAACCATGGGAAAACAAACAAATTTTAAAAAAAGGATTGATGTAAGCTACGATGCTTCAAACGTTTTTACGCTACAAGCTTCGGCTAGCAAAAGAGGTACTCTACACAAACTTATCGCAGCACTACCACCTTTACGACGTCAAAGGCAGGCCACTGATTTCCAGAGGTGTCTGCGAAGAGCTTAGTTATCATCTGATGTCTTATTTACGTAAGAGCTTTACTTATTTTAGTTTTTTTTTTTTTTTTTTTTTTTTTTTTTTTTTTTTTTTTTTNCCTGAGACTGGGTATTTTTTTTTTTTTTTTGAAAAAAAAACTTTCTCCCTTTTTAATTGTTTTCATCAGTGCGTTTGATTTTTTTTTATTAAATGACCTTGTAGTACAATGTAAAATTAAAAAATCTTGAAAAATTTACTGTTTCAACCCAGAAGCTGGATTGGTTATGCAAAACCGTGAAAGATACGAAATAATTCCTAAATCGTGTATGGTTTCTTACCACACACAAGCAGGTTTTCTGCTTAAAAACTACCACCGAAAACAATTCGTAGACAGAATGGTTTTTTATCACACCCAAACAAGTTTGATCTGTAAAAGTCACGAAATAAATCTGAAGTCTCAACGGATTTCAACCCTATGGCAACATGTTTTCGCTGCGAAAACTACGAAGTAAATCTGTTGTCATGTGGATATTTAATGTCAGCGGATGAAATATCTATGTAAAAAAAGATGTGGATTTGTTAGATATGAATATTTTATGTCAGCACTATGGTTGGTGAGTATAATGAGTCATCTCAGGGATTTTATTAATTTTATTTCATTTTATAAGTGCAGTTGAACAACTGACCTAATTCTGAATTTTAATCTGACCTGAAAACCTCTTACGGTTAGGCTATCTACAAGGGAATTCTAACCCATGATCCGCCAACGGCTGAGAATATTTTACGTAAGTACTGTGGCCAGTGCGAGCAGAATTCGTACCATCCAACTACCACTTGGATTTGAATCTGGGTCTTACTCCCCAGAGCCACTGCTGCTCCATTTTTTTATTATGAAGAAAAATCTGAATTTGTTGTTACCTTAGAAGTCTCATATATTGGAGTCATAATTAAGTGTGAAGATGATCAAAAATATAATTGCCCACCTTGTTGCCATTCGTAACTTAACTTCCCTTAAATTTAAGTCGAAAGAAATATAATCAAGTAGAGTATCAATTTGATGATAAATTCTAATCTCAGTTTTATTTATGCGATGTTCAAAACCATAAAATTATTGCTGAAAAGTAAATATAGTAAAGTTTACCGTGTCTCTGGATCTATGGGAACATCAAAATATTCGATAATTATTAGAGAAGCGTTTTGGTAAAATTAACAATGAAATGTGGTTGTATATTGAGTGATAAAATTCGGTAAGTCTGTTAAAATTTTGTAATTTAACTTGATACCTTAGAGCATGGCAGTAAAAACCACTTAAGTGGTCAAATTTACTTTTCAGTTTTTTTTTCTCAAATGAATGTGTTTTTTTCCTAATAAATGTTAAAAATAATTGGAATTTTCGGTAAACCATCTCCATATGAAATAAAAAACTTACCAAATGTATGATTTAATTTGGTTTTACTGACCGGAAATATTTTTTCTTAACCGAAAATGCCATTACTGTGCAGGGCGGTAATTTTACCAGACTTTTTTTTCTTCGTGCAGAAACTAATTTCAAAGGTAAAGTTAACGTATAAAATAGCAAAACTTTATTGAGAAAACTCAAATTTTAGTTTAAACTTATGGTTATCCGCTTATGATTAGGACGGAAAAACTGAGAAACCATTCTATAAGCAATACTGCGTTAAACCTTTAAATATACAGAGAAAGTCTCAGTGTATAATTGTTTCATCATTTTTCTACCATGTATAAAATAATGTAATTATTTTTATGTTTAATAAATTAAAGCTTCAATATTACATTTGAAAAAAAAATAGATAACAGAAAACTAGAAACAAGTTTTGAAGTCGTATGCATTTGTTATATATGTGTTAAGTTTGAAGAGATAAAGTTAAAATGTATAATTATTTAAATAGGGATGAAGCAATCTATTTTTGTTCTGTAGTGAACAATAGTGGAGAAATAACTATTTTTTAATCAATCAAATATTGGTGGTACATTTTTAATAAAAATTCCTTTTGCCTTTTTGGTAAAATTCGGAGTCCAAAATAGGCTAGAGAGTTATTATTTTTTTTAAGGAATTAGACATGAGTATATACAATTTGCGTTTCGTTGAAATTATCACTTTTTTTCTTTTCTTTTTCTTTGTAGAACTTTAGATACATATTGCTCTTTCTTATTTTTGTAAACGTTTGAGGGAGAGGGTTTCAAAACTAAGAATAGTTTAAGAAAAAAAAACATTGACTTAGATATGGCACTTTCATTGCTAAGTGTGAACCGTTGTGAGTTGATGTTTTCTACCAGTTTCACATTAGTTATTAGGGCATAAATATTCACAATTGACGCTTGCCCCAAAACTCAAAAGTCATTTAAAAATTAACGGAAAAAAAACTCTTTTCAACTAGTGCCAATACTGAACCTCGAAATTAAAAATGGCATGCATCAAACACTGCTTCACTGATATCACATATTATTAAAAAAAACTAGCTTTTAAGACTTAAGTTTTTAAAGTAATTTATGTTTTGTCCTTGATATCGTAACTATCTGCTAATCATAAATTGATAAGTAACCCTGATTTGTTAGCAAGTCCTAAATGGCTTTTTCGAACCGTATTTAATATTAAAAATTAGAATTAAAAACCTGATCATTAGTTTAAGAATTATTCATAGTATTTTCCTTTTCCTTTTCTTCGGCAGCGTATTTCTCAAATTAATTGTTCGAGAAAGTTAAAATAATTTTATACGCGTTCTCACAGTTAATTTCAGTCCCACAGTAGACTTATCGTAAGAACAGGGTTCCCAGTAGAACACCGAAGTCAAGCACCACTGGTTGCTGTGAGTAAGCGGGTGGGTGACCACTTTGATCAGCCTAAGTAGGGACCGAGCGGGGACCAAAGCAGGAGAGCCATCCCCTCTGCAGAGGAACAAAATTGCGATGGTATGTCTTTGGATCATCCTCAGGAATGTTTCCTAGACCTTCGTCAGTAGCCCATTGTGCAACTCTAGTACAACGTAAAGTACCTGTCATAGTTAATTTCTTTATAGTGTCATAATTATTAAAATATTATGCATTTATAATTATTGAAATTGTATATATTCACGATTGTTGAAATAATATATATTCATAATTAATGAACTGACATATATGTTACGTTCGAAGTGAATAGTCGGTTATTATTAATACTAACCGGTCAATACTTCCTTCACGTTTTTATTGGGGATATTTCTGCCACGCCAACTGCAATCGCCAAGGCTCCAAAATTGATTTTAAAATTAAAATTTTTTTTCAAAAAAAAAAAAAAAAAAAAAAAAAAAAAAAAAAAAAAAAAAAAAAAAA
>NC_092207.1:35184588-35217016 GCF_043381705.1 Parasteatoda tepidariorum | reverse complement strand
TTTTTTTTTTTTTTTTTTTTTTTTTTTTTTAAATTTCTTGTGGGCCACTGCCTGGAAGTTGCCAAGACTTGGCGATTACTCTGTCACAGATTACGATATGGGAATCTCCTTTTCTTATTTCTCACTTTGACCATAAGAAGCTGTTATTATTAATTTTGACTGGTTAGTATTAATAATTACCGGATTTATCACTTTAACCGTAACACATATACAAAGAGGCATACCCATGTCCCAAAGCTATATAAACCGTTTAATCACATTGACCAAACTTCATTATCATTAATAATAACTGGTTGAAGAGAATAATTTGCGACTATTCTTACTTTGACCAAAAGAAGCTGTTATTAATTATTAATACTGATTTATTACTTTAACTGTGACATATATTCAGAATTCTTGAAATAATATATATTTAGAAATATTGCAGTCAAATTTTGAGATTGTTAAATATAACCAAAAGTTTTATCATCATTATTCTATTTGTACTTTTCATCTGTGCTAGACATTCATTAATAACTAATGAGGCAACAATTGATATGAACAAACTTTAAGATTGAAAGCCCTTTTCATTTGATCATAGAGACTGAAGAATTTTTTGAGATTTAATTATAACGGAGAGTAGCTTCTAAAATCATCCGAATAAAATTTTCGATGCAACCAAATGCATCTATAATTTAATTTATGCAAAATGATAACTTTGACGTAAATTAGTTTTGAAGTTCAAGTAATAATACAAGCTGAACATCTATCTAAAAATGAAAATGCAAACTAATTGAATTTCATGTTTTCATTACTTTTAAAACGCAAAGTTTGTTTGCGTAAAGAGTTTCTTTTTTATTAAAAAATAGTTCTTTATTAAGAAATATTGAGTATAATTTTAAGCAAAAAAATTGCTCATGTTCCATCATGATTTTCAATAAAATCTGTTCGCACAAAAACAAAAGGGTACTTGAATTAGTAAAATATTTGAAGTAAAAATAAGTTTTTTTAATAACATAAAATTTGAAAAGATATTTTTTATATCTTTAAACATAAATCATTCCTTTTTTATTAATGTGTTGCAAGTTAACATAATAAACTAAATTTAATTTTATCAGACTATTCCTTAACTATTAGTAATTTTAATGTTTTTCTAAAAATAGTTTTTTTTTAATTAATTTATTTTACAGTTTAAATTGTGAAGCATTATTGAAAAAATTAATTTTTGTTAATTAAAAAAATGAATGTTCTATTTAGTTGTAAAAATATCTAAACAGAAACACTTAAACGAATTCATTGTACAGTGAACTTGCAATGAATTAGAAAGAAAAAAAAATTGAAATTTTCTTGTTAATTTATTTACATAATGATTAAGTTTATTATTTTTGAAACTAAATTATAAAATAGTGTATTGCGTTAACTTTTAATCACCTTATATAAGTTATAAAATTATAAATTATTAAGTTATAAGTTATTAAGTTATAAGTTATTAAGTTATAAGTTATTAAGTTATGAGTTATTAAGTTATAAGTTATGAGTTATTAAGTTATAAGTTATTAAGATATAAGTTATTAATTTATAAGTTATTAAGTTATAAATTATTAAGTTATAAGTTATTAAGTTATAAGTTATTAAGTTATAAAGTTTTACCGGTAGTCCACCATTCATGAAAAGATTTTCTTGAACTACAGATAGGCATGAATCTTGTCAAAGCATTTTTTAATTAAAACTTAAAGATAAAATAAAATTAGTCATAAAAATAAGCAAATAAACAACAAGGCAAGTCAAATTTGATTTCTTTGTCCATTTACATTACGATCACATTTATCCAGACATTATTAAAAAAAAGTCATTTATATATGATTAAATCACAATAAAGCTAATTTAACACCATATTTTTTACATTTGCATAAAAATCAAATTTATTATTCTTTTGAACTAAATTATAATACAATCAGTTACACTCAGTTATAATTAATATCCGATTTTTCCTGTTGTATAAAACTGAAGAGAAAAGAATTTATTAAGTTTTAATAGGCATGAATCTGATTAAAGCATAATTTTTTTTAATCAAAACTTAATATTAAAAAAATAAAAAGAGTTTATTATTATTAATTTAATTTAACTATGATTATAATTTACCCATTTAAATAGTAATCAAATTTATTACTCTTTTAATATAAGTCATGAAACAAATGTATAATAAGTATTGAGTTGAGTTAGCTGCATGCAAAGCTGTTTGAATGTATGGGGCAAAATTTATTCATTAGATGCCTTTGATGATCGTTATCACTGAGAAAGTTAAAAAGCTAACTTTCTCTTTAGAAAACAAGCATAATAGTAAACAAAAGTATTTACAATTAGCTATCATATGTTGTACCTTAAGCCAACACAATGAACCGTTGGATGTTGACCATTGGACAAAACTCAGTAGAAGTTCTTTTCTTATGCACTTATTTGAATTTTGATATATATAAAATTAAAGTTGAGTTTTCAATTATCCTGCATAAACTCTTTTTAAAGCCCAGAGAGCTTGAGAACTTGAGAAAATGCAATAAGAAAAAAAAAAGAACAAAGAGCAATAAAAGAATAAAATTAAGAAGGACATTATCGCAATCGGATTTTTAACCCCCTCCGCCCCAGTACCGCTCAATCAATGTGATACAACGAAGCGCACGGCAAAAGAAAATAAGGGGCCTATCCATAATGACGTAATCCCTACAAAGAGTAACTAAGGGGTCCGGATAAGCACCAATTTTAAAAAATTGTCCAGCTATGCTGAGTAAAATGTCTACTCTGTAAAAAAAGGGTTTTTTCAAAATTGAGCAAAAATTCGTCAAAATATCTCCGAAACATATTATTGTCGAATTTGAAAATCCCATGTATTCATAATTGAAAAAGCAAATACACACTTACGCAAAAGCACGCAAATACAAATATTCATTGTCTCAAAAGTGCATTGGAAGGAGAAATATGTGAGAAAAATGCTTTGTCTGCTGGCAGGGTTCGAACCAAGGACCACAGAGATCATTGTAAAATACTCTAACCACCATACTTGTACAACTTGTAGAAATTTTTCGGATGAAATGGTTAAATAGCAATTTATTTAATTGTTAATTTACCAAATTCAATCAAAAAAAGTCAAGTAACCATAAATAAGATGGTATTGAAAGTATTAACTGTGAGAAAAACCGTTTATTAACTGCTTTAACCTAATACGGTAAAGCAATCAGAATTTTATTTCACTGACTAGTCTTACCTAATGAAGCCACTTTTCCTTGCAGATAATTAAGTGTAAAAGCTATTATTAATCGATTTTCTGAGAGCTTTTTAATGCATGATCAGATCCAATTGCTTAAATGACCTTTATTCAGAAATTGGAAATTCAGAATTATATTCAGAATTATTCAGAATTCAGAATTATAGAATGTATAAAATTTTCTGAAGTAATATGCAAGCAATTTAGGAAATTAAAAATATTGAGCATTTTCCAGATTATAAAGAGTACAAACTATAAAACTGACCAACTTTTCATCCACTCTGAATAACTTTTGATCTAAAGATCTGATCTTCAAGTTCGAGGACTCAATCTGCAAGGTTCGAAGGGGTGGCGATATTTTTAGATACGAAATTAGAGGGAAGAGCCGAGAATCAAAAATCACCGATTTCGCTCAAATGCTGCATTTTGGCTTTTTTTTTTTTTTTTTAATGATGTAAAACATTATATACTTTACAATTAAAAAGCTTTTCAGATGTTATAAAATAAAATAATGAAAAGTAATAAATATTTACTAAAAGTTATACTTTGCATGGAATTATATTTGGATAAATAAATTTTATAATTGTGTACAAAATGCTTTGAATTTGCTTAAAAAGTTCTCGAGATAATATAAAGTACACAAAAAGTAAAATGAACATTAACTTTGCACAAACTTTAACAAAATAAGCACAAACTTTGAGTCACTCTCCTGACCAAACTATTGTGACCATATATCACAGATTGAAGCTAGCCTATTTATTTTTCTTGGAGGGAGGGGGATACGAATCCATCAAAAAAGGTACGTTTATTCAGAAGAAGTACGTTTTTGTATCTCATTTCCTAACTTAAAATATCGTAAGCACTAATTAATTAGCATATTTGAGATCAGCCCCTCTACCATTATAAAATTGAGTCCCAGTACGTGAAGATCCGATCATTAGATCAAAAGTTATTAAGCTTGTTCGCTTATTCATTTATTTTTTTTGCACACTGTATATTGTGGACTTTGATTTGATTAAATATAGCATGCTCTAGAAACAAGCAAAAAGAAATAAAAAGGAAAAATTCAATAGACATTAAAAAAATCCTCCGACTTTTCTGTGTAAACTCAAATCACGAATATCCATTTTTTGTAATTAAACAAAACATAAGAAGAAACTCTGAATTGTGACTATATGTATTAAAAATAAACATAATATTAGAAGCTTGGTCATGTGAGAGACAGAATCAAATGAGACAAAAATAGTGAGAAATTTAGGAAACAGACAAAAAAAAAAAAAGAAAAAGAAAAAGAAAGCACGAACAAAAATTTTTTGAGCTAAACTAAATTTATTCTACCCTTTTTTGTGAACACCTTTTATTCCGTAAATAATTTTCCTATTCTTTTTATTTCTGTTTGTTTGTTGTAACACGCTTTTTTCCATGTTTGATTTCATGTCACACAAGGCCTGGTTTCTAATTTTTTGTTTAATTTTAGTTCACACATATGGTCAAAAGTACTATAAACTTTATTTTTTTCTTTATTTAAAAAAAAATTATTTTGATGATTTTTTATAGAGTTTACAGAAAAACGTAGAATGAATTTAGATTTCCTACTTACTGTTGTATACTATTTTTCACTCTTTTCCTCACATTTGATTTTGTGTCTCGCATATGATCCAATTTCATGTTAATTTTTATGCATATAATCAAAAGCTACAGTTTATTTTTTTTTCTTTGTTTGAAAAATTGACTTAGGGTGATTTACTAAACCAAGAAAACCAAAAAAGAAAAAAAAAAAGGAAATTAATTAGTTTAGCTCTAATACATTTATCCTTTTTTTCTTATTTGTTTGTTTGCACCCTCTATATGTCGCATTTAATTTTGTTTCTGACGCCTGACGAAACACAGTCATTAATTTTCTTGCAACACATAGTTTAAAACTATAGATTTTTTTTGCACGTTTTATTTGAATTAAGTTTAAAAAATAAATCAAGTGTAGCTTTTTTTTTCCGAGCATACAAAGATGAGAAGAATAACTTATAATAATAAAATATCGATATAAAAATAATTAAGGTGTTCAAAATCTCCTTACCGTTACTGATTATATTGAAAAGTAATTTCATAGGGATTTTTATTTCTAGTTAGTATTTTTTTCTTCTTTAAAAAATTAGTTAAAATTTTAATTTGATTTTAAGATTCAGGTAGTAGGAAGCATTGCTTTCTTAACTTTTAGTTGTGCTGCCATCTATTAGAAAAAAAGAAAGATTTTTTGTCACGAGAAATATTTTTCTTATCTTAATATCAATTGAAGTAGATAAAATATCATTACGAAATATGATTTTATATAAATGTTTTCATTTTTGCGTATTTTATCACCGCGAAAGTAAACTTAGACTTATGACTGAAAGGCAATTTTTATTTTATTTATAGTTGTAAATCCGTATTAATTTACTAAAAAAAAATATAATTATAATTTTATTTTTTCTAAATAAATATGTATTTTCTAAATAAATAAATATAATTTTTTATGTTATTAAATTTAGTTATATTCATGGATACAGTTTTTTTCCTTTCTTTTTCTGTTTCCGGATAGATGAAAGAAAAATTAATTGCATATAATATTTTTACTGTAGGCTTCTTTTTTTAAATATGAGATATTAAAGCATGAATAAAATATGTAAACAAAAAAAAAATATTAAAATGAATAAAACGGCTAAAGCTTTTCATAAATAAAAAGCATAACCTTACTTCAGTGTCTGCATTTAATTAATAATATTTATCTTATGCACCACATTATAAGATTTTCGCAATAAAACTGCCTTTTTCTTTTATACTATATTTAGACTGCAATAGATTTAGTATTAAATTCCCGCTATGCTCAGTGCATCAAATAGTAGGAAGTCAGTGTACCTACCATAGTTGTAATACGTTCTGGTTGCCCATTACTAAAAATTATGTTTTCTTATAAACACCATAATCATGCACAGTGAAAAATGTCGGTTTAAATTACAATAAAAAGTACCGGAAACCAGGTTGACAGTACTTTTTTACTGCTAAAGCCATTTTTTACCGTAAAATTTTATGGAATGAAACATCTGATATATCGTAGTTTTTACAATAATATTTACAGCAAAATCACTAAATCACCCTAATTAGATACACATTTCTGTAAAAATTACGGTATAAAATTTCACGGTGAAATGGATTTTTTAGATGCTGCAATTATTCGTTGCACAATTATCATATGACAAAGAAGCAACACATTTGAAAAGGACAGATCTGATTCAGTAAAAACCAACAAAAAAAGTGGCAATGAATGTTTAATGATAATAATTCTAACCCATCAGAAGTATGTACATAATAGACCCATTAATAGTTATTACTTTAATATTTACCACACTTTAATGTTAAACTTAACGCCAATTAACATATATTTTTGAAGAAAATATCAGAACAACATGAAAGTAAATAAAAAAAATCAGTTTACATTAGTGTTTACAATTTAAAATAGTTGCGAAGAGCAAAATAAGCATTGGAATAATCTAAAACTAGCCTATTTGCCTAGCTAGTATGAAATTTAATCATCTTTTGCTAGGTGCCATCTTTGAGCCTAGTACAAAAATGTTTTTGATGTTAATAATCCCTTCCTCGCTCTGCATGATCTCAATAGCAATTTGTCGGAATTATCAAAGACTTCTATTTCAGATTGTTACTAATACTTTTTATTAAAAAGATCATTTAGACTATAAATTTAGGTTTGTAAATTTGAGAAGTTCTCTAGTAATCCTATGATGAGTTACTGGAAGTACCGTTTAGGTAAATTTATGACTCTACTTAAATGATCTCATTAGCAATTCGCCGGAATTATCAAAGATTTCTTTTTCAGATTGTTATTAATACTTTTTATTAAAAAGATCATTTAGACTATAGATTTAGGTTTGTAAAATTAAGTTCTCTAGTAATCCTATGATGAGTTACTCGAAGTACCGTATAGGTAAATTTATGACTCTACTTAAATGACTTTTGATTTACCCTTCTCTCTATATGAGGAATATTGAATAGCAAAATTTACAATAACAAATATAAACAAATAAATAAATTTATGACAAATTAATAACAAATAAATTTATGACTCTACTTAAATGGCTTTTGCAAAATTTACAATAACAAGAAGTGGTTCTGATCTTGGAGCAAATCTCAGGGAAGGTCAAAGGTCGACTTGAAATTGTGCTATCAGAAGCTCCCTGCTTGGCCAAGAGATCAGCATTCTCATTACCAAAGAGGCCAAAGAGCCACTGTCTTGGTCTGGAAAAGAAAGACCTCTACTCTGGTCCCTTACTTGTATTTGATTTCCTGAAGACTTTCGAGCTCATTGACTTGGTTAGCCTACGGCTGACCAAGAGGAATAAGTCAACAACAACAACAATAACAAAAAAGAATTTTTTTCGAGAAAAATTTTCTAAGCATTTCATTTTACTTATTATTTTCAGTTTTTTATAACTTATTTATTTATTTATATAAAATGCTTTTTTACTCTCTAGATTTAGGTCAATAACTTCAAAAGTTCTTTTGAAATCCGATGATGAGTCACAGAAAATACGAGAGATTAATTAATTTTTAAGTCCAATATTTGACTTCTGATTTAGCTTTCACTGGGTAAAAAATTATTACACATGATAACAAAGTAACTTTTTCCCTATGCAACTCTTATAGAATTCTTTTTTTTTTTTTTATAAAATTTCTTATAATTAATTTTTCTTACATTTAGGCTTTGGACTTCGGTAAGTTCATCGTAAAGTAAGGTAAGTTCAGAAACGCTCTTGAAATCCGAAAATGAGTTACAGGAAGTACCGTAATTTATGACTCAACATACTAATGACATCTAATTTTTACTTCTCTCTCTACGGGGTCAAAAATTATTAAATTATAGTTTAGCAAAAAACATGCTTTCAAAATCAGTTTTTCTAATATTTAAGTTATTATTTTATTATAATTTATTTTGGATAAAAGACTTATTTAGGTTCAAGATTGGGGTGTGTAAATTTAAGAAATTTGTTGTAAATTTATTGAAACCTTTTTGAGTGCTCCTCACACAAATGTATTGCTATATTTTGCTTTGGCTATATTGATACAATATTAGAAAGCACTTCTTTTTGCAGATATAATCGTGTGAGCTGATAAAAAAAGATTATCTTTTATTTTTCTGATTTTTATAATTTTTTTTCCATGTTTTCTTTACATTTTGAACTATATATATATAAAATGATAATTAAAAAAACAAGTAAGTTGTTTGTATGAAATAATCAATAAATAAGCGAGTTTTAGGATTATGCGCAAATTTTTTTTCATTTAAATTTTATTTTCTGAATTAACGAATTAAGGCTGTTAACATTATTTTAAGGACTAAGAGTTCAAATTCGGAAAATGTTGCTCGGAAATGTTTTATGTTGCTCTGAATGACCGAAATTTCCACTTAGGAGAATGTCGACGTTCTGCGTTGATGTTAGCATATTTATTAAGTTTCATTAGTTTCTCTTAAGTCAATAAATGTCGAAATTTAGAATATATTGATGGTGAATGTTGTATTTGAATATTTTTACTTTTGTGAATATTTTCATCGCTTCCGGCAACTGTCAACATTCAATATGGACTGAAGGAAGGCGTGTAAGGGGAAAATAATCTAAACGAACATTTTTAATTCAAAATACATTGCTGAATTTCGATGATTGCAGACATTCACCAAAATGACTGTGAGAATGTCAACATTCATAGAAAGAAATGGACATTCACTGAATTTTATGGCATACAAAATCGCCTGTTGTAATTTTAAAATTTAGAATTTAGGTGAATATATTACTCATGAAGAATCAAGATTGATAAAGCCTTGAAAGTAGACTGAATCATAAATCAGGAGTGATTTCGACTCAAGAAAGTAAAAGAAAACAATTTTACTTACGTGCAATTGTATAATCTAAAAATTTAAAAGTTGAGACTAGATATAGAGTCCTCCATAGAAGTATTATTCCATGTTTCCTGATAGAAGAAAAAAAAAGTTGTTAGGCAAATTTAAAATAGATTAACATTCTATCAAACGATGTACACTGAAAAAGAATCTGGGTCAAATTACAGTAACAAGTACCAGCTCTCAATGTGACAATTCTTTTTACAATGTGACAAGACTTAATGCAACAAAAAAAATCCGATGTAGCGTGATTTTATACAATAATATTTATAGTGAAATCACTTAAAATAAGAATAAAAGTATAAAACATTACCGTAAAAATGTATTCTACGGAAAAATACAGATGCTGTACACTGTGAAAAATTCTGGGTGAAATTACGGTATAAAGTACCGGCATTCTGGGTGAAACATCACTTCTATATTTTTTATCGTAAAATCTATTTTTACAGTAAAATATTACGTCGTAATTTTAACAGTAATATTTATTTAATTACAGGGATTCAGTTATTTCATGATAATTATTGCTGCAAAAATTAAGGAATATCACATTTTTTGTTCCGTAACATGTTCCGGTAAAAAGAGAATTTAGGGTAAAATTATTTACCGTTGTTTAAATCGGATTTTTTTACAGTGCAGTTAATATGCTAGTACATTTTATCGCATTTTAAACCGGAATTTGTTTTACAGTGTACTCAAGTTATCTTTTCAACTCTGTAGTGCAATAACCTGTTGCACAAATAAATGTTACTTGTAGAAAATGTGCATGTACCGAGTTAAGTTATTTGAAGTGTAAAATAAAATACTTTTTTTTCTTTCACCTAGAATTTACTTATTAGAATTGACATTTCTATACGTATTGCTATTGCGCAAGATGGTGGACGCACAAAGTAACAAACCTTACAAACATTTAAGTCGTTTTTGTGGTGTGGTTTACTTGAAGTTGACCTTAAGAACAACCTTCAAAAAGTCAACCTGAAGGTTTTATAATCAAGTATCATATTTTAAAGGTTGTTCTTAATTTATTAACTTCATATAGTGACTTCATATTTTCTCTTTAAATTACGCAACTCTACTCTATATTTTCTAATTGAACTGTTTATTTAGGGTCCGCCTGAGATACTTAACTGAATATTCCCAAAATTGTACATATATTTACAAATTCATTACAGTGAATAATTTCACCTTCTTTCAAACAAAACTAATGAGGTATAAATGCATGCAAAAGTGGTTTACTTTCAGAATCTAAATTGCGAAATAAAACACCTTTCATGGACAAAAAAACTTTAAGTATCAAAAAAACACCAGATTTTGATATCTGACAGGTTCACCAGAAGATGGATGTTTGACCAGTGTAAAAAAATTCAACAAAAGGGTGTTTCATCATGCATTTTAAAAGGTAGTTTTTAAAATTGTGAAAAAGAATGCAAAATTGTTTACTTACAAAATCTAAAAGGTGGAATAAAACACCTTTCATTGAAAAACAAAACTTAAAAGTATGAAAAAAAGCACCAGAGCTTGATATCTGACAGGTTCACCAGAACATACATGTTTGACCAGTGTAAAAAAATTCAACAAAAGGGTGTTTCATCATGCATTTTAAAAGGTAGTTTTTAAAATTGTGAAAATGAATGCAAAATTGTTTACTTACAAAATCTAAAAGGTGGAATAAAACACCTTTCATTGAAAAACAAAACTTAAAAGTATGAAAAAAAGCACCAGAGCTTGATATCTGACAGGTTCACCAGAAGATAGATGTTTGACCAGTGTAAAAAAATTCAAAAAAAGGGTGTTTCATCATGCATTTTAAAAGGTAGTTTTTAAAGTGTAAAAATGAATGCAAAATTGTTTACTTGCAAAATCTAAAAGGTGAAATAAAACACCTTTCATTGAAAAACAAAACTTAAAGTATGAAAAAAGCACCAGAGCTTGATATCTGACAGGTTCACCAAAAGATGCATGTCTGACAAGTGTAAAAAAGTACACATGGGGTTGAAAATGCGGTTATACTATGAACCAAAAATAATTTCATCAATGTACTTTAAAATTCATTTACACCGCAAAATCAGCCTCATATGTCTCTTAAAAGCACCTTACTTTTTGTTAAGGAAAACAGTATAGTTAAACACTTAGATAACTTAAAGCCATCCTTAGTAGAAAAAAAATCTATCATTGTTTCATTATCCTGAACATAAACAATTTATTAAAGAGTGTAAAAATAAACTTTATTTGCTGAGACATTTAAGTACTCTGAATACAAGCATCATAATTTAGCTACTTATTTTATTTCCTTAAATTATTTAACGTAAAAAGATACTTTTGAGTAAGCCAAGGAAAATAAATTAAAACATTTGTAAACGTAAAGCTTTAATACTAAAATAATTTTTAAAGTTTTAGTTTTTAACTAGAAGGATAATTTTAAAGCTAAGAAAAATCAACTTATTTTTTTCCTCATGTTATTCCTGATGCATGTTATTTTATATAACAAATAGAAGAAAAACGTATATAAATGGTAAAAATACAAATCATATTAAACTTACACAAACATACACTGAGAAAAAAATATTATCAGAACTAGTAGAACACTGTAAAATTTACAGTGTTACTGGTCCTAGGGGAGCACCAAAAAGCACGGTGATTTTTATCGAAGAGCTTTCATAATGGCTTCTGGCAAAATTGGCAATAAAATTTGGTTTTATTACCATGCTGTTTGATAGTAAATGAGGTAAAATTTGGTAATCTTTTCCCAATACCTCAGAGCATGGCATAAAAAACATTTATTAACATTAAACGGTAACACTAAACGGTAAAAATTAACATTTTAGTTTTGTATTTTTACTAAATGTGTAGTAATAAGAACTCTAATTTTGAAAACCAGTATTTCCAGTAAACAGTTACCATATGAAAGGAAAAATTACCAATTGAATGGTTTAGATACCATATATTTTGGTTCAACAACCAGAATCGTGGTTTTTTCCTAACAGAAGTGTTTTTTATCAAAGAAGGACGGAAATTTTAGTAATTCTATCAGAATTTTTTTCTCCGCGCGGAGTATGTTAATTACAAAACAGAGCGCCAGATTAACTTTTTATCTAATGAGGGGAATTAATCATGTTAAAAATCATCAATTCAAAGGGTCGAAATTTTACATGCTAACTATGCAGTTTTGGTTCCAAAGATTTGGGTTACGAAATCAATAATAAACTGTCTCTGAATAAATATACGAATCGGTAGTGGTAGCAATATAGGCTCAACGTTGAAAATATGGTCCCGATAGTTATTAAACTACAGGAAAGTGGTCACTAAAATATCTATTTTTATGCTGATTTGGCTATATATGTATTGTGCTTTATCTCTGGAACTATTTTATCGAATTGAAATATTTCAGCATGCATTTATAAAACTTATTTTTTCAACTAAAAATCCGCACTAAAAGTTGATAACAATTATTAGTTGTTATTTTTTTTATTTATATTCGAAAAAATTAAATTATGAAGAATGTAATTTTACATATAATTTTAAAAGAGATAATTGAAAAAATTCAAAATTTGAATGAAATCAGTGAAAAACTTTTTTAAAAAAAGCAATATTTATAAATACCCCAGTTTTGAGAACTACTTGACCAATTTAGTTCAAATTTCGTCGAAATTTCGTTCAATTTATAATTACATAGTCTTAAGCGACTTAAAAAATTTATATGCTTTAATTTATTAGTAATGTATGTAATATAATGTAATAAATAATTGTCAGTGTAGATTTATTTTGTGAATAACGTGCAATTGCGCGCAAAAATTTTAAAAGATCAGAAAACATAAAATTAACAATAGGTCGAAATACAGACTATGCTATTGCACTGTTAGAAATTTCACTGAAAAAAGGATTAAATAGCAATTAATTTATTTGTTATTTTACCATATTCAAACAAAACAGTCAAATAGCCGTAAATAAGATGGCATTCAAACTGTTAACTGTGAGAAAACAGTTTATTAACTGCTTTCACCTAATATGGTTAAGCAACTAGAATTTTATCGCCCCAATTAAACCCACGTAATGAAGTCATTTAGTTCTCTGCTGATGAGTACATATTATAGCAGAGAGGGATAATTTATCAATTTCATGACCGAGAGAAGGGGTATGAGTCCCAGCCTTGACTCCTCAATATTTTCTCCAAGCCCTTCAACATATGAAGAGCTGCCAGTGTCTTACTCTCCCCAATTTGTGACCCTGAGCTGTTAGAATACGATGTTCTCCTTAACTCGTAGATGGCGGCACTATAAGGCTGCTAAACTATCTCCAATAAAATTTACTTTTTTACGGTTTTGAAACCATGCCAGTTACATATGGTTAAAAAAACGTATAGTTTTGTGTTCATAGTTTCGTTACCATACCTGTTGTAAATGGTTTCAAAACCGTAATAGTAAAATAAATGTTCTTTACCGTAAAACTAAATTGTATGGACAGACTGCTGTCGGTCATTTTACTATAATTTAAGAATGAAAATTCAACAGTGTAGGACTGAAATAAGACTAGTAAATATTAAAGCCAGGGGCGGATCCAGAAATTTTTCCTGGGAGGGGGGTGATAGACTCAGATCCCCCCCACAAATAATTTTTTTTATAAAAATTTTTTTAAAACTATTTCTGGGTTCTTAATGCTAGTTTTCGCATTTATTTTTTTCATAATGAACAATAGAACAATACATAAATAATTAAGTATTCAAAATCCTAAGTGTAATCTTAAAATATGAAATGTAAAGCGAATTTCCTTTTAATCTTTTGGATAATGATTCTTGAAACAGTGAAGAACTTAATTAGATGGAAAAAAATCGATTTTTCCGACCTATTTAGGTGTACATGCCTCCTTAAATAATTTTTAAAATATTTTATTTCTTCTGTAAACTATTAAAAAAATTATTATTTCTATTTTTTCAATTTTAAGGGGGGAGGGGTCATGACCCCTATGACCCCACGCTGGATCCGCCACTGATTAAAGCGGAACAGTATTTAAAAAAAGAGGAACGACATTTCGACGGAAACGAAATTGATGAATTTGATTTAAAAACGTTATTAATTCCTTTATTTTATACTTCAAAGTTTTGTGATTATTTAAAAAATATATATTTAATTTTCTTCATACTCACACTGCATATATGCTGAAAGAAACTGTCTCATTTATGTTGCTTTCAATTAATATTCATTAGCATTATTATCTGTAGAGGAAAAAAATTAAGGATAAAAAAAATCGAGTAATAAATAAAACCGTTTGCACAAAATATGAAGATTTTACTACCTGGTAGACATTAAATAAATATAATTAAGTAAAAATTTTAGTCAACTGTCCGTATTCATATGTCATCATAATCGTAGTAAATTTCAAATTGAAATGTGACAAATTTAGCTTGCTCTACCTAACTTTAAATTTTCCATAAAAAAGCTCTTGTCAAAATAAAAATACTTATTCAAGAGTAGAAGAAAAAGATTTAAAAGAACATAAAAAAATTATGTCTTATTTAACGCTTTTTATTACACTTTTTCAAGATGTAATTAATAACATTTAATAAGAATTAAATATATACTCAGCTTATACGAAATAATTTAATTAAAATATATGTTTAATTATTATATTGACAGAAATAAATAAAAGTAATCTCTATTTTTTCCTATTAATCACATAGATAAATATCCATAATAAATTTACAATTTAACTTCACTTTTACGGATTATTTCTTACATATCTTCAGGTGAGAAATCTCTAAGTTTAACTAAAATGAATAAAATTATTTAACTTCAAATTTGTTTGCATTTAGTGCTTATTTTTAAAATAAATTGATTTAGAAATTCATAGAAAACTTAAAAATAACACCAATTCGGAATTGTAAGCTTATTTGTTTTTGTTAGAAAAAAATTGTCAAATTACATAATTAAAATTGAATAAAATGAAAATAATAGTATTTGTACTATGAATAGTTTTGATTAAAAAAAAAACTAAATTAAAAATATTCGAAATAACATAGTTAAAGAAAAATGACAGTTTTGAACAATGTTTAATTAAATGAAAACTAGTTTCGATCTCGTTCTCTTTTTATTATAAATTCAATTTAAGGAAAACGCTTTACATTCAAATCGCTTTACTTAACGTTATTTGATTTCTTTCCATGACTATCAACGAAAAATGGGTTTAATACATTCTTAAAATCGACGATAGAAGCTTTTGGACTTACAATGAGATTCAAATATGTATAATTTATTTATATCATTGCAGGAATGTTTAATCCACTCTTCGCTGTGCAAATGTAATGTTTTTTAGTGATGAAAAAGCTACATTTAATAAAAAAAATTTGGGACATTTATGCTTCAACAAAGTGAACATTTTATATTATTAGCTACCATTTCAATGAAAAAATAATCACAATAAAATGATTTCAGAGCGACATATAAATGTTTATATTGATAGTATATAAAGATGGATTAAACGTCTTAATTTTGCAAAATAAATATTAATTGAGTGAAAAGAAATTTTACCCACTGTATCTTTAAACGATGATTTGTTAAAAAAGGAACAGTGTTGCCAAATGAATTAATAAACAGATTACCTTAACAATTTGATTTAAATGCTTCAGGTTTTTATTTTTATTTAAGTAAGAAATACGTTTTAAAATTAAATTTTAAATTTTAAATTAAATTTTAAAATTAAATATTTAAAACCCTTATAAAGCTGATAAATTAGTTTCCAATTTCAAATAAAATCCCAGTTTTTTGAATCAATAGTTAGTTTTTTAAAAGAACAAGAGATTAGCAGTAGTTGAATGTTTACTCATTGAGAAATCAATAAAACTTAATAAATATTTTCGAACATTCTCCGAAGAGACTTTCCTTACATCGACATCTTAAGAGAATGTCGACATTCACAAATATAGCTTTTTCAGAGCAACATATATATATAAACCCCTTGTATATTTCTTTTTTACTTTAGAGGTACAGTATGCAAAATTAAAAAAAGAAAATATGAAATCTTTAACTTTCCCTTCTGTGTGAGAATTAACTCAGATTATATCCTCAGAGTAGGGAACGTAGATAAATTGAAAGCAGCTAGTGGCAAATGCTTTTAACTGTTAGTAAGCATGTTAACTGTATTACAACAGTAAAAAAGGCAAAAATAAAATATTTATTGAAATATATAGATTTTTGATTTGTTTAAATAAAGTCTGCACAAACACATTGAAAAAAGTTTGTAATTTTGACATTGAACTATTTTGAAAACGGCTTCTATCTTTTTAACTGATAGCAGAGAACTTTAAGTGTTTTTTACATACTACTACACATGAAAAAAAATATGTGAACTTCGGTTAAATATGGTTAATAATAAATTAAAGCTTATCGATCTAAAGATTTACAGTATGTGTTTAATTTTCTTATCATATTGTTGGAAGTAACTCTCACTTTTATCGATTACACCTTCATTGAATTCATTCAAATTATCATTTCGTCATGATGAATTACATGCTTTTTGGTGAAACGAGAACACTAAAATATTTATCGAAACTGATCTCGCTCTAGCATGTCATCGTTTTAGTATATTCGATTTTATGTTTTCCTCCTGTTCCTTTACGTCGCCATAGTCGACTACCATAGCAAAATTTGCTTATTTTCCAAGATTCATAAGAAATATAAATATTTATGACAGCAATTCATGAATTTTATTTTAAAATGGTCGTCAAAAAGCCGACACAATTTTGGGTTTACGACAATTGATGTTCAACTCCGTAGTCTTGTGATTTTGAATCTAATCTAGAAGACAAGGGAACTCTTGGATCAAGTATTGGGTGGAATTCGCCTTCGTGGAGGAATTTTTTAATGGAACTAACCCGTATTTGCTTTACATGGAGAAGTAAATCTCTCACGGTTAGTCTGATGGCAAAGGGACTGAAACCCATGATCCGTCAACAATTGAGGATATTTTACGTCAGCACTCTGGTCGGTGCTAGCCGGGTGAGGATTTCGTATCGACCTGTCAGCCCTGGGATACGAACCCGGTTCACCTCGACGGAAGGTGAAATTCATGAATCATGAATCGTTCTATCCCCAGAGTAACCACGGCTCTGTAATTCATGAATTGTAAAATCCAGGCAACTTTAAATACGAACATATTTTTAAATCGCAATTATTAATTCACGGAGAAAAAAAGTTACGATGAAATTACTGCCCTGTATGATAATAACATGAAGAGAAAAAAAGTGGTTAAACCAACGGTACTTGACCCCTTCCTTTAAGGAGAAGGCAACGATTATATAAACCAAAAGCTAGAACCGCTTTCAACAATTTTTGAAAATTACGGAGAGCATCAAGCATAAAATCTCCACAAAAATAAGTGCTTTTAAAGTTGTCGTTCGCTTTTGTAAGTTGCTGAATGCTAGTACCCCCGCAAAGCTGAAATAGAAAAACTGAAACCACTCTAGAACAAATGTTTAAGAATAATTTTAAAATTTTCCAGCCTAACACTATTTCAAATAAATATCTTCTAATAAAAGCAAAACTGTCATTTATTCATGAAAAAAATTTCGAAGAAAAGATGGAGATGGACTGGACATATTCTTCGAAAAACATGGGATAGCCCTGCTATCATCGCACTTGGGCACCCGGTAAAAAGCGGAAAAGAGGAAGGCCGAGACTTACTTGGCAAAAATACATGCAGCAAAGATCTGTACAAAGTAAAACTAAATGGAGGAGACAAGAGGTCTAGATCAGGACAGGGGTGCCTGGAAAATGAGACTTGAGATCTTATGTGCCATCTGGTGCGAGGAGAATAGTTAGTTAACCCCTCCATTTCGTAATTTTTCAGATCATATGGTAACGGTTTACAGAAAATACTTGATCCCAAAATTATAGTTCTTATTACCGCACGTGTAAGTAGAATATACAAAACTGAGAATTAAATTTAACTGAATAAATCGTTTTTATGTCATGCTCTAAAGTATTATGGTAAAATTATCCAATTTTATTTCATATGTTGAATTTTATCTTATGTTATAATACTATATTGTATTGTTAATTTCGCCAAAAACATTACAAAAGAACTTCAGTAAAAATTACCGAGCTTTTGGGTGCTCCCATAAAACCAGAAATACTTTAAATTTAACCCTATTCTGGTAATTTAAAACATACTTTTTTTCTCAGTATTATAACAAGTTTTCCAATTTATTTTTAATTTATTTATTTATTTTAGCCGTTTGCATTGAGAGACGGTCGTGCTGATTGCTTTTCAAGCAGACTTCCTAGGTTCGATCCCTGTCTATACCTGAGTTGTCATTCACTCATAACTCTTTTATATCATGCTTTATTTATTATTCGATTGTATTGTTGTTGCGTTAGAACTAATAATTTTATATGAAATTTCTATCATCAAACAAGAGAAGATAGAATTTCCTCAGTTTAACGAAATGTTCACTCGTAGCAATTTACAAGAAACGATTCCTCCAAAAATGGGAAAAAAAATGTATTGCGAAAAAATTACCCACCGTTTTCAAAGTGCATCGCGTGAAAGTTTGAAAAATATACAATAACATAGCAAATAAATATTAATTGATCAAATACAGTAACTAATTAATTTTGTTGTTACAAATAATAAACTAAACACATTTATGAAAAAATATACATGTTATTATTTAACGCAATACTTGCTTTGGATAGGTGAATTAAGCTAGAATTTCCTCCTAATCAATTTAACTCGTATCAGAAAAATCTGCCAAATTAAACAGCTTTACTTAGCTTTCTTACATTTTTCTGTAACATAAGTTTAAAAAAAATTGGCTAAAGAGAGCAGGANATATTTCACGTCAACACTGTGGTCGGTGCAAGCCAGATGCGGAATTCGTATCGACTGGGATTCGAACCCGGTTCGCCGCATTGGGAGGCGAACTCTCTATCCCCTGAGCCATCGCGGCTCATAATTCATGAATTGTAAAATCCAGGAAATTTTAAATACAAACATATTTTTGAAACGCATTCATTAATTCACGGAGAAGAAAGTTTCAATGAAATTACCGCCCTGTATGATAATAACATTTCTGGAGGGAAAAAAAACTGGCTAAACCAAAATATACGGTACTTGAACCCTTCCGTTAAGGAGAAAGCAACGATTATATAAAACTAGAGCCTCTTTCAGCAACCTTTGAAAAATTTGGAGAGCATCAAACATAAAATCTCCACAAAAATAAATGCTTCTAAAGCTGTCATTCGCTTTTGTATCGTGCTGAATGCCTGTATCCCCACAAAACTGAAATAGAAAAGCAGAAAACACTCCAGAACAAATGTTTAAGAACAATTTTAAAATTTACATCTGTCCTAACACTATTTCAAATAAAGATCTTCTAATAAAAGCAAAACTATCACCCATTCATGATGAAATTTCTAAGAAAAGATGGAGATGGACTGGACATATTCTTCGTCAAACACGGGATAGTCCTGCTAACATCGCACTTGGGCACCCGGTAGAAAACGTAAAAGAGGAAGGCCAAGACTTACTTGGCAAAGATACATGCAGCATGATCTGTACAAAGCAGAACTAAATGAATGGGAGGAGGCAAGAGGGTTAGCTCAAAACAGGGGTGCCTGGGAAATGAGACTTGATATCTTATGTGCCAGCTGGTGCGAAGAGAATAGTTATAGTTAACCCCTTCATTTTTCTTCTCGATCATATGGTAACGGTTTACTGAAAATACTTGCTCCCAAAATTATAGTTCTTATTACCGCATGTGTAAGTAGAAAATACAAAATTGAAAAGTAAAGTTAACTGAATAAATCGTTTTTACGTCATGCTCTGAAATATTATGATATAATTACCCAATTTTATTTCATATGCCAAATTTTATCTTATGTTATAATACTATATTTTAATGTTACTTTTGCCAAAAACATTACCGAAGAACTTTAGTAAAAATTAACGAGCTTTTTGGTGCTTCCATAAAATCAGAAATACGTTCAATTTAACCATATTCTGATAGTTTAAAACATACTTTTTCTCTCAGTTTCATAACCAGTTTTCCAATTTATTCTTAATTATTTTATTTATTTTAGCCGTTTGCATTGAGAGACGGTCGTGCTGATTGCTTTTCAAGCAGACTTCCTAGGTTCGATCCCTGTCTATACCTGAGTTGTCATTCACTCATAACTCTTTCATATTATGTTGTTGTTGTTGTTGTTGCTAATTCCCATCTGGTCTGACGGGGTCAGACCAGATCAATGAATCCGTTAACATTGAGAAAATATTATGTTTCATTTATTATTCGATTGTATTGTTGTTGCGTTAGAACTAATGATTTTATATGAAATTTCTATCATCAAGCAAAAGAAGATAGAATTTCCTCAGTTTGACGAAATGTTCACTCGTAGCAATTTACAAGAAACGATTCCTCCAAAAATGGAAAAAAAATGTATTGCGAAAAAATTACCCACCGCTTTCAAAGTGCATCGCGTGAAAGTTTGAAAAATATACAATAACATAGCAAATAAATATTAATTGATCAAATACAGTAACTAATTAATTTTGTTGTTACAAATAATAAACTAAACACATTTATGAAAAAATATACATGTTATTATTTAACGCAATACTTGCTTTGGATAGGTGAATTAAGCTAGAATTTCCTCCTAATCAATTTAACTCGTATCAGAAAAATCTGCCAAATTAAACAGCTTTACTTAGCTTTCTTACATTTTTCTGTAACATAAGTTTAAAAAAAATTGACTAAAGAGAGCAGGAAAAATAAAAGTTAATGAACCTAAAAGTGGTTAGCAGCAGGTGCTATTGTTTTTTTTTTCTACCAAAGTGTGGGCGTAGAATGGCGAGTGATGGGGGATGAACACTTTCAAGATTATAGTTTGTTTTTTAGAGATGAGTGAAAGGATTTTCAGGAAGTTTCTCCTATGATAAATGATGCAGTTTATGAAAGGGATTTTGGGCTTAATCTATTTGTTGGCTGACTGGATGTTTTTAAAAGATGTTAGATGAATGCATGAAGTGAAAAGAGAAAAAAAATGTTTTTTCAGAAAAGAATTTCTCAGGCATTTTGCTTTGCAGCTTAATTTCGACCTAACTAAATCTTGTGTTTGTGTTTTCTTGATTAGAATATTTGAAAATCAAGTAACTGTTATGGGAATCCAAGCGAATTTTTAAGGTGTTTTCTTGCGTTTCAGTGGAGCAATCTTTGACCAAGTATACGATTTTAGCCACACACATATCCCAGTCCGTTTTACAGGGAGGACATCTCCCGTTCATTCATCCACAAATATTTTGACCTGAACCGGAGAACCATCAATTTCTATTTCAGTACCACCTAAGGTTTCATTTGTTATGGGTAGTTGGAGGACTTTTTGAGCACGATAGATTTAACATGCACTAGTCACCATTTAATGTACGGGAATTTTTTGGCGTGAGGGACTCGAATTCTCCGCGCTCTCACGAACTCGAACCCGACATCCTACGAACCAGACTATATCCCGGCCCTTATCAAATATTTTAAAAGCAGCTAGGAAGCAAAATGAAATAAAAAAAATTGTAGCATGAAGAGTGAGGTATATAAAGAAATTAAGAAACTATAACTAATTTTTTGTACTCTTTCTTTGACATCATTATCTATTGTTTAATTGATTGGCATGGATCCCGTATCAAATTTAAGTTTGAAGACGAAAAATATTTATTTTACTATCTTTATCACTGCTTAAAATTAATACCAGCTAACATATAAAATGTTATCAATAAAGTTATTTTAAATTCTAAAAAAATTGAGTTTGCTTATCTTGGAAATTTAACTTGATTATATATATTACGTGAGTGTGCTGTTATGATGCTTTCATCTGTTTACAATATCACCTTGACGTAATCTCTTAAAACTCGCAAAAAATTTTACTTTATGCCTGACGTAATATACGTAAATATTCCACCTTACTCTGCGATTATAAATTTTTCAAAAACTGATTTTAAATGCTTCATTTTAACCCCGCATTTCATTCATCCTACGTTTTACGAGCGTCTAGGGGTTGAATGAAAACAAGAAAAGCAATATTCACGTTCAAAAAAACAAACACCAGTCGCGCTTTTAAAAGGTGATGTTGTTTATGAACTCCAACTTTTTATTTGTTCAGCAGAAAAAGACTTAACTTTCTAAAGAAAGCAAATTTATCACATAGTTTCTATTAGTAGATGGAAGAAAGTTGCGCGAAAAACCGGGAGACACCTATTGAAAACATTCCACTTACTAAAGCTTGTCTAAAACGTGGGTTTAGAGTTAGTCACGATGTTCCGCTAGTGAGACCACGTGACCTAATAAACGTCAGGCATATGAGCTACTGGAGTGAATGATGTTGTGAGTGATGGCGCCAGTGGTAACTGCAACTGTGTATACCTTTTGAGTTGTTCCAAGGTCTGCCATTTTGTTGTTATGAGATTCGGTTTTGTTTTAACAGTACGTTGGCGAGACGGAAGTTTTAATTCGGGGTTTCCCGTTATATATAGAGCAAAATTGTTTCAATCTTTGCATACTAACTGTATCTTTTGTAATTTTCATTTTTCTTTTTGCAAATTCAGAATAAAGTAAAAACAGGCTCTTCAGATACTTGGGGAAATTTTAAATCAAGATTTAGAATTTTAAATCAATATTTAAAATTTATCCGTATTTTAAAATTAATAACAATAAAATAAATATATTGTGATTTCATAATTCCATAAAAGACATTTTTTTCAGGACATAAAGTAAAACTTTATCTATTTTCGTTCGGTTATAAAAGAAAATAATAAGAAAGTAATTTTATGAGGAGTAATTTTTTAACCATTGGAAATAATGAAAGTCAAGGTTAGATCAGATGGTTGAAGTCAAAGATGGTTAAAGATGGTCACCAGATGGTTAAAGTCAAATTTTTAACTTCATTTTATTTCTTTATTTATTAAATTAAGCAATGACTTCCTGTAGGAATTGCATGTAAAATCTCCATATACCATACAAATTTGATTTAAAATTTTATATTGAAATTCAGCTTTTATTATTTTTTTATTTATTTTTCGTTAACTCCGCCAACCTAAAACAAGATTCTTGATGTGGAAATGAAGAAATAAATCCCCTTGAATAGCTTTGTTTTAAAATGACCATCTTCTTCGTTAGTTACGCTAGAAGCGTTGTTGTTCTTTACGCTACAAGCAACAGCACCTATCATTTCTCCGTTGCATAGGAGATGGGTGGTACAAACTTTGTTAAGATATGTTAGTTTTATGATTTTAATTACGCGTTATCTTTAATTATATATAAATATTATCCTTAGTTATGTATATTAAATACAATATTATTTAAATATTATTTAACACACACCCTATTACATACTAAAAAAATTTTTTCTTTATATTTTGGAGATAATAAATATAAATTCAGTTTTATTACTCTATATATAAGATTAAAGAAATTAGACTGGAATCTTAAAATGTTGCTTTTAAACCATTGAAAGTATTATAAGTTTCTCTCTAATACAATTATTATCCATTTAGTTAAGTGAAAAATAAAAAAATAGTGTTTTTTGAAGTATATGTATTAAATTTTATCGATATTAGAGTACATTCATAATATTTGAAAAGAATAAAATTCAGCAGACAATAAACAATTATTTTCTGTATTAATTTGCAATTACTACTTCTGTATTTGAAAATAAAGTTGTGCATATTATTTTTTTTATGGGCTGCTCGTGACTTAATTCAAAATATTGAATTATCTGTGTTAAAGAAAAGAGCTAACTTAAATTCAACAATCTTTTCCCCTCTTTACCTAGTTTAAAGTAAGTCTACCTGGTATAGAAATCAAAATTATATCCTTATAAATGACTCCTGAAAATTCCCCTACTCCCCTTTTTCGATGGAAGTGCGGGTGATTTACAGCGTGGTATTGAATTTTTTGTAAACAAGCCAATGAGGGATTATTTAAGATGTATATATATATTTTTTTTTTACATTGAGACCAATAATTTAGAAGTAATAAGAGTTTTATGTTTAAAAAAAAAGTGCAATTTTGTACTTGCAGCTATTTATTCATCTGATACATCGACTTAACAAGTGAGATAATGTTTCCCATAACGCTGCACAGAATGAAACAACGAGTCAAGATAATGAATAGTTCTGAAGTTAGTTAAGCTTTTATATGTATAAAATGCGCTATTTTGGACATGTCTTATGTACATTTTTTTAATTGCCATCTAGAGACTATCGAAATATGTAAAGCGAATTTTTCGATGTAATTTTTTTTTATCTCTAATTGAATGAAACCAGTTTTGAGACGATCGGGCTAATAGTTAAGGAATTATAAAGATTTTAAAATGAATAAAATGCACAGTTTTGTACTTATAGTCTAGTAAAATTAAACAATTTCTTCGAAGAAAATAATTAGCACTACACTCTTCTACCTTTTTTGAGGGGAAATGGGAATTATTTGAGAGATAATTATTGTGAGAATTGTGAGAAAGAGAATGGGAATTATTGAGAGATGGGAATTATTTGAATTATAATATCCTTTATACAAGCATTATTGATATATTTTTTAACGCTGAATTGAATGAGACCACTCAAAAGACGATCTGACCAACAGTTTTGAACGTATAGGGTTTTATGTACAAAAGTGCACAATTTTGTACTTGTACTCAGACTACACACGTATACATCAGACTTTGCTATCTAACTAAATTATTAAAGTATCATTAACAATAATATTAATATTACTACCTTTGTATTTTGCTATTCTAAATTGAGAAGAGTGAAATACAAGTCAAGAGAAATAACAGTTTTTTTTTTCAGTTTGCAAACCACTTTTTACTGTACTACACTCTATAACAAAAAAATCGACGCACCAAGAAGCAATCATCCGATTGCTTTGAAATTTAGTAGGCATGAATGTTTTGAACAGATATGGCTGGAATGATGCCGACTGGGGACGTATAGTGTTTAGCAACGAATCCCGCTTCCAACTGCGTCCTGACGATCATCGAAGACGTGTTTGGAGACGCACAGGGCAGAGGGGGGATCCTGCCTTCACTATGGCACGCCACACAGGCCCTCAACAGGGCATTATGGTCTGGGGTGCCATTTCCTTTGACAGCCGGACCCCTTTGGTCGGCATTAGAGGTGCACTTACTGCACAGCGGTACGTCGACGACATCCTAAGACCTGTTTTGCTACCGTTCCTTTTGCAGCGCCCTGGGCTGGTTTTTCAGCAGGACAATGCCAGACCACATACGGCACGTGTTGCTATGAACTGTCTGCAAGCTTGTCAAACTCTTCCTTGGCCTGCCAGATCACCAGATCTCTCTCCCATCGAGCATGTCTGGGATATGATGGGAAGGCGATTGCATCTGGCACGGAATGTTGATGACCTCGTTCGACAATTGGATCGAATTTGGCAGGAAATACCGCAAGAGACCATCCGGGAGCTTTATCGGTCTATGCCACGCCGTGTGGCAGCTTGTATCCAGGCTAGAGGCGGGTCAACACCTTATTGAACTTGTTACTGTAACTCTGCAATAAATTATTCAATTGTTCTGAAATTTTAATCATTTACTATTCTGTACATTGTCTTCCTATCCACCAATTTTCGTTTCAATCGGACAACACCTTCTTGGTGCGTCGATTTTTTTTGTTATAGAGTGTATTTATGAAATAATTTATTTTGAATTAGAATGAATGATTTGTGTATTGTAAGCAAAATTGAATGCGATTAAACACGAGTAAATAGGCTTAATAATTTAGCAATGAAGACTAATATTTTTTATGGGGTGTCAGGTTAAAACCCTATACTTACTGTATTATTTATAAACTGTATATTTATATATATACTACTATTTGTATTATTTATATACTGTAGTATGTATAATTTATATATTGTATTATTCATTTTTTTCTTTTTTGCTATAATTAACCGGAATGCAGGTATAGCAATATATTATTTATCTACAGTATTTTTATTAACTGCAGTCTTAAAATTGTTATTTTGAGAAAAACGCGTTAGAATCCCCATATCGATTCTTTAACTGAACCCACTTTTAAATATGGAAAATATTAGATTTTTATTCAAGATGTTTCGGTTCATGCTCTGCAGATTATAGAACAAAGAAAAAATTGCTTTTTGAATTTTTGTTTTTTTTAAACGTAGAGTAATTTTTTCCATTAAGTCACAAAGGAAGCGATTTTTAGCGATGATTTACATTAACAACTTATTAAAATATTTAATTTTTAACCTTCTTGTTCACTGAGAACCAGACATTATTTCCTTATTCGATGTTGAAAAAAAAGAATACGAATGTCCATTTCTTCTCTTCAAATGAGAAGACAAGATCATGGCCAAGAACATCTCCGAAAATTACGATTGTATCTAATAACCCTTTTTAACAAATCAAGCCACTTCAACGTGTCAGATTGAAACAGCCACCAACAAGAGAGGACAACGCGTTTAAGCAATAAAAGCAACCCAGACAGATTGCTCGCAATTAATTTCCAAGGGTAAGGCAAATCCTCTCACAGTAATTACACAGCAATTTGTGAATGGCTACAAGAAATCAGGCCCATAAATCCTGGGTCTTTTATTCCCACAATGCAACACACCCATAAGGCGCGGAAAAAAGAAAAAAAACCGACATTATTCTAAAAGCAGTTTTTCACTTCGGTTGCGCGAATGATGCTTTAACACTAAAATGGAAGCATTTATAGCGCAATTTGCTATCAATGGCGGTAGGCTTTGTGAAAGTTAATGATAATGATTGTTAATTGGTTTGAAATTTGTATCTTACTCTAGAAAGCTTAAGAAAATGAATGGGCTTTGACTGTGTTTAAGACAAGACGCGATTAACAGTTTGGCGACAAAGTGTTACACTTATCTTAGATTATATTTTTTCTGAATATGACGTCAAAATACACATAAAAATAGACAAATGTTTTGTAACTGATAAAATGAAATAAGCGATAAATTTCTTAAATAATTCATCAATATGAAACTATCCGTTTAAAATTAGGTAAAATTTTATACCTTGCCTGAAGAACGGATTTCATGTTGAGATTTGAGTGAAAAATGGTTTATTTTAGGTTTAGAATAGTTACTTTTAGAGAATAATTTATTCAATTTAAGGTAATCACTTAACTAAAAATCAAGCTACCAATAATAGTAGTTTTCAAACCGTGTCTGTGAGATTTTAAACGTTGTTGGAAATTTTTCAACTGGATTTGTCAGAAATAGCCATATTGTAAAAATTTATGAATCACTTTTATTGCAGTTATTATTTACACATTAGTTAATCAGATCTTTCCCTCGTATCCTCACTCTTTTCGAAAATCCCTCTTTTTTTAAAAATAGTACAAGAGTGTGGCTGTTCCTTAAAAAAATTGAAAACTCTAGACGGAGAAAAACAAGCTGGTAAAATTATCGTACTGCATAGTATGACATTTTTTTGTTGTAAGAAAACACTGAAAATTCAGGTATTAAAAACCAAGTACCGCATCAAATATATAGTAGTTAAAGTATTCCTTTGGTAATTTTCCATTCATAAGGTAACGGTAGTCCTGAAATTCCAGTTTTCAAAATTACAGTTCTTATTAGCACACATTTAGCAAAAATTACAAAACTTAAAATTAAATTTAACCAAATGGCTGTGCTCTAAATGTATTATGATAAAATTTCCAAATTTTATTACATATTATAAAAGAGCTCTTAATTATTAATTTCACCAAAACCATTACCAAAGCACTTCTGGGAAAATTAACGTTCTCTTTAGAGTTCCCTCAGAGCCAGAAACACGGTAATTCTACCATAGTCTGGTAGTTTTGATCATTCTTTTTTTTCACTGTATTGTAAAAACTTTTTTTTGACTTATTGAAGTTACTAATTACTCTTATATCGTAAAACACTTCAGATGAAATTAAGGAGAAAGTATCGGCACTCATTTAAAATAAAATTTATTTTCCTGAACAGTTTACGGAAAAAATTCTGTTACGCAGTCATTTTTACTGTAATAGTTAAATTACAGAAAAACTATAATTAAATAAATATTAGTGTTAAAATTACAGTATAATATTTTCCTGAAAAAGCAGATTTTTAATTGAAATGGAATTCCAGTATGAAGCAAACCAAGTAGCGGTACTTCATATTGTAATTTGATCTGGAATTTTTTACAGAGCGGGTTGAAATATACACATGGTACGATAATAAATTATTATAATTCTTTCTGCGCTGAATTGTAAGTTTACAAGCGATTGTTGAATTAATAAGGATATATTATAAAAAAACAACCTTGAAAATTTTAAACTTATTGTAACAAGGCACAATCTCAGATTATTAATTATACGATGGAAGTTTGTGAGACAGTAAGTTTCAAGTAAATTTTGCCAATTTAAATCCTTACCTTTTATAATGATTGACTTAAATTTCATTCCGTTAAACATTAAAATAATTATTATTTAGTATCATTTAATTCCATATTCAATACAGCATTATATGCAAAAATAAGCACCTTAAGCTCGACGTAATAAGTACCTTAAAAATAAGCACCTTATTAAAAATAAGCACAGGTTCATATGACAAAATTTACTCTTAAGGGTATTATTACGCAATTTAAAGAGCACCCTTTGCAATAAATGTTTGTTTTCAAAAACAAGCAAACATTTATTAAAATAATTTTTAAACTGTACGGTAAATTTAACTAGAACTCAACAAGCATGTTAAAACTTTATTTTTGACAGTATATAAGAATTAGAGCTCAAAAGCAATATTGAAGTTATTTTCTAAAGTACCTTAATCGTATTTATTTAACGTGTTACTCTTAAGGTACTTAATTTTATTCACATGTCATTTACTACTTTTTTCTTAAAGACTGAGCTATCAAACGAAGCTCACAGTTTGTTTTATAGCGTACCTAAACCACATATTTAAGTGCCCCATAAAATAGAAAATCACGAGGTAGAAATTCTAATAATTGTACTCGAACCAAGTGAAAAAACGGGAGAGAAAACAAGGAAACAAGTAATAAATCTTTAAATTTTACGAACGGCTTGCACAGTTTTTTACGATTTCCAACTCTGGACATTCATTTGATGAATAACCACATAATCCGATTAAAAAATATAGCTACTGTTACGAGCATTTGACAAATGAAACGGTCTTATGGCTTCTGTCACAAGCATTAAAACTGGTGTAAGTGGGAGAGGTCAGGTGATACTGCCTACAACAATTATTTCTTTAAAAAAAGAAAAAAAAACTTTTTTTTCTGTCGTATATATATAGACAAGACAAAAAAGAACTTAGGCTGATTTATGTTGCACACAGAAAATGATATATTTAAAGTTATCCATTGCATTATATTGAAAGTTGTAGTAGAAGAATAGAGAATATATATTGCTTGAAATACAAGCGCCATTTTTGTATTAAAATATAGTTTTTATAAAAATGCTAATATACCTAGTATATACCCTGATTTAAATAATTTTCTCTCGTAACAGGAGTTGTGCAAATGTAAGTGATTGCAGCTATCAAATACTATTTTATTAAGAGTAAATGCCATTATAATAATTTAGTAACTAAATTACAATGTATAATTATAAAATCAATTCTCAATTTTAATCAATATTAGTTGTCATAGCTACTTTTGATCACAGATTTTTAATACTTGTAATCGTTGATTTAGAATACTTGTTATCATAGATGTATAAGATTAGTAATATTAAATCTTAATTACTTGTAAAAATAGATTTATGATACTTCGAATCGCATATTATAATTGTATATACACGTCAATCTGTAATATCTGTAATTGTTTCTTTGTCATCATACTCTTATGATTTTACATTTATAATACTTGTTATCATAGAACTGCAATACTTGCAACTTACGATCTATAAGATTTGCGATACAATCAACTTTAATACTTGTTTTAACAAGTCTGAAATATATTCCAGAGATCACAAGTAACCTTAAGGCAATCGTCGTATTTACAGCTTTTTTTAAATTAACACAATTAGGTTGACTGGTTTGCATAATTCCTTTTTTTTAAAGATTGAATAAAGAACATTTACAAAAAATATGTAATACTCATAAGCCTTTATAATTTACATCTATCTATCTATCTATTCAATCTTGCTATAAAAGGGCTGTTCATGCAAGCTTAATTTCTCGTAAACTAGTCTAGTTAAATTTGACATCGATTTGAGTTTGCCTAGTTTATTTGCCTATCATTTATAAGCCTTGTTAAGATTTTCTTGATAAAGGCTGATTCTACATTAAAATTTTTACAATGCTATATGGGTTGTATTAGTATAATTATAATATTGTAAGCATAACTCTATAATAATTGTAATAGTTAATCATAATATTTGTGATATTCGTGTTCATAATAATTGTTATCATCTATAATACTTGAAATCTTAGATCTATTACTGTAAAAAACTCTTGTTTTTATCCGGGCATTTTTCCGATGCTTCACGGTTTAAAGCAGTTTTGTTGACAAAATGGTTTTTAAGTGGTAATAAACTGGAACAGTTTTTGTCATACAATTTTTTTACAGTATAATAACCTTTTTTTAAAGCATTTTACTATTATTTTCTATGTTTGTTTTATTTTTATAAGGGTGTGCAACTATACATTAGACATTTTTACAAATGAATATGATTTTAATATTTATTACTTTTAAGAAAAATGCAGATTTCGACATTTCTTTTTAATAAAACATTGAGACGTGAGGGCTCTGATTATGGAGCACTCGCCTCCCAATAAAGTGATCTGGGTTTGAATCCCAACGATGTCTGATTGTTACGAATTCCGCATCCGGATCGCACCGACCACAGTGCTGATGCAAAATATTCTCAGCGGCAGATGGATCACGGGTTAGAGTCCCTTTGCCGTCAGGCTAACCGTGGGTAGGCTTCGTGGTTTCCTCTCAATGTAACATACATGGAGGTTAGTTGCATCAAAAAGTCCTCCACGAAGGCGAATTTTTTCCAATACTTGGCCTTGTCTTTTGAATTAGGTTCAAAATTACAAAGTTACGGAGTTTAACATTGGTAGTCATAAACTCAAAATTGATTTGGCTGCTCAACGACGCTTATAAAATGAAATAATAAAACACTAGAGAGGCTGCGAATCAAGGGCTTAAAGCTTTTGCCTCCCTAACTCAGAATCGAATACCAGCTATGATTGGTCAATACAAGTTTTGCTCCCAGCTCGCGTCGACCACAGTGCTCATTCAGAATATTCATATCTGCTGCGAGTGAAAATTCACTTCGTAATTTTCTCAGAGAAAATTTTTTTGAATATGGTAAAAACCTGTTGTGATTAAAGATTTAATTTTTAACTTTCACGTAGAGAAGTTGCTGATTTTGTATTGATAAAAAACCTCCGATTTTCCTCATTATTTTTACACAAAAAGCTTGGAGAACATGGCAAAAAAACCATTTTTACTACTGATTTTCTTCCTAATTTTTCAGAGAAAACTTGTTTTTGTATGATAAAAAGAGTTTTGGCAATGGATTTACTTCGCATGTTATACTGTTTCACATAACTAACCCAGTTGCTAGTTTAAAGCCGTAAATTTTACGGGATTGTTTTACAGTGTAGCATTTGTAATAATAATAAATAATAAAAAAAAATGAAATTTGAAAAAACTTCAAACTTGTTTTTGAATATCTTCAATTTTTGGAATAGTAGATTTAAAATACTTTTAATCAGATATCTGCATTAATTGCAGTCATTGTACTTGAAAATGTAGATCTATATTACACTGAAAAGAAGTATGGTTGAAGCAGCCATAATATAGTAAAACTTACGATGTTTCTGGCCTTATCGGAACACCCAAAAGCTCGGTAATTTTTATCGAACCTCTTTGGTAATGATTTTGGTAAAATCTATACATAATAATAAAAGTGGCTGTGTGTGTGTCTGTAATCACAATATATCGCCCCAGAAGCCTCGCCCAGGCACCAAACTCGGCACATAATTGTGTTTTGACGTAATGAAGAAGTATTTTTTTTCTTTTTCAAAAATTTGGATTAGTTTTTTTAGTTATCAGTCATTTTGTAAGAAAATCTATGCTTTTTCGTCTTCAAACAGCCATATTCAAAAAACTATTAAAAAATGCATATACTTTTCTCCACTCTTATAAATGTATGCTAATGCGAACCTTACAATTGAAATATTAATTTTCGACAACTTAAACCAATAATATACGAAGGAATTAATAATTTAATTGTAA
>NC_092207.1:35138078-35184236 GCF_043381705.1 Parasteatoda tepidariorum | reverse complement strand
AACCATAAACCTTTAAAACGATTAAGATTACTCTTTTGATTTTATCACAACACTTCCCCTAAATCAAAAAATGAATAAGTTCTCTCTATAAAAAATAAGGAAAAATTAGGTACACAAGTCTAACATTCCTATCAATTTCTTAAGATATTCAAATTTAATTTTAGGCAGAGCCTTAGTAAATAAGTCAGCAGCTTGTGAATCACTACTGCAGTGAGACACACCTAGTTTATTGTTCTCATAAAGTTCTCTTATGAACTTGTATCGCACATCAATATGCTTTGTTCGGTTATGGAGAACATTATTCTTAATTAATTTAATCGCACTTTGGTTATCTACATTAAGTATAGGCATTTCATCAACAGAACACAATTCATTCATCAAATTTGAAATCCACACAGCTTCTTTTCCAGCTTGACTGGCAGCCACAAACTCTGCCTCTGTTGTCGATAAGGCTATACACTTTTGACGCTGGTTCTTCCACCCAATAGCACCACCAGCAACAATGAAAACCATTCCTGAAGTAGACTTTCTACTAAGGGGATCACCTGCATAGTCTGAGTCGCTAAAGCACTGGATATTACATTTTAAATCAGCTTTAAACATTATTCCACACTTTGTAGAGCCATTAAGGTATATAAACGTTCTTTTCACCAAATTCCAATGTTGTTGCTTTGGTTTTTCCAGTACTTGTGACAGGACTTCTACCACATAGGCGATATCAGGTCTTGTGACCATAGCCAAAACCATTAAGCTTCCTATAGCTTCACGGTAAGGCACATTATCAGGAAGACATGGTGAATCTTCATTTGTAATGAAGCCTTTTTCTATTGGTACACTAACTGGATTGGATTCTAACATATTAAAGCGATTCAGAATTTTTTACAATAAGTTTCCTGGTGTATGAAAACGTTACCATCATGAAGATATTCAATTTGCATACCCAAATAATGAGTAGCAGCTTCAACAGTTACGGAAAATTCTGCTTTAAGTTTCTTAAGAAACTCATTAGCTATCTCTTCTTCTTTGGTGGCTATGATACCATCATCAACATAGACAATTAAAATAAGTGTTTTACTTTCATTATAAAACAAACAAGGATCTGCAGAAGATTGTTGCAAACCACAGCTTTCAGCAAATATTTTGAAACGCTCATTCCAACACCTTGAGGCTTGTTTAAGCCCATAAATACTTTTGAGCAACCTGCAAACTTTATTAGTTCCATCATTAAATCCATCTGGTTGACTCATATAGATTTCTTCCACTAATTCTCCATAAAGAAATGCCGTCTTTACATCAAACTGTGAATGCCACAATTGCAAGTCATTTCTTGTAGCAATGCATACATTTGCAGAGACAGTAGGTGCTCGGACTCTCAGTTTCAAAGCATATAGACCATTAGCTGTGCAGTCGCCCTTTAATCGCACATTTCCATTTCGAATAAAAACGCATTCAGTTCTTGTTGCTTTAAACTCAAAACCCTTGGCTATAGTTTGTCCAATAGAAAAAAGATTTTTACAAATATCAGGAACATACCACACAGAAGCTAAATGATTTCGTTCCCAATTACCACAGATTTTCATTTCATCATTGATAGTACCTTCACCATAGGCGAATATGGCATCATTGTTTCCAATGTACACTTTCTTTGGTACATCAAACTGTTTAAACTCCACAAAATAATCTTTATATTTCGTCATATGAGCAGTAGCTCCACTATCTGCCAACCAAACTTCATTGTTTGTGTTACTTTCACCAAAGCACATGAAGGCATCACCATCAACTTTGTTTTTATTTTTATTTTTATTTCTGTAGCAATCTTTTGCAAAATGTCCAACTTTTCTACAAACATAGCATTTTTAACAGTTTTTATTAAATGTAATTAGTTATTTTCAGGAAGTTTCAGTTTGCAGGTAAGCACTTAGATTTTAATATTGAAATTTCATGATTTACTTTCATAGTAATTGTTGTTCTAAAGTATTCGTTGACTTCTTAAAAACCCGATTACTGACGTGGCAGAACCGCCTTCCAAAAAACTTTGTATTTTGTCAAAGAAAAAGTCATTAAGAGATGTAAAGTGCTGTGTAACGTCAAAGAAGGATGGAACATGACAGAATATAACGCATCTGCAGCAGAACTGGATATGAAGACAAAATTGCAGGACAGGAACACTTTAATTGTCCACTAATCTTCAGATTTCCTGCTATGTTTTAAAAAACTTTATTTGTGAAAACCTTTAGCGTGGCGGACAGCTGGCCGCCTTAGGTGGCTAGTTAACAATAAAATATAGTTTCATAAAGTGTGATGGAATGTGTTAAAATACAGTAAATGTGTTAAAATATAGTAATTTTCTCATTTTACCTTACAACCTAGAGTAAAAGCCATTTACTAGGTTAAAGATACTTTACAGCTTATATTTTCTTAAAAAATGTATGGTAATAATAATAACTATAATTTTTAAAGCCAGAATTTCCGATAAACCGTTACCATAATTTGGGGTAACTGTTTTACGAAAAAATTCTAAATGAATGGTTTAAATAACTTATATTTTAATTTCATTTTTTATACCAAACATGTGTTTTTTTAATTAAAAATGTCAAGTCAAAAATGGCAATTACAGTGAGGTAATTTTACCACATTTTTTTTTCTCCAGGTGCTTTTAATCGTAAATCTACACTGTTCCCAATAGAACACCGAAGTCATGCATCACTGGCTGCGGTCAGTAAGAGGGTGGGTGACCACTTTGATCAGCCTACATAGGGACCGAGGGTGCGCGGTATCGGTCTTCGTTAAACTGTTCTACTGTAAAGTGCTCAACTTCGCGCTCAGATCGTCAGGCTACCAAAGCGGAGTAGCCATCACCTCTGCAGAGGATCAAAATTGTGATGGCATGTCTTCGGTTCATCCTCAGGGATGTATCCCAGGTCGTCGCCAATAGCCCATTGTCCATCTCTAGTGCGACGTAAATAAAAAACCTACCTAATCGTAAATCTATATTAATTATTTAAATAGATCTGTAATACTTATAATCATATATTTATAATGCTTGTTATCCTTAAATTTCATTTTCCGATATGAATAGAAAATTTTAACTACTTATAATCACTAACTTGTGAAAGGTAACTATGATAAGGATTCATCCTCATCACTAGAATTAGTCAATTAGAAAATAATTGTCCGATATGAGTAGAAAATTTTGACTATTTATAACCGCTAACTAGTGATCTGTAATTATGATAAGGATTCATCCTCATCATTGAAATTAGTCAATCAGCAATCCTCATTTTTTTTCTGTTTTTACAAAAGAAAAAAAAAGAACTATTTGTTTAACGCAAAATTAAATATTTCAACATTAAAAACTTTTTACATTAAACAAATAAGTTCAAAATTAGAAAAAATTAATGTCCTCACTTGTACCACATAATATTATAAGCAAATACTTTACTATTACAATGAAGGTTTATGCTTTGTGGAACATTTAAAATTAATAGCAGCAGTTCTTTTTTTCTTGTTGCCTCTTAAACTAATGGAAACTAGTTTCATGACTTAAATTATTTATAAACACCTTTTTCTACATATTCAGATTGAGCATTCGGTTGAAAATGTATTCTTTTCTGTTAAAAAATTTGACTAAAAAGTACTTTTTATTTGTGCACGGAAGAGATGGTACAAATTAATTAATTTATTTTTAAATTATTTAATTAATTTGTAGAAAAAAAGAGTTAGCAGCGACAACTTCGCACTGTCTTATTTCTAAGCTGTGAACACTATCATCCGAGCATAAGAAAATATGTTTTTAATTTGCAACAACTTTTATTAAATTCAACTAAGGTTTTTGATTTTGAATGAATTTAATTATTTATATATTTTGTATGAAAATGCATTAAAGAACAACTTTTATTAATATTAATTCAAAGAAATTATATATCAATAGAGTTAACATGTTAAAACGTTAAAAAAATTATTTCAATTTTAAATAGAACCATTTTAATTAATGTTAAAATAAACATAAAGTTATCAGTTTTTCTGAAGTTATTATTAGAACCACCAATTATTATTGAATTTCTCAAACAAAATTTTTAAAAAAAATTGAATTTTGAATCAGAATAAGATTCTGTTCGATATGATAATTCTTTGAATACCTTAAGTAATACTTTAAGTACTTAAATTATTATTCTTTCTTGTCTTACAAATTGTTTTCAGAATTTCGAAATCAACAATCTGAAATTTTTGATATAATCAATATTTGATATAAAAAACCTATGTTTATTAATTTACTGACTTAAAATACGTCACCGCAAAAATACTCTGGAATCTGATCTTATCTGTTGCTATTCGTTTTCTTGCAATCAAATTTCACTTTTTGTTACTACTGTTATGCGTGACAATTTGCAGAGCACATATTGATTGAAATCAACAAAAACTAACAAATGGATTGATTATTTTTGTAATGTATGAATGGATTGCATATTAATTAACAATGTAATAATATCCGGATTAAATTATGGTCAAAAGTACAAGTACTCAGAGTATCAGTACTTTTTACAGTAAAATATTTCAAGGAACAAAAAAACAGATATACCGTAATTTTAACATTAATAGTTACTGCAAAATAACTGAACCAATGTAATTATAAATATTACTTTAAAAATTACGGTAAATTATTGTAAAATAACTGAATCACTGTAATTAAAAAATATTACCATAAAAATTACGGTAAATTAAATTACTGTAAAATAACTGCACCACTGTAATTAAAAGATATTACTGTAAAATTTTGGCAAATGAAATGATTGTAAAATAATTGAATCAATGTAATTAAAAAATATTACTATGAAAATGACGGTAAATTAAATTATGGTAAATTGAATTAATGAAAAATAACTGAATCCCTGTAATAAAAATTAAAAACAAATTGAATTTTATGTCGAGATGGAGTTAATGGATGATGCATTAGTGGTGACAGTACTTTTTTTACCATAATTTGATCAAGAATTTCTTAGACTACAATTTCCTTATCTATGGTTATTATTTCTGTTGTTTGCATTCAAAATTTTATTTTTTCCATTGTTAAGCTTAGCAAATTGAGATTATTACGCCTATTTGATATCAACAAAAACGGATGATGGGTCATTGTTGTAATAGATATCTATTATTGTTGTAATAGAGAAATCATTGTTATAATAGATCTATCAATTACATTTTAATCAAAACATAATGATGAAATTTGTTGTATCTCGCATTCTTATTAACAAAGAAAAAGGTATTATTGATTTATATAATTTTTATTATGTATCAATGGATTATGTTTGAATCAATAGATTATGATGAATTCATAGAAAATGAATTATTTAAACTAGAATTCCGAAATAAACCATTGACTGACAATAAACTATATGATTCCACAAACAACAATGTAACCTTTCTTTACATTATTAATATAAAAATTGAAAATCATTGGATTCTATCGCAAAAAGTCGCAATTAGTGAGTTTTATTTAGCAATGAAAATCAACTGGTTTTCTGAAAGACATAAAGTGCAGCGCGCAGCACAATCAATAGCATAAGGATGAGGACGCTATAGTTTCGCTTCTAGAAACAAAAACGTTCTTCATTGTCACAAAACAAGATGACTATAGTAAATGCAAGTTAAACAGTTAATTGGTGAAGCGTGTTTGTTTCAAGTTGTGTTTTAATATGGAGGAAGACTCTTAGAAATGAAACCATAATATGTTCACTCTTATGTTATTTTTATCGCTTTATTTAAGTTGGATAGTTTTTATCAAATGATTTTGTTAAAAGTAACCATTTTCGGAACTAGAATAATTGTTAAAATGATATAATCTACATCAATACTTTATTTTAATGACATAAATTAATGATTAAAATCCAACATGAAAGCAACTGCTTCTTGAAATAAAACGTAAAATAAATGATATAGTTTGAAATTTTCTTTGTGTTGTTAAGAGTAACAAAAAATAAATTTTTTTATTAATTTATGATGCAATAATTTATGGTTTACTTCATAATTTTTAGTTTTAAAGATTTTTAGTTTCGTGAAATGCGCTGCTCAATCCAAATTGTTAAAGTAATAATTACGAAAAAACTAATAAAATAGATACACTCAAATAGCAGTTATATATTTCAGATACTTTGAATCAAAAGCAAATTTTTAATGTAAAACATATTTTGTAACTTATTAACATGACTAGTATTTAATTTTTACTGGCATTTATTATAGAAATTTTTTATCTTATTTTATAGTCTTTTCTTTGCTAATGATTGCTATTAATGTAATACTAGATTACTATTTTAATTCTACGAGTCTCTGATTATAATGGGGAGATAATTAAGAAATTCGTTTTTATTTAATAAGTAGCATTTATTAAATAAAAAAACTACATATATAATATAATAAAAAATAGAATTTTTATTATTAGTTTTAGTGATTTGAAATAGCAGGAAATAGAAAACCGATATCATGAAATGTAAGAAATAAAACTGCCATTTTTGAAAATGCAAAACACTTGCACTTACGAAATTTTCGAATATTTGTACAACAGATTGTACTGTATGACTGTGTCATGGCATAGGGGTAAGTGCACTCGCTTTTGAAATAAGATTTCCTGCTTCGAATCCCAGTGATGCCAAGAAACTAATTTACTCATAATTTCCCGATTTCACGCTGCGTTTCGAGTCGATTGAGCTTTTCGATTAGTAGCATTATGTTTAATGCTTTTGACGAATACCACCTTGTCGAACAAGTGAAGATAGTTAATTCCTTAATTCGACGAAGCGGTTTAATCAAATACGTGAAATTAAAGTATACTTTTCTTTGCAGAATAGAATTCTCAAAAAAAAAAAAANAAAAAAAAAAAAAAATACAGAGTATCTAGTAATAATTATGTCAGATGTACACTAAGATTTTAATACTTATTAAAATTGCATAGCCCCAATTTCAACTAAATATTAAAGCATTACTGCTTGCTATATATTTCTAAAAAAATTTAAAAGTGACCCCCAATACCTTTAAGACAGAGTTGTAAGCGTCTCACAAAATTGTATGATATGCAACGGATGATACGCAACGCATGAACAAATTTCTTGCTCTATTCCTTCCACGATAAACTTTTTCAACATCGCCAAACCCTTTTGAAAACTAACCTTAACTCTTGTCTCTAAGATGGAACAAGGCAGAGTATCCATTAGGTTCAAGTCTGGTAAATAAAGTGGACATTATTTTACAGTAAAAATATCATTTAAATGGTCAACCAGCATTTTTGATTCCTTTAGCTCCATATTCTTTGTGTATAACCAACTTTCATAAGCTTGTTTTCATGCGTGCTTGGATCAATACAGGATTATTCATAATTCCCTCGGTTGTTTCGAAGCGTTATAGTAAAAAAAACGAAGACGAATATGAAAAAAAGAAACATATGAAATTATTCCGAAACTATTCAAGTTTTACTTACATACACTACAGGTGCTCTATGTGAACCCTTGGTCATACGGCATACATCAATGCGATAGTGCAGTTCCTGCCCGGAGGGAATTATGAATAACCCTGTGTTTATTGCAAGAGCTGTGATTGCTCAGGGGATGGAGCGTTCGCCCTCCAATGAGGTGAACCAGGTTCGAATCCCAGCAATGGCTGGTTGATACAAATCCCGCATCCGTCTTACACCGACCACAGTGCTGATGTAAAACATCCTCAGTGGTTAACGGATCATGGGTTAGACTCTCCTTGCCGCCGGGCTAACCGAGGGAGATTTTCGTGATTATTCCCTCCATGTAACGCAAATGCGGATTAGTTCCATGAAAAAGTCCTCCAGGAAGCAAATTTCTTCCAATACTTAATCCAGGAGTTCCCTTGTCTTCTGAATTGCATTCAAATTTACAAGGTTACGAAGTTGAACATTAGTAGTAAGCCCAAAGAACTGGTTCGGCTGTTCATCGACGGTTATAAAATAAAATATTTAACACAAAAATGTAAAAACTTTGGTGTATTAAAGGTAATCCGTGTTACTTCTTGTCACCCTCTAAATTACGATACTCCTTTCGTTACATTAGCTTTTAAAAAAATTGTCATGGACATTCGTGTCTTTTTATGATTAAACTTAACTGTATTGTTCGGGAATTAACCTTAAATTTTGCTTATTAGCATTCAACTTTGCAACCTCACTCACTACTCGAAGGTAATTGTCTCGTTTAGGTGTTTGTTTCTAGATTAATTGATTTCAACTACAGTTCATCACGTTTCGATCATGGAACATTTTCAAAAAAGGCAGGTGTTTCGTGCGAGGATTCTTATCGTTGTTCAGAAATTAATTACAGCGTAGAACAGTGGCGTTTTTTTTTAAAATTTGACGATAAATGAGTATAGGGGAGAAATAATATGCTTCATTATAGCATTTAAAAGTTATCTCATTAATTGAAGTATTGTCTGAAGTTGATTTAACGAACCTCGATTTACCGATTTTATTGGTTTAGTGAATTTTTCATTCCCCCGATTAAAGAAGGCAAAACCCTCTATTTAATGAATAATAAATAATCCCCAAATTAGCAAATTATTTTAACACTCTTAAATTTTAAATTTTTTTATTAAATTAAATTTTTTATTAGCAAAAATTTATTTTGACGTCATTAGATTAATTTGTGGCGTAACTATCACTACGAATATTAAACATCAATTCACTAGGATATAAGACGTGCTAACTCGAGTCAATCTTGGAGTGCCTTTTGATAGATGAAGATTGGCACTGTCTATAACCACTACCTTACCAACAGTGGTGATACACGTACGTGCTATGAACACGCCTATCAATGGATAATACACATTGAAAAATTTACTTGCTATTTGTGACTGCGGCAATATTCTCTTCGCTCTGTTGCTTCTCAGTCTCATTTATTCACAACGGGATCCTGCGCACACTCAACTGCTAATAGCAACACAGAATAAACCACACACACGCAGCCGTGAACTTAATACAGCTCTCACGGCCAACACTCAGAACTCTGTGAACTAAATACAGCTCTCACCACAAGCGCTCAATTTCGGTAAACGTAATACACTTCCCTCAGTCTTTCACAAATACGGCAACAATCCGTGGTATCCGTTCATCGAATTCCATCCCTGATAAAATTCTGGTGGGAGAGTATTGTGGAGTAACTACCACTAAGATTATTAAACATCAATTCACTAGTATATAAGACAAGCTAACTCGATTCAATCTTAAGGTACCTTTAGATAGATGAAATTTGGCATTGTCGATCTCTACTCTCGCCACAGGTTTATTAGGATGGAAATGGAATTTTCTTTTCCCTACTTATCATCATCCCTCCAACCTCTCAATTACAGGATTTATGAAATGACAAAGTCGTGTTTTCCCTAAAAATTGCTACTAGACGTAAATGTCACCTGTTCTGTAAACATTATTAAAAATTAAGTGGATGATGTAATGGAATTTCCTTTTCCTTACTTATCCTCATCCCACCAACCTCTCAATTACAGGATTTATGAAATGGCCAAGTCGTGTTTTCTCGAAAAATTGCTACTAGACATAAATATCACTTGTTCTGTAAACATTCTTAAAAAATACGTGGATGATGGAAATGGAATTTCCTTTTCCATACTTATCATCATCCCACCAACCACTCAATTACAGGATTTATGAAATGGCCAAGTCGTGTTTTCCCTAAAAATTGCTACTAGACATAAATATCACTTGTTCTGTAAACATTACTTAAAAATAAGTGGATGATGGAAATGGCATTTCCTTTTCCTTACTTATCATCATCCCACCAACCTCTCAATTACAGGATTTATGAAATGACTAAACCTTGTTTTCCCTAAAATTTGCTGCTAGACATAAATATCACTTGTTCTGTAAACATTATTAAAAAATAAGTGGACGATGAAATCGTAGCATAATTAAGAAGAAATAGATCATTCTGATACTGGGATAAATATACAAGGGGTAAAATATGCAGTGTGACTGCTACGGTGGTTCTATTTTAGTAAAAAAAATAGAATATAATGATGCACTCACTATCAAGGAAATCCACATCAAATTACGGTAAAGAGTACTGCCACCCTGTGCGCATCATCCGTAAATTCCATTTTAACGCAAAAATCATTTTTACCGTAGAATATTGTTAATTTTACAGTAATATTTATTTAATGATGCAGATTTCAAGATTTTACAGTAAAAATCATAGTACATCAAATTTTTTGTTCCGTAAGCTTTTTCGGTAGAAATGGATCTTATGGTAAAAGGTAACGGTACCTAGGGTGCCGGTGCCTTCAACCGCAGTTTCATCTGGAATTTCTTACTGTGCACCACAAAAAGTGGGCAAACAATACTTTATTAGTAGTAAATCTACTCATCTTTTTTTTCTGAATTTCAAAATTTAAAATAAATAGGTTAAGTATCTTTCAAGATATGATTAAAAAAAATTTTGAAAAAAACGAAAGAAAAATATTGGTCGTTGACTTAATGGATTAAAATTGAGAAGAATTTTCGGAATGTTGGTGCGATACTTATTGATATTTGCGAGATGTTTCGAACATTGTATTGAGTTTATTAAAATTCAAAATTTAATACATCTTACGACATCCCTCCAAACAAAACAATTAATATTGGACTTGGGTCATTTGCGACATTATTTTTAAATTTACAAACTAATAAAACGTAAAATTGTATAACAAATATTGGTTTTCAATACTATAAAATTCCTGAAAAGTCAATATAGTTTAGAAGTTAATATAGTTACTATTTTGAAATGAGATACTGTCTGAATTAGAGTTCTTTTTTTTGTTTCTTTAAATTGTTTTTTGGTAACTAGCGTTCTGATTCTCCACAAAATAAAACACAGGAAATAACAATTTTTTTAGTAAAAACTATTATGGAAAGAGAAATTTTAAAAAGTAATTTTATACAAAATTTAAAGATGATTTTTTACCCACATTTCTTGTATAAAATAAGAGTATACCTTCTTGCAATTCAACATTGGTAGAATATATTCTAAACTTTCTTGTTGCATATGCTCCAATGAACATTTTTTTAACCGAAATGACGACAGTTAAATCAATTATTTTATTTCGGAAATGAAGCTTTAAAATGAACAAAATATTCAAATTTCCTAAACTATGTTCATATTCTGTTTTTCAGGTTTTGATCAGAACTATGTGACTTCGAATTTTTTAAAGCTAAAGTGCCAGTAAACTTCTAAAATTAATTCGCTTATTACAACTTCTAAAAGGAATTTAATTTGTTTAAGTAAAAAATTCCGACAACTTTATAGTAAAGGTACTTTTTAAATTGAGTTATAGGGCAATGTCTGTGAAAAATGTTGAAATAAAAATATAAGTGTGACAAGTTTATCAGCAAAAAGAAGAAACTTTTTTTAATTCTTCTTCAACTTTTCAGGGGCTTACATTTAAAACTTTCACAAATTTATTGCATTCTTCTGAATTTCTTGAGCTAAGCATTGTAAGTTTTCGTGATTTTCCTCATCATGCACATCAAATGCGGTTAAGTTTCATTCAAAAAGACGACTTCGTCCTAATGTTTCATTCGAGAATTCCCTTGTGCTTTTGTATGAGTTTAAAATTACAAAGGTATCGGAGTCATTATCACTGGATATCAATTGATAATTAAACATAAACACTTAACAAATATTTTAGGAGGCATTTGAAAATTTATGCTTCTAATTTTTGCATATATTTTAGAATGTCATAGCTTAAAAAAAGGTTTTTTTTAGCTATAGAGTAAAAATACTCGCACTTTTATTTGTTTTTGTATTTTCTATACTTACAACAGGTTGTTATCCATGAACATTATTATGTTTTTTTTCTTTTTCGTTTTTTATCCGGATTAATTAATTTCCGGAAAACGAGGTAATTAATAAAGGTATCTATTGACAAATATGATTGTAAATGTATATAAATGTATCTAAATTATATTCAAAATTTCACGCCACCATTTTTTTCATAAATTTTGAGAAATATGTAATTTAAAAAATTGCAAAAACATAAATGAGTAAAAATGCTATAGAGAAGAAAAATCAAATGCTGTAAAAATAGAACTAAGTTATTTTTATGATACAACCTATTATAGGAATAAATAAAAATGCAATTATTATTTTTTAAGTGTAAAAATAATAAAATTACTTTATTTTTACAATTTTAAATGAAATAATTAAAAAACTATATCATATTATAACATCGATAAAAATGTAATTTTCTAACCATTTGAAAAAGAATTAGTTAAGTTATTAAATTTGAAAAAAATCAGTATAGTCACCTAATTAAAAACAATTAAAAAAATTTCCTTTTCCAATTCACCTAAAATAGCTAATATATTTGCAGATAAATAAACATGCATTCAACAACCACGCAAAATTTTATTTATTTTAGGATTTATTGCTCATAAGAACTGGTTGCGTATTTAATTTCACAATATATATTTTCTACAAAAAATTAATTCCTTTAAAAAATATTCATTTTACAAATCAATAACTTTTATGCTCAAACTTTAATAAAATATAGAATAAAATAATGAACATAGTGTTTTAATGCAATCTTTTTAAATTATAATATTTAAATTATTTTTAATAATGTTCCTAAACAAAATGTTAATAAATACATGAATCTCTAAGCGGTTTAAAAAAATCTTACCTTTTTAATCCCATTCTAGTAAATCAATCTACAGCCAGCCAGAATCAAATCACTCTATATGTCCTTTTTTGACTAAATACTTTAAATAAATTAATGTCACATTTTTTTTCTCCAATTTGAGATGTTATGAAAATTCAAAATTCATATAACTTAAATAAAATCAACTCCAACCGCAAAAATAGCCAATCCAAGATTATTTGCAATGTACGTAAAGAACAATTAAGCCATTTCCAAATATTTACAAAAATATCCAATGGACGAAATAGCTATTGTAATTCATTAAACTCTTTAAGACTTAACTCATCACACTCCGTTACAAAATTGAGCCTGATCTTAGGGTGCGGGAACTCATCTGGGACTTCCATGCCACAGACGAATAAGATCCGGGGGTGGGGGAAAAAGAATAACGTGTTCGAAGACGTCACTTTACTTGAAGGGATAAACTGTATCGTATTACGAATTTCATTCATAAGTTTGGTAGATCAGAAAAAAAAGGGTAGTACGTTCGTGTTTAGGAAAATAAATTTATGTATATACATGAGGATAGTTTGATATGGATAGAACATAAGAACGAATATTGCACTATAAGGGGATGTTCCTTACTTTTTTTTTCCTGTTTATCATCTATTGACATTTATTTTATTTTTATTTTATTTTTTTGTAATTGCATCTTTAGAGTTTTATCTACCAATGTTTTATCATGCAGGTTAAAAGTTTTAATTTTCCTTTTTAATTGTATACATTCAAAATGCATTGTTTCAGTAACTGTTCATGATCTTACTCTCGCAAGTCAGAGAGTGTTTTGAATTCATAAAAAGAAAGAATATGGACTTGAAGAGATTCCTGGATATTTCTTAGGCTACTAATTACTACCAATGTAATAATTTTTGGTTGCAATTCCCAATTGTGTAGATATACAATGCAAAAAAGAAAAAAAAAACGGACCATTTTGAAAATATTGGATTTGAAGATTGGATCTTTACAGTCTGGGATTCAATCTTAATGGTTTGAGGGGGTGACCTCATGTATACAAATTAATTAATGCAGATGATATTTTAAGCTGCAAAATTGGTCACAAAAAAGTACTTTTTCTTAATAAACATACCTTTTTTTCGGCAGATTTGGATTTCTGACTCTTGAAGCAAAGGTGAAATTTAACATTCTAGAACTAAATCTTAAAGGTTCAAGGGGATGAGTTCAAATATGCTAATTAATTAGTGCAGACGATATTTTGAGTTGCAAAGACTGACACAAAAACGTAATTTTTTTTGTATAAGCATACCTTTCTCTCGACGTATTCGGATTTCTCAACCCCAAAACATAGGGCGCAGCCGTAATTTGGGAAATATGGTGACAATAGTTTGGACAGGAGAGCGGTTCAAAGTTTGAACCCCTTAATGTTAATTTTATTTTTTTTGTATTTCGCTTTAACTTTTATAATCTTATATAACTTTTTACTCGAATTAAAAAAATTTCTCTCATAATTGTAAAATCCGTTTATCAAAAGATAGTTCCATGCAAAATATAACTGTTAGCAAATATTTATTATTTTTATTTTATTTAATAATAGTAAATAAAAATATTAATTGTAAGGTATACAATTTCATACATCATTTCAAAAAGTGTAATTTTACTTAGCGAAAATCAAAATTTGAGTAAAATCAGATGAATAGTTCTTGAAAAAATGGAATTTTTAAAAGGTTGAAACTATTAAAACAGTAAAAAGTACTCCAATCGTAAAATTCAAATTGTATGAATTTTTGAATAGAGAAAAAAAATTGTTCCAACTTGATCATTGATCAAATTGGACTGACTACTTTGAATTTCTGTAGTATTTTCTACCTATTCTTTTCTTTCCGATTTCGTTTATTGATTTCCGGGCCACAAGATAATAAAAAAAAATAGTTAAAAGTAGAAAATCTGTAGGAATTTTTCTAATCAGATTTTAGGCAGTGATTTCTATCAGACGTATTTGTAGTGTTCCTATTAAGACATTTTATTTTTCATTTGTTCATTAACTTAATCTTCAGTTAACTACATTTCTTCTTGCAAAAAACAACAAATAAAAAAGCATTTTTTAAAACTTCTTTTCATTTAGCTAATACAATTATTATTAAAAATTGAGATTCATATTCCAGAGCCTTTTTTTAGTTTCTGTGCTATTTCCTTGTCTATTCCATGTTTTCACACTTTTTCAGATTTTGTACTCATTATTTAATTTTTTTCTTTCGATTCTATTTTCATCTTCGTTCCATTGTTTTTCCACTCTATTCTCTTTTAGTATAACATAAATGCCCAAAAAGATATTTTATAATATCTTTATGTTAAAGGTCATCGTATTGACTGAAAAAAAAATATTTCAAAAAATCCTGAAAATTTTTTATTGTGCTTGAAACAAGCTTTATTTTCCCCTCCTATTTTTCTATTTCACATTCTCTATTTCATGGTTTTTTCCTTCTATATTTGATACCATTCATTGCTCCATTTAACTCCATGAATGTATATTTGCTCCATTTAATTTTCATCAAAAATTGCATACTTCATAATAAAGAATTATTAAGAACTTTTTCAATAAATCGGATTTTAAGCAAAACTTTCTGTAAGATTATTACGCAGTGTTCAAATTAAGGCATTTTTTCTCATTTATTTATTAGCCCAATCACGTCTGTATTATTTAATATTTCTTTTAACTTGATGTTGTTTTGATTTAGTAAATACTATAATTAAAATTTGAAAATGATATTCCAGTTTTTTTCCATTCTGTTATTTTCTCTTTACGTTTCTTTTTTTTCAATTTCGTATTCTGCAATTCATAATTTTTTTTCTTCTATTTGATTACTCTTCTCATTTCATTGTTTTTCTACTATATTTTACCCACAAGTACCCAAGTAAAAATTTTGCAATGCCTTTATGTTAAATTTCACGAAATTCATGAAATTAATTGAAAAAATACTAAAATTTTTTTATTTATTTTGTTTGAAAAGTTTACCTTCGGGCACTCAATTCTGATTTCGATTTTTCGATATCATATTCTCCTTTTTATCCATTTTTCCCCATTCGATTTGTTTCCTATTTCTGTTTCATCGATTTTTCACTATACATCTCTCTTAACAAAGAAATGACCAAATTGCAATTTCTCTGTACATGATTTGTACAAATTAATATTTCATGCATTAATTTGTCAAATATAATAATTAACTGAAAAATTCTGAAAAAAATTCCTGCAACTTTTTTTTGTTTGAAAATTTCCCCTTCAGGCAATCAATTCTGATCCCCATTCTCCTTTTATAATTTTTTCCCATTCTACTTGTTTCTCGCTTCTGTTTCATAATTTTTTTCCTATATTATATCCTTCTTAGCAAACAAATACCCAAATTGCAATTTTACAGTTCATGAACGGTATAAATTAATGTTTCATGCATAAATATCATGACATTAACTGAGAAAATGCTAAGAAAAATTCTTAAGACTTTTTATTTTGTTTGAAAATTTCCCCTTCGAACACTCAATTCTGATCTCCATTTTTCAGTATCGTATTCTCCGTTTATCATTTTTTTCCCCATTCTACTTGTTTCCCGTTTCTGTTTCATAATTGTTTCACTATATTATATCGTTCTTAACAAACAAATGCCAAAATTGCAATTTTACTGTACATGATCTGTACAAATTAATATTTCATGCATAAATATCATGACATTAACTGAGAAAATTCTAAGAAAATTCTTAAGACTTTTTATTTTGTTTGAAAATTTCCCCTTCGAACATTCAATTCTGATCTCCATTGTTCGGTATCGTATTCTCCGTTTATCATTTTTTCCCATTCTATTTGTTTCCTATTTCCGTTTTATTGTTCGTTCACTATATTATATTTCTCTTAACCAACACATGCCCAAGTCACAATTTTTCTGTACATGATCTGTACTACTTCATGTTTCATGCATGAAATTAACTGGGAAATTAACTAAAATTAACTGGGAAAATGCAGAACTTTTTTTTTGCTTTAAAAACTCAACAGGAAATATTTAAAAAAACTCAACTCTGAAATACTTAAAAAAACATATAAACATCACTCAGTTCTTATCTCCATTGTTCGGTATCGTATTCTCCGTTTATCATTTCTTCCCATTCTACTCGTTTCCTATTTCCGTTTTATTGTTCTTTCACTATATTATATTTCTCTTAACCAACACATGACCAGGTCACAATTTTTCTGTGCATGATCTATACTAATTCATGTTTCATGCGTAAAATTAACTGGGAAAATGCAGAATTTTTTTTATTATTTTACTTATTTTATTTACTTATTTTTTTTTATTTTACTTATTTTTTTTATTATTTATTATTTTACTCAACAGGAAATACTTAAAAAAACTCAACTCTGAAATACTTATAAAAAACATATAAAGTTTAAAAAAAACCTACAAGAAAAGCTGAAGAAACTATCTGTTGCTTTTAATTCTTAGCATGAAACGAATCAAAATTAGGACTAATTTTGTACAGAGATATACGTATCAACAACAACTAAAATACAATTATATAAATAATTTGAAAAATAATTGCAAACTAGGATTTTTTTTTCGTGGAAGAAATAAATTAAACGAAAGAGTAAACAGAAGCCGAAAAGAGTAAAGAAACGGCTGGAAAAAAAGGCTCTCCTAACCATTCCCTCTGGCCTACGTGTATCAGTGGGGGGTACGAAACAACATTTAATCGTGGGTGCACGTGACAACCAGCTTGATTTGATACTTAAAATCTGAAGTCTTGGGAGTGGTTTCGAGAAAAAAAAAGTGCCCAAAGCTGTTCAGCAAATAATAAGCAAAGCTCGATAACAGGCAGAATATATTTGGGAAAAATCTCTGTGTGTTCTTCCTGTCAAAGTATTGTTCAAAACAATGCTAATCCACGAATTATGATAGTCTTTTGATTGCTTTGCAAGTCCTTAAGAATAACATAGAGGAAAGGTGTTTCGAATTTTTTTGAAAGCATCATGCAAGCTAAATGTGTATTTTGTATTTGGAATTCAAAAATGTACGTAATAACTTTATTGTGTAATTTAAAAATTGCATTGTGCTCCACCATAATAATCATCCTGAATACTCAGGGCGTTCCGTAAAGATTACCCTTCATGTGTAATTTTAGAATCCCTATCAAAAATAAAAATAGAGAACCATGTACATTAGGGGTTGCAATTTCATATTCAACCCAGGAAAACACGAAAACGCTGGTGAAATATGACAAATTACAATAGAGGAATGCGAATGTAATAAACATCAAAACAAGTTTAATTGGAGCTTAAGGTGAAGGTGGTTCTAATAATCGTTTTTCAACTCCTTGTGATATTTTCCTCAACAGTTTTTCCTGCAATCAAACCAGTTTTACTGTTTATTACTCTCGTGTCTGTACCACTATTTCTCAGATTTCAAAAGCGTTTTTGTTGCTTTCTCTTAATCGAGAAAAAAACATAATACATTTTTTCATTTATAAAATATCTTTTTCTTATTTTTATCTTTGATAAGAATTATTAAAAATGTTATTATATATTTAAAATACGAAGCACCCCGTATATTTTCAGAATCTTTATTAAAACTGACATAAAATAGGTATACATTTTACGGGTCATTCGCTAATTAATATGTGAGGAAGAAAAAGACAAATCCTCTATAGAAATTTGAAGAAGCACTAGGAAGGAAGGTGGGACTAAAACATGTAAACTCGCTAGATTGTCCGAGAAAACTGAGAGAAGTAGAAAGGTGATTATTTGTAATACCTCAAATATTTCCTCTTGCAATCCCATACGGTTATTGCTTATAATTCTCCCGCGTTCCCCAGTAAAAATTCCTTGAATTTGAATAGCGTAAAAACGCTATTCAAATTTCCTGAAACTTAAATATTTTTCGATCCCTAGAATACTTTCTGAATTTCAATTTCAGTAAAAATTTCTAGCAGTATTAAGGAAACTCTTATTTACCAGACATTTTGTAGACTAAACTTAAAAATAAATTTAACCAAATAAGTGGTAATAATACTATGCTCTAAAGTTTCACGATAAAATTACCGAATTCTACCACATTAACGAATTTTATCACATATTATAAACAACATTATTTTGCTAATTCTACCAAATTCATTACCAAAGAGCTTCGGTAAAAATTATCGAGCTTTTTGCTGTCTCAAGAGTCAGAAACACTGTACTTTTACTATATTCTTGTAGTTTTGACCTTACTTTCTTCTTAGTGTTTTTTTTTAAAATTAATAATTGTTTGATGTACTGGTAATAAAGCCATAAAATTCTATTCACCAAACTATTATAACTCTAGGAAGGAACCAGGAGTGGAAGCCTAGAGAAGGAAAACCTGACGTCCTTAAATCTTGAACACAGTTCTCGAATTTAATAGTTGTCCCTGGAAACTTTAAAAACTCTTTGAGGACAGAAAATGTCCTCCAATTGTAACATAGTGTCCCAAATGTTCTCTGGGAGTTTCAGGAGTTTCTTATAAAGAAAAATCAAGAATGCATATGTTTTTTAAGTTCGATAATTTTGCTTTACAGAGAAAACAAGCACAAAGAAAAAAATGTATCGGAAACTAACTGATAAAAGCTCTATCTCATTGATTTCGGCAAAAGAAAAATTTAATTATCAAACCATATACTAATTCATCTTGCATGTGCAAAACAAATGTAGAATAACAAAACTGTTTAGTAATAAAATTAAGTTTGATGAATTCTGCACCTGAAATTAACTACTACCTGATCTATTAATTTTGAAAGAAAAAGATACCTTTGTCATAGATATAACATAATATTTTTCTTAAATATATGGGTGTCCTCAAATCATAAAATTGTTGGGAACACTTTACTGATTTGCCCCATATCATGGTTTAGAAATATGGTGACCTTAGCTTAAAGTGTCCTTTGAAAAGGTGATCCTTACAAAACTTATGTTTGTTCTTCTTTAATTTCTTGATTATTATAAACTTTTCGTATTCTTTACCAAACTCAATATATTATGCTTATTTTTAAGCATTCTATTCTGACTGACCTTCAAAAATTTACTAATAGGAGTTTGATGTAATAAGGAGTTGATCATAATAACAAATATAGTATAATAACAAATCAATACCTCTGGGGGTACTGGATTGGAGACCGATCGTTCTCTGATTCAGGTCAAAATTACGATCTGTGGATGAATGAATGGATGTATGAATGGGTCCGCCCTACAAACGGGTGCGACGTATGGTGTGGCAGAAGTCGAATTCTTGGCCATAGATGGCGCCACTAGAAAATAAGAACAATNATCTGACAAATTACAGTACAGGAAGGCGAATGTAATAAACATCAAAACAAGTTTAATTGGATCTTAAGGTGAAGGTGTTTCTAATAATCGTTTTTCAACTCTTTATGATATTTTCCTCCACTGTTCTTCCTGCAATCAAACCAGTTTTACTGTTTATTACTCTCGTGTTTGTACCACTATTTCTCAGATTTCAAAAGCGTTTTTGCTGCTTTCTCTTAATCGAGAAAAAAACAAAATACATTTTTTCATTTATAAAATATACTTTTCCTATTTTTATCTTTGATAAGAATTATTAAAACATGTTATTATATATTAAAATAAGAAACATCCTGTATATTTTTAGAATCTTTGTTAAAACTGGCATAAAACAGGTATACATTTTACGGGTCGTTCGCTAATTAATATTTAAGGTTGGAAAAGAAAAATCCTCTGTAGAAATTTGAAGAAGCACTAGGGAGGAAGGTGGGACTAAAACATTTAAATTCGTTTGATTGTCCGAGAAAACTGAGAGAAGTAGAAATATGATTATTTATACTACCTCAAATAATTCCTCTTGCAATCACATATGGTTATTGTTTATAATTCTCCCACCTTTCCCAGTAAAAATTCCATGAATTTCAATAGCGTTTTTATTTTTTAAAACTTAAATATTTTTCGACCCCTAGAGTACTTTATTAATATCAATTTTAGTAAAACTTTCTATCAGTATTAAGCAAGATCTTACAAATAAATTTTTTATTGGAATTGGAAAGTTATAGGAAAAATAATAGCTGCATCAATTTCAGATTACTTATACAGTATGTTAGATTTGATTACATCTCTAATGTAAGGTGAAGACACTGATATTAAATTAAGTTTATACTTTAAAAACACTCTAAATCTATTTTTTCAGTAATTGTTGATACAGCTATCTTTCTTAATGTAATAAATGTTCGTATTAGTTAATGAATCAAACAAATCACCTGATATCTCTGAAGGTTAGCGCAACCATTAAAAACCTACGCTATGAATTTTTATTATGAAACGGCTTGAACATTATAGGAGGTAAAACATTTCTATCATTTAAAATAAAAAACAATTAAAACTACGCCGTTCGCATTTTAATACAGATGCACCTTTGAGAGCGAGACACCGGAACCAAATTAGTCTTTTTATTACGATTGTTATCAGATTTTTCTTAAAAAAAACGCCCCCAACTATTAGTACTATCTTTCGAGACAAATCTGAGATTTCAAAAACCAACCGATTCTCTTTCCAATACGCGAATAGAATACTCGAAAGTAAGTCGTAACTTTTAAGAAAAAAAAAACTAACTGGGGATATTTATTTCGTCTCGTCCTTCTGTAAAATGCCGCACCTATATCTGAGGAAGCCTAAGTCTGTGGTTTAAGAAGAACACCATGAGCTGGCCATTTTTTATGCCCCAAACGGAACAATAAATTCTATTTCTGTATGGAAAGGTGTATTAAGTTTTCGATATGGCTTCTACAGATGTTCCGTTGATATGATGTATGCGGCTTTAAATTGCCAGAAAACGTCATGGTTTCGAATGTTTGGGTGGACATGAGACTAAGTTAGTAGGGCGTTATGATTTCTGAAATATGATTTTTGTAGTCTGAACACGATGACATTTAACAAATAAGAAGTTACCTTGTTTCATTTCCAATAAAGCTGGTGTCTCAATTTCAAACGTCCTTATTTTCTTAAACGAGAAACTTACCTATTGAAGTATTGCAAAATAGTTATCGTTATTTTATTTTCTCATCTATGGGCTAAAATCAAAATCTAAAATGATCTTCAAAAGAGGAAAAAACAGACATAGTTACAGCAATTGCCTGAAAATTAAATAAGCCCCTAAATCCCTTTCAATGTAACTATAAATATTTAAGCCATTTTCAATTTAAGGAATATTTAATTGAATAATTAACTGAAAATTAAATAAGTCCTTAAATCCCGTTTAATGTAACCATAAATATTTAAATCCTTTTCAATTTAAGGAATATTTAATTGAATATTTAACTGAAAATTAAATGAGTCCTTAAATCCCTCTCAATGTTACCATAAATATTTAAACCATTTTCAATTTAAGGAATATTTAATTGAATATTTAACTGAAAATTAAATGGGTCCTTAAATCCTTTTCAATGTAACCATAAATATTTAAACCCTTTTCAATTTAAGGAATATTTAATTTTAAATTGTTCAGCATTTAAATTCAAATAAAAAAAATGTGTAATAGATAATTCTGGTAAAATTATCGTTCTGTATGGCAAAGACGTTTCTGGTAAAAATCAATTATAATTCTGGTTAATGAAACCAAAATATATGGTATATAAGCCACTCATTTGACAATTTTTTTAATTCATATGTTAACAGTTTATTGGAAATTCTGGTTTTAAAAATCATAGCTTTTATTACCACAGATTTAGTAAAAAAAAAAAACTGAAAGAAAAAAAAATGTTTTTTTATGCCGAATTCTAAGTTAACATGATAAAATTACCAAATTTTTTCACATGTTCTAAAACTATATTTTATTGTTAAGTTTCAAAATTTATTCCGAAAGCACCGTTAAAATTACTGTGCATTTTAGAGTTCCCGAAGAACCAGAAACAGGATAAATTTTACTATATTATGAAAGTTTTGACCATACTTTTTTTCCTCAGTGTAATACCTGAAACAGAAATTAATCAATTTTAATTGTATGATATAATATAATCGAAAATAATTTGTTTAAATGTTACTCAATAACACAGAATTGTTTTTGTCTGAACAACTAAAAAGTAATATCAAATTATTATCATTTTTAACCTAAGCGAAATTGATTTTAGAAATTGTTTAAATGCAATTCAGCTGATATTCCTTAATCAAAAAGACTTTTTTTTTGTTACATAATTCAGGGTTGCTAAAATAAAATAGATTTGATGCTTGATATTAGACATTATGAAAGTGAAGTAATATTTAAAAAAAATTTAAATAAAAATGGCTAGCTTCAATACTAAATTACTATTTAAAAAGCTCAAAACTGATTCCTTGCTCTAACTTAATTTTTTATTGCATATTTCAGTATTGGTGAAGTCAAATAGATTTGATGCTTAATATTAGACATTAGGAATGTGTAATGTTGATGTAGATTAAAAATGTAAACAAAAATAGATTTAAAATGCAGATTAAGATAGTTAGCTTAAATTCTAAATTACTAATAAAAAAGCTTACTATTTTTATCTCTGATCACTATTTTCAAACAGCTATGCAAATTAAATTAATGCTATTATCTATATAACAGTGACGCTAAAAAAATAATTTTAAAAACATATGTAACAAATCTTAGATTCCCTATCCAGTTAATCAAAATCATGAGGCAGAGGTGAGTTCTATAAGATAGGTTATTTGCAACTATTTATTCATGTAACATAAATGTCGTAGTGTGTTCGACAAAAATAAATAAATAAATAAGTAAGCTGCTGAAGGAAAATTTCTAATGCATAGTATCCTAGCGTGAACAATAACACCCCCTAAAATAAAATACATCCCAATAGATAAACACCAATGGTGTAATATCTTGCTTCACTGACAATAACTCAACTTTTATTTCTTCTTGCAAGGTATTATCGCACTAAAACACATCCCATTCACCCATATCAAAACAAACCTATATAATCACCATTAGCTTTTAATGCCTACCGACTTCCTATCTTCATTAGTATTTGAACTATAGTCACATATTTTGGACTTAAGTGTCAACCAGTTGGGTAATTGACGCCATGCCATGTTTGAATTGTTAAAACTAGATCATTCAACTTCATAGCCAAAAGAGCTATAAATTCGTTAGTCTTGTTACTATACATAGGGACTTGGTGTGTGCGCTTCCTGATTATGAATCTGGAGGGAAAGGTTGTTTATTGGCGACAGATTTCGTCTTTCCCGTTTGGGAAAGTTTATACAAGGGACTTGTCAGATAATATGTTATTTTATTATAATGTTCCTTGAACTTCTTCTGATTGTTAAGAAAATACACATGCTTATTTTAAGGACTGAGGCTACAAGCTAATATTACATTTTATTCATGATATGATGTGATGGTTGGGGGAAATTGTTTAACCCACAAATTTAAAATGAATATAAGAATTTATCCATATTGCATTATCTATACATATATTTTTTTTTTCAAAATAAGTTTAGAGTAGTTTCTTCCGAAAATTATCTATTTTTGAAATGATTTTAATTAGTGAAATTTCATCTAGTTTCTTTGTTACTAATGTGAATACCGTATGGAGTGTGCAAAAAAAATCGACTAAATCTGAATAATTTTTGATATCATTAGTTCGATTTTCACGTTTTAGAACTCAATCTTAATGTTTCGTGAGGGGGACATCAAATATGCTAATTAATTAGAGCAGACTATTTTTTAAGTTACGAAATCCGACACTAAAACATACTCGACACCCCCTCAAACAATTAAGCTTGAGTCCTAGAACGAGAAGAACCAATCATTTGATTAAAAGTGATTCACTGCAGTCCATTTTTTTTCTTTTCTTTTTTTTTTTTTTTGCGCATTGCACAATGTAGCACCAGTTTTGAGATTTTCATAAAATAGATAAATTATTTCTAATTTTTTTGCATACATATTTTTTAATTCATTTATTTTTGATTAAATGACTCAACTTTTCTTATGATGGCCATTAAAACAACACTTAATCGCATCCATTCTATAATAATTTAAATTTGCCATTATTCGTTTTAATTTCTATCATTGCTTAGTTGCGTTAAAACTTCTTAAATACTCTATTTTGCATCAAATTAATAAAAAATTCAAATTTCGCATCACTTTTAATTAAAATTTTAATATTTCTCATTTATCTGCAATCAGTTAGAGTTTTCAGTACATTTTCTACTTAAAAATTTGAATAAATTTTGAACTAATTCAAATGATCATTTTTTGTGATTAAAATTTAATTTTAAGCTATAATTATAATTGCATTAATAGTGAAATAAGGAAAATAACAATTATAAACAAGATTTCACTAGATAATCATGTAATCCACTGTATGATTATTTAATGAAAATATAATTCAAGATCAATTGAAAATGTACCTTTCCTTAAATAATTAACTATATATATTAACACAATAATATGCAATATGAATATAAACTATATATTACAACATAGTTCAAAATTAAGACAAGCAGAGATGTCACTGAACTGAATAATTTCAATGTCTGTTTAAAAGGATGAATTTTTTTTTTTTTTTTGAGAAAATATTGTTTCATGAAAAAATGTGTCTTTCTTCCCAAACTGCACAATTTTAATTCAGACATGAGGATGATTTGTGTTTCCAATTCACTAGAAATAATATTTACTCACTTTTAAATCACTTCAGGTCATTTTTCATAATATTTGATCAACGCCTTATAACGTTTGCTTTTACTTAGTCAAGTCAATTGAGGAGACCACTTACGCCATTTTAGAAACTGGAATATAAACAATTAGAATTAAGCGCATAAAAGAAATTTTCAAACAAATTGATTTATGACATGACATTTAAAAATTATTATATTAAAAAATTATTGTTTATTCAAATCGATTATAACAGTATAAATTTATTCTAATTTTATTCCTGTGAAAAGGTATTATTTCAGATTTTGTGTTTAGTCACATTCTTATTTTGCAACAAAAAAAGGAAACTTAAAAAATCATTCAATCCTTTTTCCTTCAGAAACTTTTTATGCCATCTCAATTCATACTAAAATTTATTAAATTGCTTGCCTTTAATTTATTACATTATTTATATTGAATGTATATTCATACACAGACTTTTTATAACTTAAACAAAATTACAGCCTTTTAATATCACTAAAAAAATAATAAGTGACAGTGTTTCAGTGTTACAAGGTGCAAAATCTCTTATAAAGGTCCAAAAAATTTTTCCCATTGTTGTATTGAATGATTTGAATTAATTTAAATTAATTTAATGCGAATTATTTGCGAATAAAAAATTATACATTTATGTCGACTGAAATTATCATTATCATCACCCAACCAGGGTTATTAAGAGCCTTGCTCTATTTTTAAGACTCTATCTTTTAACGACGGTAGGAGAAATGCGACGCAATATTGAGCCATGTCAGACGACGTGGATAGCACATGAACTCGTACCCCTTTCTCAACTTCCACATCCTAACTATGACAGATTTAACGCTCATCTGTCTGTGTATACACGCCACTGTAGTTTTTATTTTGATTTTGAATTTATTTTGATTTTGAATTGATTTATTTTGATTTTGAATCATTGAACAACAGACACAATTTTGGGTTTACGACTACTAATGTTCAACTGCATAGTCTTGTAACTTTGTACCCAATTCTAGAAAGCAAGGAAACTACTGAATGAAGTATTGGGGGAAATTCGTGGAGGACTTTTTGATGAAATTAACACGCATTTGCATTGCACGGAAAAATCTCGAAATTCTCTCACGGTTGGCCTGTAGGCATGAGTACTCTAACCTATGATTCATCTACCACTGAGGATATTTTACGTCAGCATTGTGGTCGGTGCGAGTCGGGTGCAGGACTCGTATCGACCAGACATTCTTGGGATTCGAACCTGGGTCATCCGATTGGGAGGCGAGTGCTCTATCGCCAGAGCCACCACGGCTTACACTTGTGTAACTATGAACAACATTGTATGTTTGATATAACAATTGTATGAACTATGTATGTTTACTATATGTATGTTTACTGTAACTATGAACAATTGTATGTTTGATATAAAAGATCACGAACTTTTTATATATAATGCTTAACAGCACGGCATGAAATTTCGATTTTAAAGATACCCGGCAGGCTAGAATTTTTTGCTCACCACAATTTTACATTCATGAAAAATATGAAAAATTTTCGAAATGTTAACAGAATAGTAAGAAGAGCTTTTGGGCGACCAAAACCACCAAAGAATAAGAAAACATTCAACTTAAAAGTATTTATTGCAATATTAAATCAAAATAAGGTTCTCATAGGCTTTCAATATTTCAAAAACAATGGTTTCATTTGTACAAAGAAGGCAACTCAGCAGTTTTTGCTCGAAATAGAGGAAAGTTGTCTTCAAAGCACTTTCAGATACTGATGGATTGGGGTTTGATAATCTATGTAGTTTAAACATGTAGCTATGTTACGTATGAAGTTTAATTCAAACTCAAAAATTTTGAAGAAGAAATTTACTCGCCAGCCTTAAATATTTGGTGAGTGAAAAATTCTTGCCTGGTATATAAAAAAAACAATTTTTGATCATAGTTAAATTAAATGAATTGATCAAATTAAGGGAGTTCCCCATTGCAAACATATAGTTGCATTTATTTATTTTTTTTGAATTTTTTAAAAGATTTTCTGATTAGAATTAATTTTATAACGTTTTTGTTACTGTGTTAAATTTTTGACTTAATATTTTTTTAAATTGCTTATTACAACATATGTATAGAATTTAAAACATTATATAGAAGTCACGTTGCAGTCAATTCTCAATTTTAAGTAAAAGTGAAATTGAAATAGTTTCTGCTTGCTACTGAAATTCAATTCTTATACCATTATCAATTATAAAACAATCGTAATCTACTGGCAGTGATAATATAAAATATTTATAACTTGTTGTGTAATTATATAATTGGGAATAATCAGAAAATATACATATGTTTGCGTAAAATTTTAAAAAAAAATACAAAGAAATGATTTTTCAAAGCTCTATTCTCTCTCTCTGTTTCCAATTATTGCACTATATCAAAACTGTTAACTATTTGCATTCAAATCATAAAAAAACGCTATTTAACATTCAAATGTTTTTAAACAAATGCGAATAAAAAGGAAATACATCGAAATTTTGAAGGAAACACAAAGAATCAAAGAGCGTCTGGTATAGACGAGATTAATTCAGCAGACGACATTTATTTTCCATTTCTACCCAACATAAGAAAGGAAGAAATGCATTTCTTAAATTCCATTGTAAAGAGGAAGAAGATATTGTCTCCAGATGGTGACATTTGGCGACTTTTCTTGTCGAGATCCTCCTGCGTGGGAATGTCCTGCTGATGATTTTACGTCATTCTTGCCAAGTGATTTTCCAATCCTGTCTTCTTTTTCTCCTCAGGAAATACAGTCATGGCTACAAAAACATTAAATCGTCAACAATTCTTTTTTTTTTTTTAATGTGTAAAAATACTAACAAATCTAATTCGAACAAAAGCAAAAACAACGAATGATGTAGAGAAGAACAGGAAAACAACGAAAACTTAAGTTTGTTATTTTTATAACTGTTACAAAACGAAGAGTGCTGTTCAATCTTATAGGGAAAACTATAAATTTGCAACGAAGTTTAAATAGTTCGTGAAAAGATACAGTACTTAATAATAAATGGATAGTTAGCTCATGAACTTATAATTTTAATATCTTACTGACGTTATTACTTAAATGACCCTCACTTTATAATCTGAAACAAGTTTAAAATTATTTCCTTATTGCAAAAAATTTAAAAATTCGCCAAGTGCCCTCTAATATGTTAATTATAAACACGCTCTTAACGTAGCATTGTTTGGAGTAAACCAATTCTGAGTACTTATTAAATTTTACGTATTAAATTTTGAGTACTTATTTCGTGACACATTAAAGTTTTTTGAAAGAATTGTCACTCACTTTCGTAAACTGATTTTCTCATTGCAAAAAAAAATTTAAAAATTCTCAAAATAAACTTCATTATGTTAACTATGTTATATGCTCCTTGCATAGCATGGTTTGGACGAAACAAATGCCTCCTAAAAACTTTGAGTATTTCTTTCCTCACTACTATGGGTATTTGTTGAAAAATTGGACCCTTACTTTTAATCTGAAACAAGTTTAAAATGAATTTCTCTTGGCATAAGTTTTAAAAAATTCGCAAAGTGTCCTCCATTATGTTATCGATAAATATGCTCATACTGTAAGCAAACAAATCCCTCTTAAAAATTTCGAATTCTGATTTCTTGAAAAATATCGATATTTTTTAAAAAAAAGTGACGCTCACTTTGAAAACGGAATCAAGTTTTAAATGAATTACTCATTGCTAAAATTTATAAAAAAATTCACTAAGTTTCCTTTATATATTAACCATATATATGCTATTAACGTGGCATGGCTCAAATGGTGGCATAGTCAGGATAGCATCTAATGCTTAAAAAATACCCATCGAAGTGAAAAAATAAATACCCTATATTTTTTACGAAGCATTTGTTTAGTCCAAACCATGCTACGAAAATGCATATATATAGCTTAAAAAACGAGAAAATTTTGCGATTTTTTTATAATTTTTTGGAATGAGGAATTCGCTTAAAACTTTTAAGATCAACTTCTTCAAAAAATACCCATTGATGTGAAAAAAATATACGCTCAAACGTTTTAAGAAGCGATTTTCAGTTCAAACAATGCTACGCTAAAAGCATGTATATAGTTAACATAATGGTATATAATAACAATAGCATAATGAGATTTTGCGAATTTTTTATAATTTTTTTGCAATGAGCTATTCATTTGAAACTAGTTTCAGATTCAAAAGCAAGTGTTGGTTAATACATTTTTTTGTAAGAAATTATTTTGTTACGGTAAAAAAAAGCAGTCTAGTTACGGATTTTCCTGAATTTACAGAATAAACTTGTTCTTGTATGGTGAAAAACCGTCGAGGTTACGTATTTACTTCGTAAATTTTTCGATTTTGCTCAACCGTCTCAACTGACGGTTTGTTGCCATGAATTTTTAGGAATTTTTGTACAGTGTATTTATAATACTATGTAAACTATTAACTACACATTTTAAGTTACACATTTCACTTAACGTTTCACGTTACACGCATACTCTATTCTTATTGCAATACTTAAAAGCTTTTGAATCCATCGGTATATTGGTGTAATGTACCTGGTGCATATATAATCAATAATCTATATTCAATAACACTTGGTGCAATGTACAAAAGTATGCTGTTCAATGAAAAAATATATTTTGGCAAACTTCAGCGTTGCTTGCAAAAGGTTCTTGAAATTTAAAATATTCCTTCATTACTTTCTATTACTAATTTTATAGTTCTAATCTTCGCTTAATGTAAACAATTATTTGAATAATTTGCATTTAAGGAATTGTTGTACATATGCTCAAAAACATGCATTGCATGAAATTTTATTATTTGACTATTTTACGCTAGGTACAATGTAAACTTAAATGTGTACATTTCGTATTTGAATTTTTTTAATTAATAAACAACAAACTGTTCAACTGGAGGCAATGATAAAGAAAGAGTTACAGTCAGTTTTTATAATTTTAAAATGGATTATTGAAAATTCTGATTTTTGAAATTATGGTACTTTTATTACGACATATTCAATAAGTATAACAAAACTAAAAAGTAAATTTAATCGAATAAATGGCTTTTATGTCATGCTCTAACATGTTTATTACCAAATTATCAAATTTCTCACAATATAAAACCATAATCTATTGTTAATTTTACCCAAATCGCTACCAAAGCGCTTCGACTTTTTGGTGTTCCCATATAGCCAGAAACACCATATCCCCGGTATTTTGACAATACTTTTTTCTCAGAGTAGATAATGCGTAAAAAACATTGTCATTTTTCAAAACATTGAAATGATTTTTTATGTTGAAGATTCCAACAATTCTTTGCTTTTGCTTTATCAGTTTACCATGTAAAAATCACTTCGCGTTTATAAAACAAAATTAGCATTTTACAAGGTTTTGAAAAAAGGTTTTCAAATTCTTGTTAAAATACATTTTTAGACTCTTCGTTACTGAACTGTTAGTGATTCATCTAAGAAAAATACTTATTTCTGTATAATAAAAACGAGAAAGAAAATTAAGTGACTGATGTTTTAAAATTATAACTAATGACTTGGTCAGAAAAAATGAAAGAAAACACTTCGTTTTCCATAAATAACTATATTTTGCATTCATTAAGAATCGGTTCAAAAAACAATTACATACTTATCCTTTTTAATTTCTTTTGCGGGAATTAAGTTGTACAAAAAATGGATAAAGTGGATTTCGAACACATGTTTCAATTTTGCGTGGAAAACTCATCAACAATGTAAGAGCAGGAGAAAAAAAAAGATATTCCAAAACCATGAAGGTTTCAGAGGAAGAAAAAACATTTTCATTTCCTCAATTAAAAAATAAGAATGCAAGAAAGCAACAGAGTGAAGATAATATACTCATAACCCGAGGCAAACATCCCAAAATGGACTCTCACTCAATATTTAAGGAGCTATATCTGATCTTTGGCTAATACTACATTTATTAAGTATCATAGTACTCATATTTATTTTTATTCATTTACTAGCATAAATAAAAAACTGCCTTTAGTAAAATAAGTTTCGTTCAGTTTTGCGTAACACGTATATATTTTCGTTAAGGGAAGAAATACGTGCTAAAGCATGGAAAGAAAAGGTGTTTCAGAAGAGTACACGGAGAAAAAAAATACTGTAAAATTAACGTTCTGTATAAACTGTTAAAAATTCCGGATCAAATTACTGTCTGAATCACCAGCATTTTCAGTGCCAAAAATCCTTTTTTATCGTAAAATATTATACGGTAATGTTTACAGTAATATGCCCCTAATCGGTAAATTACGGTAAAAAAAATACGAAATAGAAAAAAAATTACTGTAAAATTAACGTTCTGTATACACTGTTAAAAATTTCCGATCAAATTACTATATGAAACACCGGCATTTTCAGTGCATCATTCGTAAATCCATTTTTATCGTAAAATATTATACGGTAATGTTAACAGTAGTATGCCCCTAATCGGTAAATTACGGTAAAAAAATTACGAATTAGAAAAAATATTACGGTAAAAGTAACGTACTGTTAAAAATTTTGGATCAAATTACGGCATGGAATACCGGCACTTTCAGTGCATCATTCGTAAAATCCATTTTTATCGTAAAATATTACACTGTAATGTTTACAGTAATATGCTCCTAATCAGTAGCAGAAATAAAACTTTCAATTGTCATTCAAAACCTATAAATTAAAACAATTATTTTCTTATAGCTGAAATAACATGATCAATGAACTAAAAAAGTTATGAAGTATATTCAAGTTTCTCTTTTTCAAATAAAAACAAGCAAGTTTTCAATAAAAAATGGACTTAAAAATCAACGATAAAGATTTTTTTTATTTCGTAAATTTAAATTTCAGTTTTCTAAGTTGAAAAAAAAAATAACTGATCTTTTGATGAAATATTTTACTTAGCCCACCAGTAGCACGTGTTTAAAATCAAGTAAGCTGGTTATTTAGCGAGCATTTTTGTAATAGCAGAATATTTTTGAATACCAACACAATACTTAGAATTGATATTCTTTTATAGCTAAGTTATAGATTTCAGAAGAAAAAAATTTTTAACACTCATCCTCCTTTTAATTAATTATATATATATGTAGATAAAATTGAAATTATTACGACTATTTTCCTAAAAAATTTAGTTAATAATTGAAACGAATTCAAAGTAATGAATTTAATTGTTTTGTAATTGGTCAAATAATTGATTGTGATTGTTTCTTACAAAGATTACAAGAATTATATGAATATCAAACACTTGGAATCAGGAAATGTACTTTCAAAAGTACAATTTCGTATCACTTTAGTATTTCGCTACTTATTATTTCCACATTTTATATTCAAATTGGTAGGAACTTAATATTTTTATTTATTAGTATCGACTTAAAAGAGATTCTCCTCTCGAATTATATTGAGATTTAACGTAAATATACAACAATCGAAAAATATAAATCTCTCTCAATTTTTTTTATTTTAAGTAAAAAGCTTAAGTTCTTACCTATCTTGTGCTGATCAGTCAAGCATGCTGCTGTTCGCAGATATTCCCTACAAATTACAAACATTAAATTGATCACATTTGTCACAAAATATGTATTTTATTAATACAAGCGTATATACAATATAATAATGCAACCGTAAATACAAAATCATTAATACAAGTGAAATAAGATTTTTTTCTTAAATAATTATCCACTAATTTTAAAGGCTTCATAAAATTAAAATTTTTTTGCACGAAAAATCACTCAATGGTACATGTTTACCATACTTTGCTGTACATTACAAATCAGCTGCAAAATGTCACAATTCTACACAATCACGTGTTTATTAGGCGAGAAATGCCCACAGCATTTAGAATAGAACAAACTAAGTTTAAAATAGGCTTAAGTAAACGAAGGCATGAAAATGCAAACCGAAATCTACCACTTTAACGACAAAAACATGGGGGATCTAAAAAAAGGAGGCCGGAAACATACCTGAAAGTTAAAAATAAAAATGTCAGAGTTAAACTTTATGATTGCTTTGTTTCACAGCTTTGACAGAAAAAAAAAATTCTAAATGTTATTCAGCAGAGAAAGCACATTTTTTTGTTTATTTTTTATATATGTGTGTATATATGTGTAACATATATGTGTGTGTGTCTAACAGGCAAGCGTTATGCAATTACCGAAAGCATAATAAAGAGCAAACACCAAAATTGCATGCTTAGAATCGAAATTTATTGCTACATTAACTTTTAATTCAATATACCGATGAACATACGGAGAAAAAAAATTTGGTACAATTAACATACTGTATGGTAATGATTTTTCTAGTAAAAAAAAATTATTCTTCTGGTTAATTAAACCAAAATATACTGTAATCAAATCATTCATTTGGTAATTTTTCCGTTCATATGGTAACGGCTTAACGGAAATTGTGATCTTCAAAACTGTAGTTCCTATTTACACAAATTTAGTAAGCAAATACAAAACTTATTTATTCGAATGAATGATTTCCATGCCATGCCTTAAGGTATCATGTTAAAATTACTATTACCACAGTTAACGAATTTTATTACATATTATAAAACCATACAGCATTGTTAGTTTTTTCGAAATCATTACTAAAACGCTTCGGTAAAAAAATAACAGAGCTTTTTGATGTTCCCCTGAAATCAGATACGCGGTAAACTTTTCCGTATATTGGTAGTTTTCTCAATACTGTTTTTCTCAGTGCATCATCATGAAAAATTTAGAAATTATAAGAGTGTTATCTCTTTTTCTATATTTTTGTAAAAAAAATGTTTACTACCGTCAAAAACATATGAAAATTTGCATGCTTCAATTTCGAATTAGTTTTGAAGTTATTAAGCATTTTTTTCAAAAATAAAATAAAATGTAAAGTAAAGCAAAAAAGGAAAAAACTAAAAATTCTCAAAAAAAGCATATAAAATTACAATAACTTACGAACAAATAAGAATTTTGAATAAAACTCTCTGTTAAGTTCATATATAAAGAAGGTATATGAATATTAAATTTCAACTCTGAAGTTGTATTTCTACGGTGTTTAGAGCGACCCAGCATGGTGCTTTTTTTTTTGTTTTTTTTCCCACAAGTTTAATGGTTCATAATTCTCTAATTAATTATCAAATGTTAAACTTTTTAATTCCATTGTACTCCCGGTACATTTTCTACACTCCTTTGCACCTTATAGTTCATGTGTAATAGTTTATGTGTATAGTCTTATAGTTTATGTGTAACAAAACAAAATGTCGTAATATTAAGTTTTACCGGTGGGATCTACGATTTTTCTTAATTTCAAGAGATTTTCATAGATGGCAAACCAATTGTAAATGGTAAGAAATTGAATACACATTATATAATTATTAATAATTTTAATTAATTACTTATAATTAATTTTTATTAATTAATTATAAATATGTTTAATGAATTAAAAATAATATAATTAAATATACATTTTTATTAATTCATGTTTAAATTTTATTTTTTGGGGAGCTGAATTGGATCAGCTGATTTCTTAAAACCGCAGTTTATATTTGATGTAGAAAAAAATATTATGCTCTTGCTAAACATTTATTTCTTCTCCTTGAGATAAAGATAACTTCACTTGCTTCCTTTCAAAGACAATAAGATCCTGAAATTATTCGTCCCGATTTTGCCAAAGGCAAATTTCATTAATTTCAATTGGAATGCATTGCATAGATATGCAATAATAGTATCTCAATAACACGAGTAATTGACACGAAAACTCGTCTAATGATCACTAAAAGCGCCAAAATCAATGTAGTCGAAGGTTTCAACTCCCAATTAGGGGCCAAAAGATTCATTACAATATCAATATTTTGAGCAAAGCTGATCAGAAAAGCGACATATAATGTTTTATTGTGAGCAGCTGTCACCCTATTGATTTTATCGTCTTTGTTATCGAGGATTTAGAACGCCGCACCTTCTAAGGTGCGGTTTAATGTATTTTTCATTGAAGTAAGTGGGAATACTTAATATCCCCAAAAAGAAGAAAATAAGTCTTAATTCGTTGTGGAATTCGGCTAATTAAGATTTTAAATTATAATTTTCAATTATAAAAATTTAGCTGATTGTTTCTGTAATTGAAGTTTTTTTGTATTTGTACGAATAAACATATAATTAAATTGTGGCTGGTAAACTGAAATATCAAATTTTAAATAAAAGCACTCAATTTTTAATCCAAATCACAATTTGTAATATTTTAATGAAAACTAATTTCTTATCCAATTCTTTTTAGTCCTTGATTGATTGAGAAAGCCGGAACAACAGTATCTTGTTTATTACAGCAACAACAACAAAAAAAGCTTCGTAATTAAGTTCAAATAAATTCATAAGATAATATTTCAAGTTCATACTAAATTTCTTTTTGCTTTTGACGAAACAGTTTCCTAGGAAATGCTCTGAGTGAACATACCGTCACATTGAGGACTAAGTCTTCACTTGTTTGAAGATTACACTAAATAATAATAATAAAGTATAGTGTCTTTCTATTTGTGCAATACCAGATTTCAATGCATGCCTATAATATTAATTCTTATCTTTCATTCCAGAACTTTAAGAACCGAAGAAAAGATCAAAGACAAGTAAGGAAAATTACTTATTCTACCAGTAAGGAGAGGCTAAATTCTGGCTACTTTCTTTCGAATAAACCGCCATTCCTTAACCCAATCAATGACCAGTTCCTTCCGAGGGGACTATGGGGTTGCTTTTTTTCCACTTCGCATAATTAGGTAAATAGATGCCTTCATTGTAGGCCTGAACCAGCGAACGATCAATCTCCAATTCAGTACACCCAGTTGTATTGATTTGCTATGGAAACATGGAGGACTTTGTGACCTGACAGATTTAACTTGCACGAGTCACCGCACTTCAACCGGAGGTTATCGAACTCACGATACCTTGGACATGAACCCAACGCCTTACCAACCAAGCTATCTCGGCCCTATAAACTTAATGTATCCAGTTATAGCAATATATTGCATGTAAATAAGGTACTGTATTACGACAGCTGAAAATTTTATTCCATTTATATTTTAGACATTAATTGATACCAATATTTCTTTATATATTTGTATTTATTTGTTTATATTTATTTGTTTAATTTCATTTGCTTATTCACTTATTTGTAAAAAAAATTAAGGCAATCCAATTTTTCTAAAATAAATTCATTTAACCCAATAAAATAGGAAGTAATTATCGAATGTGTATTAGGCTGAAAATTATTATTTTTTTTACTTATAATCAATTCACGAGAAAAACAGAATAATTCATTTCAGATTACATAAGAGTAAGTAATGTAAGGATATATTCTGTGGCATATTCTTTAGTCTCACTTAAAGAACTGATAAGAGGGATTAAAATTAGAAACTATTCCAAAACCTTTTCTGAAGAAAATATAGAGAGCTACATTATTACCTCATTCCTCTTTAGATCTATTTTTATAAATCTACACCAAACCATAATACTTTAAATCCGGGGTAAATAAATTATTAATTCGCTTTAGTATTCTATACAATCTAGCTCAATATAAACGATATGAAATAAATGTTTGTAGCCTGTAATTATTGACTCGTCATCCCGAGAAATCCCCTTAATCGGATTATGCCATCCTGCTATTATCTCTGATGGTGGTCGAACTATTCCCCAAAGAGGGCCTCACCAAGAAGTAGAAATGGATCGTAACTGCTACTTCTAAGTTCAAATTAGTACGTCACGAAACAATTACTGTTACAAATATCTGCTAAAAAGTAACAAGTATCGACCCTATTTTATTTTAATAGTCATTTGCTATTTCTCTTTTTCGCTTCTCAATATTTGCGGAATTCATGCTGTGTCATTTTGGCGACAATGCATTTTGCTCAAAAAGACATGCTCAAAACAGCATATACTTATTTGCAAGACTAAATAGTAAATTAACAAAAATAAATTCATGATGAGTCATTCTGGCGACAATGCATTTTGCTCAAAAAGACGTGCTAAAAACAGTACATACTTATTTTTAAGACTAAACAGTAAATTAACAAAAATAAATTCATAATTAATCATTTTGGCGACAATGCATTGTACTCAAAAAGAGTAAATGCAGTTTTGATCATGTCACTATACTCAATAATGAGTACATGAAGATTTCAAATTTGACTAAATTTATTTCGTAACTACACTGGTTATCATAAATTAAGGAAAATTCACAAAAATCGCGATAACTCAAGAAATTACACATGGAATTTTATGAAACTTACCCACAATATACAACACATAGTAAGGTATTAAACAACATAAAAAGAAATTATCAGACATTAATAGTAGTATAGAAATTAGCACATGTATAAAATAAACAAATTGGAAGTATCGGTTTGCAATAGAAAAAGTACCTTTAATATGGAATATGATTGCCTCTAGAAGCAATACAGCACAAACAGCGATGTGTGATGCTTTCAATTATGCGGTCTATCAGTTCAATAGGAAGTGAGAGCCATTGCTCTTGTAAAGCAGTTGCAAGCGTGGCAAGGGTCTGAGGGGGCGGATTGATGGCAGATACACGCCTCCCTAGAGCATCCCAAACGTGCTCGATAGGATTCAAGTCCGGGGATCGAGCTGGCCACTCCATGCGAGTAATTGTTTCCTGTTGAAGATAATCATCAACAATGCGAGCTCTGTGTGGTCTTGCATTATCGTCCTGTAACAGGAAGCAATCACCAATTGCCCCGGCATATGGGCGCACATAAGCATCAAGGATGTTGTCTCGATAAACCTGAGCATTCACGGTTCCCCTTGGAAAGACATGGAGGTATGTGCGCCCTCCTAAGGATATGCCTCCCCAAACACAGACACTGCCTCTTCCGTATGCATCTCTTTCACGGATGTTTGATGGATGATAACGGGTCCCAGGTTCTCTCCATATCAAATAACGTCTACTGTCACTTTCTAGACTAAACCTGGACTCATCCGTAAAGAGAACAGGCCTCCATTGATCTGACGTCCAGTGGACATGTTGTCGGGCCCACTGCAAACGGTCTCTCCTATGGCGTGATGTGAGCGGCACGCAAATGGCTGGTCGTCTCGCATACAGACCACCTTCGTGGAGCCTTCTGCGCACAGTTGACGTTGACACCAACCTTCCGGTGGCTGCAGCAAGAGAGGATCTAAGATGTGTCGGAGTAGCGGTTCTATTCCTGCGTGCACTTAATGTCAAATATCGGTCATCGGCACTGGTCGTAACAGTTGGCCGTCCTTGACTGAACCTCCTAGATGCCGAATCTGTGGTTTGAAATTGCCTCCAAAGTCTATGAACCACAGATGGACTCACATTTAGCCATCTGGCCACTTCTGATTGACTCTGCCCTGCCTCTAGTCTCCCGATGGCTCTCCATCGTAGTTCTTCAGGCAAATGATGCCTAGAGGTCATTATTACGAATTGGCTATCTCAGATTTTCAATGTCGCAATCACAGTAAAATTTGTGTGCTTTCTCTCAAACTTGGACTTTTATGCTCCAGGCAGATGACGTAAGCCGAGTGCAGCGCCACTAATTTGCATATTGCAATTTTACTCAGCTACTCTTAGTGGACAACATATGCAAATTTTGCACGGTTTGGCTTACTTTTGAAAGAGTTATCGCTATTTTTGTGATTTTTCCTTAATTTATGATAACCAGTGTATTTTGAGAATTTTTTTTTGCTCCATATGAGAACTCTTCTTGAAACTCTTCTCGGAAACTCTTCTTGACGGTGAAGTGAGAGATTTTAAATATGTGTTATATGAAAAGTTAAATCAATTCGGGTTTTTTTTTGGGGGGGGGTATTTATTATTATTTTTATTACATAGGTTTTAGTATTATCAATTATAAGTGAAAAAATTACATTACAATCTTTCAGTTAGGCAAAAAATTAAATTAAAAGAAAGAAATTAAAAAAAAAAACACGTAAAGCTATAAAATGTAATTAGCATCCGGTTATGTTTACGAAATGAAAAAGGTTGAGTTTTATAATTTTAACCCTTATTAACAAAAATCGCTGAGCAAACTTTCAAATATATATAAATAATCTTTCTTTTTAATTAAATCCAAGTTTTTGTTAGCTCGGTGCGAAACAGTTTCCTTAACAAATATTTACCCTTAAGTAATAGGTCTCTTGGTGTCACTGTCATATTTTATTTGAATATATATTTGTTATATATTCTTTTTTGGGGGGTGGGGATCTCTTGTATAAGTAGATATATTTTAAACATTTTCAGTAACAATCAAGTAAAAATGCTTGAAGAAATATTTTGTAAAAATGTTTTTTTAAATTATCTCTTTAGAAATTTTTATAAGAGTAATTTTTTCCATTTTTTTGTTACATTTGTTTCTGTTATACGATTAAAAAAACTGAAAGTAGGATGATTTTAAATTCTTAGGTCAGCCATTTTTCCATCACCCCCTCTTTGTTATCAAAAATAAGCAACTCATAGACCATTTTCCAATTTGGGTGCTTACGCAATATTTGAACGGTCCCTAATAAAGTTTTACATTGAAAGAAACGTTTTAAACAAGAATACTAAGCGTTTTAGTTCACTTCCACCCTAAACGTCGTTTTACTTAAAACCTTATCAAGAGCAAATTAGCTATCACGGATATAATGAATTAACTTAGAACCAATTTGTCCTGGATTGGAATAAACGTAAACACAGTAAAATCACGCAAATTCTGACTCAGCAATTTGTTGTACGATGCAATTAAAGAAAACAAATCTATCGTGATTATTTTCAAAAAAGTTTATTCAGTTTTATTAGTTATCCAGTTATATCAGTTTTATTTTCAGTTTTTCGTAATTTAAAATATGCAATAGGGTAATAAATCAAAAATTCGAATTGAACAAAAAGTTTTGAAAGTTTAAGAACTTTCTGTCATCATAAAAACATGTTTCTGATTTGCCTTATTCTTTATATTTTTTTTAACAATATTAAGCCTAATATGGCATCCTGAACAAACGATTAATCATGGAATTTGATATTGTGATAATATATGAAGATAAATGACTAAGGATATCTTAATAATAAAATATAGAGGTGTGGTTATCTTCACATAAAATTCTATTCTTTGATATATTTAAGAAAGCCTGGTTTCTCTTATAGTTAAAGAATCGAGGTCAAATTATATTTAATCATTGAGATAATCTATTCATGAAATAAAAAGGAAATTCTAATTTCCTGAATATATCTAACGTCAGTGAATCGATTTACGTGGACTTTGAATTCAACAAAATAGAGGAATCAATAAAAATAAATAACTATTTTGAATGATGTTACAAAATCCACCCAAGTTCTAAGAATATTGTAAAATGCTTTATAATCTATAAGATTTGAATTCATATTATTTTAAGAACTTTAAAGAACTTTTTTGTTACAAAAATATAATATTTTTTTAATAAAAAGGATACTGCAAATTACGAAGTATTTAGAAAACGTTACAAGTATAGATAAGCCAACTAAAAATACTTCCTAAAATACATGAGTGCAATTTGGGTATTTTTTAGTACTTTAGAGAGAATTTTTTGCACAGACTTGTTCATTACTTAGGAACCTTATTGGAAAATCTGGTATAGACGGGAAAAGTTTGAGAATTTTATTGAATTCTTCTCAGCTGTACAGAAATAAAAAAAAATTCTAAAATTTCACAATGAGATTAATTTGATAAAAATTTCCTCTATAATTTTTAAAAAATTTTTAATAGAGAAACATGTTATTTCATGCGATCATTAGAAAAGCACGTATTATATTGTTCTATTATCGCCGGAAAAGATTGGTTGTCAGGGCATTAAGCCCATGTCTAAGAGGTCGTGAGTTTAATGCCCGAAGACTCCCCGTGTAGTAAATGGTGACTGGTGTACGTTAAATCTTTTTGGGTCACAAAGTCCTTCGTGTTCTCATACCTCTCATCAATACTTCTGCTGGTACTGAATTGGAGATTGATCGTTCTCTAGTTCAAGTAAAAAGTACGATCTGTGGATGAATGAATAAATGTATATATGGATCAGCCCTATAAACGGGCTGTGGCGAGGGTGTCGCTGAGGTCGTATTCTTGACACACGATGGCGCCACTGAAAGACAAGAAAAGCACCCTCTGCCTTAAATTCACTTAGCTTCTCCAGGCAGGCTTGCTGGTATTGGCATGCCGCAATAGAAACAACAACATTAGTTACATTGCTTTCTTACTACGGAAGTTAAAAGAGCCAGGTTTAAAATTTTTATTTCAGCTATTTATTGTAACATTAAACAAATCATTTAATCAATAAATCTGCCAATTAACGAATGAACGAATCAGATTATCTATGAAACAATTAGTAATCGATTAACACAGTAAATAAATCATTGTGCGAATCAATAAATCAGCAAGTCAATCAGTCAACTACTGAGTGAGTCAACAGAATAGCGAGTTGATGAATTAACGAATTCATGTTAAATAAATTAAGGAATCAATGAGATAATAAATCATTTAATCAGTGTAAGTAAAACCATTGAAGAAAAATCCATTGTTTAATTAGACAGCAGATTTTTTTGTTTAGGTTCTTTCATTTATTCGCTGTTAGATATGCTGATTGGTTCTCCCTTATCGAAGAAGTGTTGACGTGTTGAATCATTTGTAAAATAATTTGCCGATTCATTGATAAGTTTATTTAGTAAATCCTTGAATCATCGCTTTGCTTATTCTTTGGTTTTCTAATAATTTGAATGATTGATTTATTGATTTGATTGATATTATTTGATTGATAGTATTTTATTTTTCTTTCAGTGATTTGATGATTTATTCACTAGCTTTTCATCTATTTGCTGATTTATTACATTTCTCATGCGTGGAAACAGATTTCATCCATTTTCAATAACATCAGTAAAAAATTAATGCGAGAATAGAATTTTAAATAATTTGCAAGAAAACTTTCCGTTTTTTTTAAAAATTACTTTTCTCCATAAAATTGAAGATATGGGCAAAATTTTGCCGCGTTTTTTAAGTATTGATATAATTTTAATTATAATTTGAGTTTAGCAAAACTTTTCAAAAAACAATTTTTCTAAGATTTTAAATATCTCAAAAATTTAATATATAAGTGAAAAAATTACATTNATTAACTGTATGTTTTGCATTGACTCAAATTTTTTTAAGAATAGAACAAATAAGTTCATTTGAATCCACTAGAAAACAAAACTCGAATTTCTTTGAACACATGGATAGTTAAAATCGTTTTATTTTCCAATATTTTCTCATGACTTATGGGTAAAAAAAGATTACCTTTTTAGGACTCAATATTGCTCAAGCCTAAGCAATTCTTTTAATTAACTTTTCCTTATAGTTATCTGATTAAAATATCAAAATGTCCCAAAGTCGTTAAGAAAAAAACTCTAAAAAGTGAAAAGGAAGAAAAAGTTCAACTCCTTCAACATATGTTTCACGTTATGGTTATTTCCTTTTCTTTCCTCATTCTTGCAAATCTCCCAACATCTGGAGGAATTCGGACAATAAAGAAGTCAATCTAAAGAGAGACACTGTTTTTGTGACGCGTCGCCTAATCTTCTTTTCCAATGCGTTAACATTTTTTGCCCAAGCCATATCTGACAAAATATTGCATTTTATCAAAAAGGATCTGAGGAAAAATAATACTTCTTGACGCGTAGATTTTTTATAGGGAGGGCGGTGCAGATTGCACGTGGCGCATATTTTGAATACACCCACACCAAAACCTTAACACGGCGTCATCGTAAAATAGGCGGGCATGTCTCAAGGTGGTAAGTTTTGACGTATGACGTATTAGTGCTTGGCTAAAAAATATAGTTTTAATCATTTTTAGCATTGAAAAAAAAATTTGATATTTTCAATTCAAAAATTTATCGACTGAATTAGATGGCTTTTCATTGTTTCGTTCCCTTTAAAAACAATTTTTACAATAACTCAAAGAAACCATTTTTTGTTTTATTTTAGGTTGAATGATTTTTTTTAAACAAATTTACATACTGATTTCAAATCTGCAATCGGTTTCTTTCCATAGAGTCAAAAATTTCACTGCTTTTTATATAATTATTATTTTTGTTTCTGACAAAACTGCGATTGATTTGCGTTTGTTTTTCATATTTCGTATTGTTCCAATTTCTAAATAATCAAACAATTTCACTTAGACATTCATAAAAGTACAAGAAACCAAAGTTCGAATTCCGGTGGTGGCTGGTCAAGTCGCATTCTGATCCTTGATCACTCGAACCGATATGATGACGTAAATTATCCTCGCTGGTAAACGGATGAGTCAGAATGCCTATACTGTCAGGTTTACCGTGTGTAGTTTTCGTGGTTTCCTCTGCATGTAACACACACGTTAATTAATTCCATTTAATGCTTCCAGAAAAGGCGAGTTTAGTTCACAGCATGCGTTACTTATTTCTGCCCCACCAAAAGTGGCTTTATGCTCGATTTTAATATTTATGAATATGCATCACTTGTGGCAGGCAATGGATCGAAACAGCAGGCTTATTAGGAAGCCCAGCAATTATTACCCACAACATCTTGTTTGTCTTGTTGTTTATCTAATAAATTTGATTATTAAATTCGGAATTTTTGTTTATTGCCCCATTTTATACTGAAACACAGAAATAGAATGCTTTAGAATTTTCTTTATCATCTGGATTGAATTCTTAATTACAAAGTTAAGGATTCGGGCTCTAATGGTAACCGCAAATCTGATGATTGATGGTCATACCTAACAACAGGACTCTAAGTTAACTGTGACCCGTTGACCTTGGGCAACTAATATTTGACTCTGACAACCATTAAAAAAAATAACGTGATCGCACGGAAATTGATGTAAAGGGATGATATACTGTTTTGGTTTGTTGATTCCCAGATTTTTGTTTTGGTCTGTATTGTCATAAAATATCACATCCCAATATAATTGTAAACATTATTCTTAGTATTGCAATTTTTCATTTACTTTATTATAATAAAATACAGCCTTTCTCTTTATTGCCCTTTCTGGTGTTCTTACGATATTAGAATTTTAAGAACGAGTATTTAGAAGTTCATCGTATCAAAATAACGATGAACTATGTGCAAAATCATTTGGTAGCATTCTACTTCTCACGGCTAATTAATGACTAAGGCAGAATTGACCACAATAAAGCAATTTCTTTCCTAGTATTTAATACTTTTGCAGGAGCAGTAAAAAACTTATAACCATAGTACCTATATTAAATACCTGTATTAGTATATTTCTTGTTTGAAAAAACGGCACCTATTACCACTCCACTAGTAGTTTATTACAAAATTAATTTAGGATCATTGGCACTTATTTTATTATAATAAAGTATTATTATAATAAAGCTATAGCTTTATTTTCCTTCCAAGACACCTCTACCAAAAGGTTGTTATTCTCTCTGACTCCAAAGCTGCTATACAGGCCATTGCATCTAAGGGAATGCCCATATCAAAGAATATACAAGATTGTCGGGCCCTCTTGGAGAAACTGAAGATCGATGGCCGTCAAGTTACTCTACAGTGAATCCCAGGACATTGCGATATCTACGGCAATGAACAAGCTGATATGTTGGCAAAAAAAGGCACAAAAATAATCCAACAACCAAATTCCAATAGATGCTTTCATTCCACGAAAATCTACATCAAAAATTGGAAAGTGTCCCTTTTTTCCCGTATATCCCTGAAAAGTTGGAAAAACATTTTAGACCGGGACATTTCAGACAGACACCTTGAAAAGGCTGTGGCAGAACTTAGACTTGCGGTGGGCCATGTCTTGCGCACCACCTCCACCTCATTGGTATTTTTACGAGACCGAATTGCCCACCCTGTAGGAAATTCGAAGTAATGGATAGGAAGCACTTGATGGGATGTTCGGCTATACACGGAGACTCCGAAGTGGAACAGATATTGGAGTGCTAGGCATCTGCTAATGAGTCATTGACTTTTTTCTCTTAACTATTTTTATTCTTCTTGTTAAGAGTTTGTCAATTTCTGCCATTGGAAAAAAAATAGCTTTATTTTAATGAAAAATCTAATAGAAACGTGTAAACAGATCAGTAAAAAATTTTATGGTTTAGTAATATATTTTATTTACTGGTTCGTGAACTAGTGTAGTTCTACTCCAGCCTATAATAGGCTCGAAAAGTTCTGTGTTGGAATCTAAAACTAAGCATAGAACATCCATAATGAAGGTCACACGTTTCGCATTTTATTATATTCTAAATGAGATTTTCACTTTCTCTGGCACTTTTTCCACTGTCATAAATTTCACGCAGTCATAAACCTCTATTTATGGGTCACTTTTATTAAACTTACCATTTGCCGTAAAACTTTAAGCTTCCTGCCTGATTTATAGAGAAAAACTAAATGGCATCCTTTCAGATCACAGGGCTGAAGAGTTTTATGGATACAATAAAACGCCCTTAAAGAGCTGTTGGTCTGCCGTATCATGAGGAGCTTGAGGTTGTGTTAAGAAACTCTTTGTCACTTTATCTGATCGCTGAGCCACAAAAACCCCAGCTTAACAATGTTAAGTAAAATTTTATTTTCGTACAATATTTTTTTTATAACATTCATTGTAATTATTTCACCAATTGGTTTTTGTGCTAATTGGAGTCTATGCTTTCATGACCAGATATAAAACAGTCATTTTAAAATAATTTGGTTTTGAAAATTTAAGATCCAGGTAGGAAATTTCGTTTCATAGTTTTTGATTAGGATTAAAAGTTTGTCGTATGCATTTATATATATATATATATATATACATACCTGCCAACTCTCCCGCATTTTGCGGGAGATTTTATTTTCATAT
>NC_092207.1:35130321-35134961 GCF_043381705.1 Parasteatoda tepidariorum | reverse complement strand
ATATATATATAGTATGAATGAAACAAAAACACAATACTTAGCTTTACTTAACCGGTCCATTGACATATAATGGGTTCATACCACGAAAAATAAATTTAGAATGAATTTAAAATATTTTGTTTGTCAGAACGACATTTTTCTTCGGTTAATAGATAGGTATGGAAAAATCGGAAAAAAATGCGAATCGTTTTTAGTCTGCGAAAGACGAGATTCTAAACATGAGTTTAGAAACAGTCAAGTAGATTTGTGTATAGACCCTTGTCTTAAAATTTATCATGCTAAATTAAACTTTATTATTTTTCTTAAATTTCTTTGTTAATCTCTCTTTTCTTTTACTCTTTCTTTTCTTTTGAATTTTCTAAACAACATTTTTATTTGTAATATTTTCAAAATCCCCAAATGCCATTGCATATCTCCAAGTACACAAGCTTGGCGACGCTCGTAGTGCAGTCACGTAGTCATCATTTCTTTCTCTCCGACGTTCGTGGTGCAGTCATGTAGTCATCATTTCTTTCTCTATGAGTGCTGGACAACGTTCAGGGTCGCCACTTCAGACAATAAAGTTGAGTGAAAAGTGTACCGGGAATACGAGAAAAATAAATTAACTTTCGATAATTAACTCGAGAATTTCTAGCTGTTAAACTTAGAGTAAACAATGCAATGCATTCTGCCCTACAATCCATAGACAGACAAATGTATATATTAACATGCTGAAATGTCTATTTCTGTTTTTGAACTTTACGCTAGTTTTATTTATTTATTTATTTTTTCAAATTTCTAATTCTTTGAAAATAACTGCTTTTTTTAAGGTTTTCTTCACACTTTTTTTTTTGTTTTACGTTACAGTTTGTTGTGCTACACAAAAATTTTAATACTTACTACAGAAATGGAATTTAAAAAAATTAAGATTTAATTGCTAGTTTGAGAATCATAAACTGTTGGAATTGTAGTAAAATATGCAATGCGTTCCGCTCTTTTACAGACCTCAATTTGATTTGGAAATTTGATTAGCACATTTGATTTAGCAATTGAAATTGACGTATGAATGAGTGATTCTCAATTATTAACTTAAGATGAGTTTTTCCTCTCTTTTCCTTTTTTTTTAAAATTTCATCTTATTAAAAAAAAACATTGCAATTTTAAATGCTTTTTTCCCCTTGTTTTTCTCTTTATTATTATTTGCTTTAAACATTGATTATTTAACCATTGTTGTAAAAAAAAAATTCCCTCTCGAGATCTTTATTTTATTAGCCTGCTCGTAAATTGATATCTAAAGTATCAACAGAAAAAAAGAAAGAAAAAAAAAATCAGAGCGGGAATACATATTTAAATCTAAACATTTATATCGAACTTTTTATAAACAATAAAAGTAACTAATACAAGAGGTACATAAAAACCGTTTCCTATTTAAACTGCCATAAGACTCATTTTTTAGAAAAATTATTTATTTCTTTTAAATTACTTGAGTAATAAAATTACTTTAGTTAATAAAATTACTTTATTTCCAATAATTTAATCACACAGTCAGTATACCTCAAATTAAATTTCATTTTTTTCAAAATTAAACTACGGATGATTAATTTTCAGATCCAGGTAATCTTTTCCGTTACGATTGAAAAAATGTTTTTACATTAAGCTTCCAAAATTGTATTTTTAAATAAAATATCTATCTCTGTTTTTATGGAAAATACAGACATTGGTGAAAAAGAAAAAAAGAACTTTTCCACTTCGTTGGCAGAAGCAATTTCGGCTATTTTATCTATTTATTTTTAAAAGAAAAAAGTCACTTAAAAAAACCAAAATAAATAATAAAAAAATAGTTGAATTGACTTGCACTTAGTAACTTCGCATTAGCAACTTCATCGTCCACGACGCCGACGAAATGGAAAAGTACCGAGAAAAAAAAAATGTATGAGAAGCAATTACAAAGGTTGCTAAGCGGAGTCTCTGAGGATTTTAAAATACAAATACTCGATCGACTTTATCTTTTAATTTTGAATGGCAAAGTGATCTGCTTAATTCTTTATATAAACATTTTAGAATTTTTCTGTAGGCAATATTATAAAAAACCTTTTTTTAAATTATGAATGTTAATATGAATGCATTGGTATATAATAAGAATTCTATATAAAACTCAATATGATACGATGTAACTCAATCTGAAAATATTGATAGCACTGTTAACATTTTATTAACTTTCCTTTTAACAAACACTTATTTTTTTAAATTTTAGTGACTAAAAAAGTTTGAATGCATATGGCTTCGAAAGTTTGATACTCAATAAGTGTTCAAAAAGAATACGAATTCGTTTTAGAGCATTTTCATTACAAAAAAATAGGTCTAGTTTTAGCAAGTGCTTGTGTTAGCCGAAAACATAATAAAAAATCGAAATCTAATATAATTTTCTCCCTTGAACTTCGTAGTAAGTCATATTCCATTCTAGAAATGCAATAATATAAAGAATGTTTGTCATTTATAACACTAGAGAGCGCCACTAAAGACGATTTTCTCTAGCTAAATATTAATATCTTAGAACTTGCCAAGTCTTAGAAGATATCATTGCGCTTCAAAACAAATGCGTATGTAATGCCATCTAGGGGAAGAATTAAAAAACTTTTTTTTTCTGCTAGAAGAGAGTTGAAAAGTGCAAGTGAGCTTCAGTTGCATTGATGAAATCACACTTAATATCCTTAATGAGAGCATTTTGCGTATGATAGAAAATTAAGAATCAGTTAATAAAATATCTTGTTCCTTCAACACAGTTTTAATCACTTAAAGTAACAGCAAGCAATGCAAGAAAAAAAACTGTGCAGAAGAGTAATTGCATTCCATTAGTAACTTAATATCATATTTTTAGAGCAAAACAGTTTTATAACTATAGCAGAAAGCTATTTTTATTCCAGCAAATACATTTCCTCTTTAAATCTAAGCAATTTAGCATAGCAATCTGAGCATTTTAGATGTTATAGCACCACGCAATGATGAGATTTGTAGAAAATTTGGTCTCATTTTTAACACTTGGCCATAATACACTATATGACTGCAAAAAAATTATAATAGTAATAAATAAATAAACGTACGTATTGATCTGCTTAATTACTGAGTCGTCTGTAGCAAAATTATCATTTTAAAATTTTTGCAAATTTCAACATCTTTTGTCTTTTGTCCCCAAAAAGTATTTCACTAGCTTTTTGAAAATATGTGTAAACTCTCTTTGATGCAAAAATAAAAACTTTTTCTGAACTTTTTTAATAATTCTATAATAGCTGTTTAAAAATAACTAACATTGAAATTTCGGTAAAAACTAAGTCTTCGTTTGACTTTGTAGAAGTAATTTTATAATGTTATTCTTGATTTTCAATTATCTTTTAAATTGATGTAGAATCTTAGCTATAAATCTCAAATTCATTTACTTACAGCTAGAAAAACTTCCCACTTGATACATGAAATCAACACTCCATACTATAATTATACTCCATAAAAAAATGAATATTAGAAAACAAAACATTTTTACAGACAAAAAAATTATCACAATCACACGAATATTTATCGAGGTTAATCCAAGTGATCAATATATTTAAGTGAAATAAGTATACGTAAAGGAAATTAAGCTTAAAGCTATTATCAAAAGTGCTTATCAGTTTAATCGATGAGATCAAATTGATTTTGTTACTATTTTCTGGTTTTAATCGGTCTTACTTGTGATTCATTTTCAGTTTAATATCATCTTTTAATTTCCTTTTTTTCACTTAAATACTAGTTTGTGTCCCAGTGTCCCATAAGATGGTAATTTATTGTTGACAACGTTTCTAAGAATTTTTAAGTTATGAAAATACTTTACTTACCTTATTCATTTCTATATCCAAAAGAAGGTGAAAAAAAAACTATATATCAAGGAAATATTCCAATTAGCATTTACAAAAGAAAAGATTTTACACACAATCTATTTTCTTTCCATACCTCATATTTAAACTTTAACGCCATTATATAGGGATTAATTATAAATGTAACATACTATTTGATTAAAAACTTCATTCATTTTAGAAATTCATAAACGGGAAATAAGCTCTCGAAAACAAACGCCCTTTTTCAAGGCTTGCCAGACGTGAATGAGAAAAAACAAAAGTGAGTTTAAATAGTTATATGACGATGATGAATGATGTTGCTCGACGAATGACATGTCGACTGTTATTTCTTATTTGTATATTTTTGAAGAGAATTAAGTTTTTAATCTAGTTGTTACTTCTCATTCATCTCAGGTAAGTCATTTCGTTTGAAACATGTCGACTGTTATTTCTTATTTATATATTTTTGAAGCGAATGAAGTTTTTAATCTAGTTGTTACTTCTCATTCATGTCAGGTAAGTCATTTCGTTTGAAACATGTCGACTGTAATTTCTTATTTATAAATTTTTGAAGCGAATGAAGTTTTTAATCTAGTTGTTACTTCTCATACATGTCAGGTAAGTCATTTCGTTTGAAACATGTCGACTGTTATTTCTTATTTATATATTTTTGAAGCGAATGACGTTTTTAATCTAGTTGTTACTTCTCATTCATGTCAGGTAAGTCATTTCGTTTGAAACATGTCGACTGTTATTTCTTATTTATATATTTTTGAAGCGAATGAAGTTTTTAAT
>NC_092207.1:35090164-35128368 GCF_043381705.1 Parasteatoda tepidariorum | reverse complement strand
CGTTACTTTTAAAAAATGGCGATTAAATGTACAAGCACTTTTAGCAAAAGTTAGAAGAAAAAATTAAAAAGTTTTGATTTGAAAAAGTAACCAGCAAAATGTATCATTGTGACTTTATTTATTTTCCTCAAACATGAGCATACATGGGAGCGTTACTTTTAATAAATGGCGATTAAATGTACAAGCACTTTTAGCAAAAGTTGGAAGGAAAAATTAAAAAGTTTTGATTTGAAAAAGTAACCAGCAAAATGTACCACTGTGACTTTATTTATTTTCCTCAAACATGAACATACATGGGAGCGTTACTTTTAAAAAATAGCGAGTAAACGTACAAGTACTTTTAGAAACAAATAGGAGGAAAAAGTAAAAAGTAATGATTTGAAAAAGTAACCAGCAAAATGTAGAAGTAAAAGTACAAGTACAAAACAAAAAAATTAACGGATTTTAAGTTCATTTTGTAGAAATTGAAAATTCAAAGTAATCTTCAGTTTCATGAGAAAAAAATTTAAGAAATTTTTTTTTTTAAATTTAAAATTCAATAAATTTTAATTTAAGTTTAAAAAATTTAAAATGCAGGTAAATGTTATAAAATTTATTGAAATAGTTAGTAAACGCTAAAAATATCTAGAAACAAAAAAAGTAATCAAGATTCAATATTTGCTTAGAAGCAGAAGTTTTAAATTATTTTATTTTTAAAACTACCATATCTTTAGAGATTTTGTTTTTACTTTCGAAATTCGTAGTAATAAATTAATTTCTGATAAAAATTCGATAACACTATATTTTTTTTGTGAAAAGTGGTTTTCTGATAAAATTTTGAAGGTGTCTTTCATCTAGAATATTGTTTAGCTCAGTTTTAAAAGAAAAACTTTTCTTCCACATAATTTTGCCCAGCATAATTTAAATTAAATGTGAGCTTTCGTGTAAGCAAGATTTTTGTTTGGGATATTTTTAAATTTGTATTATATTCTCAAACTCTTTATTATTTAAGAAAATCAAAAATAAACATAAGATATTTAAAATTATCTCTCTAAATGATTTATTGAAATGATTTTGAACTGAAAATATTTAAGCTTGGTGATATTTTATAATTTGTAATATACTCTTAAACTCTTCATTATTAAAGAAAATAAAAAATAAACATAAAAGCTTTAAAACTATTATTGTAAACGATTTATTAAAATGATTCTGAGTTGAAAATATCTCAGCTTGCGGATATTTTATAATTTGTATTACATTCTCAAACTCTTTATTATTTAAGAAAATCAAATATAAACTTAAAAGCCTTCAGACTCTCTCTGTAAATGATTTGCTGAGATGATTCTGAATTTCAGCTCATTTATTATAAATAACTTTTAAGTTGTAGTATTTAATTTTTAAAGATCTATAAATACAATTCGAATTCATCAAAGTTATGATATAATAGATTAATGACGTTAAACAAGAAAATTAATAGTTTAACCAAAAAATGTAAATAAATAGTCAAATATTTTTTATTTTGTTATATCTGAGATTTATGAATTAATCAACATCATAAAAAATATAAATTGAAAAAAAGTACTTGAAAAAATCTTACCTGTTGTTATAAGAAAAGAGCTGTAACCTCAAATGATTTTATTTTCAAAACTGAAAATATTTAAGAATAATTCTTTTTAGTTTCTACTTTTAATTCAAGGACATAATTTTTTAAAATATTTGCATGCATGTATAAGCAGACATACTAATTCATTGTATAAACTAACAGCATTTAACAAATTAATTCTTTTGTGTCCTTTTAGAACTTCATCGTTACATGATTCTGCATGGTATGCTTTCTAGCTTTTTGTTAAGTTTGAAAATTTAAGTTGATTGCATTGCTATGTTATGGTATCTAACAATAAATGGTAAACAAAGTTCTTTGAACAAAAGAATAAATTAACATCAAAAAGTATTTTCAATTTTTTTTAAAAGCATCTCCATGAGTGGGGGTTGGCAAAAAGTCGAAGACAATAATTGTAGGCGGTGTTAAATTTATTGATTTATGCACTAGGGTTGTTTTTACTGGTCAGGTAACGATGATCTTCAGCTCAAAGAAATTAGATCAATCCAAATTGTTGAATCTAAAGCACAACTCGATTTTTAAAAACCTGTGAAAGACATGGCGAAAAATTTCTTCGTTCGGCATAAGAAAGTTTTCAGATTGCTTGTGGTAGTGGCTTGTATGGGAGGATTTACTTATCAAAGTTTGGAATTTTTTAATCTTTACTGGACATATCCAACGGTAGTAGATATCCAAGATATATCTCCAACCTATCTTGAAATACCATCATTCACATTTTGCAACCCCATAGGGTAAGATGACGCATAACAAACTTATAGACTAAATGATGTATCTCTCTTTTTTTTCTCTTTTGTTTCAGGTGAAATTTTTAGCATTTTTGAAGTTTTATTTTATGTAGATAATTGTACACTGCAAAAAGTCAAATTACGGGAAAAAGTAACGGCCTCAGAGTGAAAATATCATTTACTGTGAAATCGATTTTTTTTTCTGTAAAATTTTATGGAACAAAAATTTAATTTGAGTGAAAAATACTTTTTCTAGGCTAAGTGATGTATCTTTTCTCTTGTTGCTCCTGACTAAATTTGCAGCATTTTTGAAGTTTGGTATATTAAGTAGGTAATCCTACACTGTAAAAAATTCCGAATCAAACTACGGTAAAAAATGGCCACATGGTGAAAGTATTATTTACCGTAAAATCCATTTCGTCTGTAAAATTTTATTTCACAAGAATCTAATTTGATTAAAAAAGTTCTCTTCTAGACTAAGTGATGAATCTTTTTTCCTATTGTTCCTGACTAAATTTACAGCACCTTTGAATTTTGCTATCTTCAAATTACGGTAAAAAGTAATGGCCTCAGAGTAAAAGTATACGTTACAGTAAATTCTATTTTTTCTGCTTAAATTTTATGGAACAAAAATCTAATTCGATTAAAAAAGTCCTCTTCTAGTCTAAGTGATGTATTTTTTCCCCTGTTGTTTCAGACTAAATTTACAACACCTTTGAGTTTAGCTATTTTATGAAGGTAATCTTACACTCTAAAAAGTTCCGAATCTAATTATGGTAAAAAGTCTTGGCACTCAGAGAGCCAGCTTTTTTTACCGTAAAAACGATTTTTTCTGAAAGATTTTACGGAATAAAAAATTCAATATACCATGATTTTATAGCAATATACAGTAAAATCACTGAACCACAGAGTAATTAAAGATTATTGTAAAAATTACGGTATAAAATTTTACAGGAAAATAAAAACAGAAATTCGGAAACAGGTATTCACTTCTTACCGTTATTTTAGCCGGAAAGTTTCAGTGTTCTGCGCAGTATAGTCGCATCTGGGTCTTGTGCTACTGACTATATAATCATTTGAATTTATTCCTAAAATGAAAACTTATTATTTACTGCTGGACATTTTATACTTCACTAATCAAAAATATTGAAAAATATGAAGCGCTTACAATAGTTTTGCTTTTTGGACAGTCCATAATATGGCAATACACGCTAATGATATATAATACAAATGGTATGAGTTATTATTTTAATTTCACAAATTTAAAATTATTAATATTATATTCTTATTTACTAAAACTAATATAACAATTTTCGAGTAAATAGGTACATCGAAAATATGATTTTTCTAGTATTTTAATCATCTGTTTACTGACTGTGTGTTAATGAATCGCTTCAAATGTTTACACAAATCAAGAACTTTTTTAAGTATTACTGATTTTCTGATTTTTAACGAAATAATCATCATTAAGGGTACATATTGAGAAGCATTAATGTTCTTTATACTTCATATTAAACGCAGATAAAAAAAATNATTAATATATAAATATAATAAATAAATACAAGAAAACACGAAGAAAGTTAAGGAAAACAATAAGTTTCATTTATTGCACATAAGCTGCAAGTAAACAGAACTCATTAGATAAGTTCAAAATGAGGATAAAACAATGGAAAATTATAGACAAATGAAGAAAAAAGAAGGGGGGGTTAATAATGATAATAATAATGAAGTGAAAAATAATAATGAAATAAAAATAATAATGAAAAAAATAACGAACAACTGATTAAGAAAAAAATGATGAAATTTTTTAAAGAAACCAGAAAATAACTTACCTAAAAAAAAATTTTAAAAAATAGAAATTTCAATTTTTTTTTTTTAAATCAGTTGTTTGTTATTTTTTTTCATTATTATTCCCCCCTCCTTTTTTTTTCCATATGTCTATAATTTTCCTTTGTTTTATCTTCATTTTGTCATTCATATATACACTGAGTGGCCAAATTATTATGACCACCCCTTCAGTACGTTGTTGGGCCAACTTTTGCGCGTATTACTGCCTTAATTCGTCTGGGCATGGATTCTATGAGATGTTGGTAGGTGGTAGAAGGTATGCCAGACCATGCTCGCTGAACAGCACTTGCCAATTCCAGCAAATCTGATGGTACTGGATCCATCTGTCTGAGCGCCCGTTCAATTTCTTCCCACAAATTCTCAATTGGATTGAGATCTGGGGATTGTGCTGGTCAACGAAGCAAGTTAAGTTCTCCGTCATGCTCTTCGAACCATCTGAGGACAATGCCAGCTTTATGACGGGAAGAGTTATCCTGCTGGAAGTATCCATCCCCGCCAGAGTACACCATTGACATAAACGGATGTACTTGATCTGCGATGATACTTAAATACCCTCGGGCATTAAGGTGTTGTGGTACAGGAATTAAAGGACCCATACAATTCCAAGAGAACATTCCCCATACCATAATGTTGCCACCATCAGCTTGAAGTGTCGTGGCAATGCAATTGGGGTCCATGCTTTCGTGCTGTTTTCTCCATATTCTCATCCTGCCATCTGCGCGATGCATTTGAAATCGTGATTCATCGAACCACATGACCCTCTTCCAGTCATCTACTGTCTAATGTTTGTGCTCCTCTGCAAATTGGGGACGTCTGCGCTTATTTAAAGCAGACAGTAGAGGCTTACGAACAGGTCGTCTGCTTCCATACCTTATACGGCACAATGTGCGTCGAACATTCGGTTCAGAGACGTTCTCGGTTGCTCCTTGATTACGATCACTTGCAATTTGTCTCACTGTTGCTCTTCTGTTGCGCTGCACAACCCTGGCCAGCCTTCTCTCTGATCGAACATTCAGTACACTGTGACGACCACGAGCCTGACGCTAAGACCCGGTTTTTTGCTTGATTGTCCATTCTTTGTACACATTAACAACTGCTGCTCTAGAACACTTCACAAGTGCAGCCGTTTTGCTGATGCTCGTTCCGACACATCTCGCACTCACAATCATTGCACGTTGAAATTCTGTTAAATCACTTTTCTTTCCCATATCTGAGCAAGCAACACAGTATAACCGATGACTCACTTGTCCAGCATTCCCGTGTTATAATTATCTTGCCCTCTAGCGGCAGCGCTGCGACGCAATAACTCATTTGCATAAAACTCTGAGGTGGTCATAATAATTTGGCCACTCAGTGTATATATATATATATACGGACGCTATACCGTGGGATAAAACTTAATAAGTCAAATTTTGTTTCATATCCATTGATATTTTGAAATTTTAACTTTAAATGGAAGCGAGTTCATGTAGACCTAGAGTGAACTGTGAAGTTTCAAACGCTTAAAAATATTTTTAAAATATCAAAATGCAAAATTTAATATTGTAAGAAAACTTAACCAATACGTAACCTTCGGTGATCCGATCATAATTTGCCCGTATTTTGATCATCTGTCACCAGTCATATCATGATGACGGAAACACCGGTTTTCGTCCTATCACCGAAGTCTAGCATCACCTGGTGTGGTCAGGTCAGCATTAGAAACCTCATTTGTCGCAATAAAACAACGTGTGTGCGAGTGAAAATAATGAACAAGAACGGAACAATTACATCAGAACTTTCATCAGTGTGTAAACACCAAAATGGCTGTTCATGTTTAGGCACTAAGAAAAATGCATTAGTCTATGTAGCAAAAATTTCACGGTAACCTCCCTTTTCATGGCTTGATCTAGTCTAAACTTTAAATTTAGGGGAAAGCAAAGCAAATTTGGCATGAAGGGCTTATTCTGTGGTATAGCATCATCCTTACATCATATTGTCATCATCTTCATATCTTGCATATTCATTTACGCCTATTTCTTCACTGACTATTTTATTTTCAATTTCAGTTACCATTACAAAACCATCTGCGACTTCAAAACACCTACTGGACAACCTGTTGGAGCTTGTTTACCGTTCGGAATCAATCGTTACGTGGGAGATGCAATTTGTTCAAATCACAAAGCAGTATGTGATCCTGAGACGAAACGCGTTCCGGACGATTTTCAGGTATGCATAGCAAAAGGCAACCAGTTATAAAGAGGTAGTTCAAATAAAATTAGAAATATAAATTTTTTAAACTTTTTCTAAGCGATATGTTAATTTTAACAGTATACTTAACGAAACAAGGTTTAAAAAGAAAAAAAAAACTTTACCATGTATTGAATATAGGTAACACGGTAGAAACAAGATTAGTTTATGGAGTACAAGCATTGCAAGGAACATTGCAAGAAAGTAAATCCATTGCAAGAAACATTTTACTGAATCTGCAGAAATAAATTTTGTAACGCACAGCGAGTAAAATGAATAACGAACCACTCCGAATAACTTTTGAACTAATGATCGGATCTTCACGTTTTAGGATTCAATCATAATGGTTCGAGCTCAAATATGCTAATTATCAAGTGCAGACGATGTTTTCAATTACGAGATCGGACACAAAAACGATATTTCTATGAATAAACATACCTTTTTTTCAACGGATTCTGATTTCTGACTCTCAAAGTATAGAGAGTAGAATCAATCAGAGAAATGGCCTAATAGTGTTTGGTGTTGGACCCTGTAAGAAACTGGTCACTAGATGGCACACTAACTTTCTTTTAGGTTTCCGTTTGTTTCCAAAGAGAGTGGAGTCGAGATTATAAAAATGATGATGGCGGTATTTTGATAAATGTCTTGGTTAAATTTTGTCTGTTATGTGTCGTTTTTATGTCTGTTTTGTGCATCTCTAACTTGTGAATAAATAATTAAGATGTAAGCTACTAGTCTTTTCTGAGAAAGTTTAAAAGTCTTTACAACCCCTTAATGATAATTTGATTTGATGCGTATTTCTTCATATCTCAAAAACATTTCAAGCGAATTGGAAAATATTTGCACACAATTATTAAATTTCTTTGCCCAAATATAATTCCATGGGAAAAGTAAATCTCAGTAAATATTTATTATTTTTTATTATTTTATTTAATAACAATCGAAAAAATTTTGAATTGTAAAGTGTGCAGTTTCTTGCATCATTTTTAAGTAATTTTAAAAGGCGAAATACCAAATTTGAGGGAAATTGATCGAATGGTCACTGAAAAATCGAATTTCAAAAAAGTCATACATTTAAAATTCGATTTCTGAGCCAATTTCACTCGAAATGTATTATGCACACTCAAAATTGCGTGCTTTAAAAGGATGTAAAAAAAAAATTCGTACCTTACAATTCAAAATTTTTTCGATTGTTATAAAATAAAATAATAATAAAAAAATAATAAATGTTTACTAAAATTTATTTCTTTGCATGGTATCTTTGAGAAAAGGAATTTTATAATTGTGTGCAAAAAATTTTCAATTGAAAAGTTTCCGAGATATAACGAAATACGCAAAAAGTAAAATTAACACTAAGGGGTTCAAACTTTGGAGCGCTCTCCTGATCAAACTATCGGGGCTATGTTTTCCAGATAGTGGCAATTCCCTATATTTTGGGGATCAGAAGTTCTAATTAGTCGAAAAAAGGTATGTTTATTCAAAAAAAGTACGTTTTCGTGTCTGATTTCGTAACTTAAAATATCATTGCACTAATTAATTAGTAGCGCTTCGCTATTATTTAACAGTAAAAATAGATTTTTGGATGATGCATTCAAAGTGCCGGTACTTTATACCCTAATTTTATCCGGAATCGTTTACATTGTTGAACCATAATATCATTAGGTGGCAGAAAATTTGAAGGATATTATGGCTTAAGGTGCTTCTAAATTTATAAAAGAGTATTTTTATTGCTTTTCAATAATAATTTCGAAAGTTACTTTTTACAAGTTTTCAATTAAACTTGAGAATAAATTTATTGTTGCATTAGAATAGCTTAAATACCATTCGATTTTATATCTCACATCCCTATCTATTTAAAAACATATCAATTTTTAATAGATTAGAATATTACCTATCTCTAGAGAAAGTAAATTATCGTTGTCTTTTTAGCGTACACTAAGTACTTAAGGCAGCAAGACAGCTTTCAACAGCAGATGTAATTTTCTGTCAAGCATGATTTGTTTCGTGATCGCTTATCACGATTTTAAAAATTTCCTTTAGAATTCTCGATCACTGATGATATTAAAAACTCCCATGAATTAACCACCAATCATTTCTTCCATAAATCATTTTGGTGAATTAACTACCATCAGCACAATAACTCAAAACATGCTTTGAATGTCAACTTATAAATAATTGAAACGAATGTGTTTGAAACTCGAGTAAAATAACACCTTAATTTTGAGTTTCATTAAAATAATTTTTTTTTTTAAATATAGATTTTTTGAACTTAATTTAACTATATTGACAATAGAGAGCAGTCCGATTTGCTCTAAAAGTTAATTCTAAAATGTTTGTATGCATTCTCAAAAAATTAATTAAGCAGCATTAGATCTAAAATTCCTTACATCTACAAACTGTAAACTTTCTAAACGAAAATTTGCATATTTTAACAATAAAGGAGTAGCGATGGTTATAAAAATTTTTATGTTTAAAAACTATAAATCATCCTAAAATAAAATTTAAATTTTTCTGACACCTCTTTAATTAGAGTGATTGAGTGAATTTAACAGTAATTAGTACTGTAAAAATGATGATTTATCAAATGTTTTGTTCCGTAACATGTTCTGATAAAAATGGATTTTACGATAAAAAGTATCTGCGCTCTTAAGTGTTGGCTCTTTTTACCGTAATTTCTTACAATGATTTTAACAGTTAAATAATATAACAGAATATGTTTTTCTTGCATGAGTTCTATAAAATTGTTCCTACTAACAAGGAAATACTTTACGGTTTTAATGAAAATTTCTTCTTAGACATGTATAGGGTGTTGCTTAGCAGCCACAGAGCTGTGGCGTGACTACCACTACGAATATTCAACATCAGTTCACTGGTATATAAGACATGCTAACTTGATGCAATCAGGAGGTACCTTTTGATAGATGAAGGTTGGCATGGTCGATAACTCCGCCCCCACATTGGTGACCCGGACGTGATTTAAACACGCAGCAACGCCCACTTCACAAAATAACTTAACGGTAACTCCTACTTCGATGGATAGTCTACATTGAGCAATTGACTTGCTACTTGTGACAGCAAAATGCAGCACAGAAGCAACAACGAACGCTACGACGTGATGTTAGCACACCTCTCACATTCAGCACTCAACAAAGCTCTCCCGGTCTTTCACATGTACAGCAACTAGTGCTATCGAATTCTATCCCTGATAAACTTCTGGTGGGGGAGTATTGTGGCGTAACTACCACTACGAATATTCAACATCAATTCACTGGTATATAAGACATGCTAACTTAATGCAATCAGGAGGTACCTTTTGATAGATGAAGGTTGGCATGGTCGATAATTCCGCCCAAACAGAGATAAACTTGGATTAATAAGGGAAATCAATTTTTTTTCTCAAACAAACTCATCTCACTTGCTTTTCACTAAGAGAATTCGATAAACTTATTTCAATTTCATAAACTTAGATAAACCAAAAATTACTTGACAAAATTTCTTTTAAATACATTATAAATAATTGAATTTTTGTGATCCAGCTGAAAAAAATTTCAGATCGTTACGTACGGTAAATTTATGTCATTGGCTGTGCTTCAACCTGATGATCAAAATAGGCTTCGGGTAACTCTGGAGAGCTATCTCACATGTTCCTTGGAGTTCGGTGGAATGATAGACGACTGCAAGTAAGTTTTTAATAAGTCTTTCAATTGTAATTCTTTCAAAAATCTTTTATTGTTTTGTAGTGTATTTACTAGTACAAAAATATAATTCCAATTCACTAGTAAGAAAGATATGTTGACTCTATTCTATGTTGGGGTACATTAACATAGATGAAGGTTGACATTGTCGGTAACAACTTACCCCACATTGGTGACCCGAATGTGAACACGTCTACCTTGACAGAAACGCCCACTTTTATTTGAACACGCCTTCTCTGATAGATTCCACATTGAACAGTTGACTTGCTACTTGTGACTACGACATTATCCTCCTCACGCTGTTACTTCTCAGTCTCTCTCACACACAACGCACAATGCATACACACGACTGCTAAAGGCAACACAGGAGCGACCGTGAACTTAATACAGCTCTCACTATCAGCATTTAAAAAGTACGGTGATCTTAATACAGCTCTCCCTGCTTCTCACAAAACAGCAATGAATCAACTGGTGGTATCCGTTCATCGAATTCTATCACAGATATAATTCTGGTGGGGGAGTACTGTAGTGTATCTACCACTACAAAAATATAATTTCAATTCACTAGTATATAAGACATGTTAACTTGATTCTATGATGGGGTACCTTTTCATAGATGAAGATTGACATTGTCGATGTCTACCATCCCCACATGTTTGTTTCAATAATTTTGAATACATACTCTACTTAGTCAAAAGTAAAGGTTATAATTTCAAAACTAGAAGTACAGTCCATAAAATTAAAAAAAAGAGATAGAACACTTTGAAAACCTTTTGATGCAGTGGATACTAGGACTCAATCTTAATATAACTTCAAATATGCTAATTAATTTGAGGCAGATGACATTTTAAGTTACGAAATAACTCACGAAAATGTACTTTCTCTGAATAACCCTCAATAAATGCGGGGTAGCCGCAATCTAAAAAATAGGGTTCAAACAGTTTGGTCAGGATATTGACATTTAAATGTTAATTTTGCTTTTTTGCGTATCTCGCCATACCTCGAGATTCTTCTTATTTTCGAAATTCGATATAGCGAAGAATTTCAGCACACAATTATAAAATTTATTCATTAAAAAAATTTTTTTTTTAAATATTTATTGATTATTTATGTACTATTTATTTAAAAATAATTAAATAACATTTGAAATGACGGAAATAAAAATTTTTACATAATTTTAAAAACTGTAATTTAATAAGGCAGAATACAAAATTATTAGGAGCTATGAGCTCAAAAATGATATTAAATATAAAATATCGCAGCTCTCGCCGCGGTTACAGTTAAGGAAAAAAATTCAAATGGCAGCACCCACTTTTTTTTTTCATCGAAGCGTAATCCTTACAGACAAAAACCGCAATTGGAAATGAAACAATATTTTTAGAACAAGAAAATGTAATGCTAGGCTTTTGCTAATTCCCGCCTTCATGACCATCAACTAGAAGAGATTGTTACAAAAATCTCTCGAAACAGAGAAGAAACTATGCACATATTGAACATCTTAGGACGCATATGTCAAAAATTCATAAACCACTAATTTGATCTTTCGTAATTTTTTTCTTTTTAAAAAAAAATAAATAAAAAATGAAATAAAATAAGATTTTTATCACACTTTCTTTTTGCTAGTGGTCCTAAAAAAGGCAGCGAATAGCGAAAACCTATCAACTCAATTTATAGTGCTAAAAATATCATCCCAACTCCAATTTATGCTTTTCATTGAAAAGAATATGTTTTGATCAAAAATGTGGATAGCCATTTGAAAATTTCAAAACTTCGTCGCTGTAACTTTTACATCAAGTGCATTTATCACTTATGTACACCATTAAACTTATATACACCATTTTATTCCGTTATTCACTCAAACAATATGCACTCCAAAGGGCCATATATCGGCTAAGTAATTTTATAATCATCCTGCACTTACACATAAATACATTGACAAATGTAAACTATTTTTTAGGGTATATGCTTCCTAGGACTTAACATAATGTTATTGTAAATGTATTGTTGTTATATAATAAGTGTTATTTTCTAATCATTCTGTTCAACAGAAGTGGAAAAAGAGCAATTATTTATTTTCCCAATATCCGTTTTATGATCAAACGTTCCTTAATGTGCTTATGTTCTTTACTTTTCCTCTAACTTTTAAAAAATGAATTCTTTTTTTTTTTAATTTTTTTTAATGTTTTTTTTCAGTTTGACTAATGTAAGAGGATCAATATTTTCAAAGACAGAGATGCCACAGTTTTGTTACACCATCTACTCACTTTGGGGTGACCCAGACGGAAAAAGAAGACAAATACCAAAAGGAACAGGTATACCCATAGAAATTTCATAGACACTTCAAAAGTCAATTTAGCCGTAGCCTTGTAGTTTGTCTGTAGTTCTACAGTTCAAAGGGACTCCTGGATTAATGACTTTTTTTGACCGAACTAACCCGCATTTGTTTTACAAGAGGAAAACTACGAAAACTTCCCATGTTTAACCTAACTGCAAAGGGAATCTAACCCATAATCTGTCTACCACTGTGGTCTATGCGAGACAGGTGCAGAATTCGTATCGACCAGAAATAGCTGGGTTTCGAACCCTTTTCCTCTCAATGGGAGGCGAGCGCATTGAACTTCCACAAAAAACAATTTAGATAAAAAGGAAAGAAGCAATAAATAAATGTCTAAAAAATGTTAGAACATTCAGGATAATGTGACGCCAATGATCCTCTTCCCATTACTATCCGAACATTTATTTGGACTCATTCACGCGATACTCCGGACATTTATATCTATAGGCTATAACGTATCAAGCTATATTCAGAAACAGTTTTTTGTTTTATAAAAAAAAAAAGCATTTATCAAATACAAGGAAAAACTGTAACGGGTTAGTACAAACTTCAAATTTGAAAAACAAAAACTATCTCCTAAAAAATCTATTATTTATCTGTTGTTCTAAAAATTGTCTCGTGCTTTAAATTTTAATTTTTCTCTTTATCTGTTTAATTTATTTTATTCGTGCTTTTGCTAGCCAGATATTTTTAATATTTTTAGACTTTATAAGGCTTATCCAGACACCACATCGAACAATATTCGCACTATTACGACCATTGCAAGTTAAGGACATTATAAAAACACTAGTGGGCTGTGCCCCCTGCTCGCTAACGCTCGCCAACCCCCGAAAATTGCTACGCAATCTTATATGGTTTGCTTCGCAAACCAAGCTCGCTTCGCTCGCTACTAACTTAGGTACATTGCAAATGCACAAAATTCTAAGAATTCAAAACAATCATTCAAATCCATATAACAACTTTTTTTTTAAAAAAAAATTACATCTTTTTAGTAAATACTAAGTCATTAAAATAAATTTGAATTCAAATAAATGACATGTAATTCGTTAAACCTATTAGAAATGTGCTATAGTATAAAATCTTAAGATAAAATTTCTAAAACTGATATCTCTTTAAAAAGGTTAAAATTTTGGCTATAATTAAGTCTATTAAAAATTTAAATAAGAGAAATTGCAATGGAAAAACCCTGCATAAACAAAACATTGAATTTCGGAAGAAATCTCGTTTGGTGAGAATGCTCTCTCTTGTCAAAAAATACAAAATAAACTGACCTCAAATAAAACTCCAAGGACTTCGAATCAAATAATTAAGGAAACTACTATCACGTTTAATATAAAAGGAAGATTTATTAACTAAACAATAAAATTACAGCATCGCAGTTCCAAAAAACAAATCTCACACTCACTCAAAAAAACAATTTACCTTCTAATTAGTCACCATAGCAACCACAAAACTCTTCTCGTTACCATCTATAAACTGATATATAATAAATAAATTATTTAACAAAAAATACGATGCGCATAAGCACATAATATTTTACACTCTGGTTATTTCAGTTTCCGTTTTTAGAAGCGCTATATGTTGAGCCACCCAATCTAGATTTGGCATGTGACATTTTTAGCGGCAATTATTGGTTGATTTTCCAGCGTTGCCATTCGGAGAGTTGTAATGAGGCTTTTTTTATCGCCGTGTAAGAGAAATATATATATAGATTCCGGGCCTTTATGACATTGTTCCGAACAGAATGTTTTCTGATTGCATTCCAACACCATGGAAGTGAAGGAAATATTTAGAGAATTCCTTTTCTGAATCTTTTTTTTTCTTATTTTCTTAAAATGCGTAGTTTTTAAGGAGCAATTTTATTAGCCCTTATTCAGTAAGGCAACAGTCATGACTAGAGGGACCAAGTTGAAAATTAAAGAAAGATTAAAAATGCATTTGATTATCTTGCGTCTTGGAAAAATGGATTTAAATACTACTTTTTACAAGGATGTTTGTTTACTTTGTAGATAATATAAATGTTCTTAAGCTATTGACAAAGCATATTTCTTTGCTTTTTAACGTCATTTAAATCTAAAATTTGTTTTTAATACTCCGATTAATAATACTTTTATTCTCCCTACAATACGTTTTTTTCCCCTTAAACGATCACTTCTAGCAGAAATCAGTCTTTTTAAAATAGATTGCAATAAGTCATAAACTTCAATAAATTAGTTATAAGCATCACCATTGAAAATCAAGTTCACCATAACGAAAAATATTTGAATTATCAGTTAAATTTTATGTTTCACTAAATCATTTCGTATTCAGCTATATTTTATATCTCTTTGGAGCAATAGGTGCAGTTTTATGATAAGATGCAAAGTAATTGTTCTCCCCTTATAATGAAATGCTATGTTTCACTATATTTGAATTCGAGTTAAACATAAATAACACTCCCAGGAAGAACTTTTGCTTTTTCTATCATTTTTCTCAACTTTCTTTAAGTACTATAAGTTTAGATTTAAGAAAGAAACTTTTTGTAAGGATTTAAAAGTGGATGCCAAGAATGTAAATTTGCAATATTTTCAATAAGGCCCATCTGAAGTGTCCCGTAAATATTGCGACAAACTTCTGTTGGAGGAAGGGCGAATTTGATTAATAATTGATTAATATTGCAGAGGAGCTCTTTACCGGGAAATGTCGTGGTAAGCTGCTAGAGGCGCTTTTCTACTTTGAATTGCTTCCTCGTATTCTAAAAGACAGGTACTTTTAATTATCAATATAAATAAAGCAGAATGTTTATATGTACGCGTTTAAGTATGTACCTCATGCAAATCCGTAATTCATTACCTATCCACACCAAATTTGGTTTATACACATTCGAAAACAGGACGGACTTAACTGTCCACCTTAAAACTTTTTCTGGCGACCGGTTCACTTGCTACATTCTAGAGAAAAGAGTTTCTACAGGATTTCATAAGTATTTTATAATATGATATATTTTATTGCTTATAGCTTTATTTAATTAAGAAATGATTTTCATTGGACAAGTTTTTACCGATTATTTATTTTTGGTTTGACATCGGTGATTAGGAGTTTGAATGATCTACGAAATCATGGGCTCATTTTACTATTTAAACATGTTACCAACTTAAATTAATAAATGTCAAAATCAAGAAGCTGTGGTATCGCATGAGATAGAGAGTTTGCTTTCTAATGAAGTGATATAAAATCTCGTTTNATTGTTTACATAGAGTCAAAAATAAAAGTGTCTCCATATTTCTGTTCGATCCCTTAATTTTCTTACAGGAAATTCTTTTCAATGATTCGCACAATTTAAAAAAGAAATCTTTCAATACTTCAAAAAAAAAAACAATTATTTCTCTAATATGTATTAATTAAATTCATCAAGAAATTCAATATAAAATCAAGAATAATATTATTTATTCAATATGAAAACAAAATAAACTTTGAAACATTCTAAAATAAACTCATGAGTGAAATCCTGAAAACAGAATATTGCTTCATAATCAAGTTTTTTAGTAATGTTCTGTAATTAACAGAGTAAATAAATAATATTTAATTTCAACCTCTCTTAAAAGTGAACTTCATGAAATGGAAATAAATGAGAGTCTCAACCGTTTGTGACACTTTGCAAGGAAATTTAATTAAATTTAGGAGACATTTAAATGGAAAATTCAATCAACGTCACTATCAGAAGCTTCGACTCTCGAGAGCAATAAAAATGCCTTAAATTAACAATGAAACACACGATCCTATAAAACTTTATTTATTAAGTAGAAACGTAATTTTTAATTTTGATGGATTTTTGAACTCAGTTGTAATATTGTTTTTTATTTCGAACACTTTTGGGATCAAGATTGATGAGCACGATTAAGAATTTTCAATTGGCAATACACATTAAAAATATAGCTGATATATATTAGGTAACAAATATTTCAAACATGGTCCCATTAGCTCTTTGACGCAGATGGGACTCCGTTGTCTCTTTTATACATATATATATATATATATACTCAAGTAAATTCAAAATAATAATTTTTCAGTGATGCATCTTCATTTTCAACTCAACACTACTCAACGTCCTGAGCCAATTCCAAAGGAAAAAGAGCCACCCAAATACGAACCCAAACACAACTTACCTGATTCCCCTTCCATCCAAATGGGAGTCCATTCTCCGTACTTTTTACCAAGTCCATTTCTTGACGGCTACAATTACATCGGAGGTCGAGCTTACGACATCCGGGTATCAATGGTAAGTCCAATTCATTCCTTACTTTAATATTCACACAAGGAAACATGTTGCTATAGTGTTAGTTTTCGACAAAGAAGTGGCAACCAAGCATTGAGTAGAGATTTTTCTTTCTCCAAGGACCCGATTCATTTCCAATGGCACAGATAAAAGGGGAATTTCATCAGAAGAATAGTACACAGAACATAGAACATACAACGCAGAACATAGACACAGAACATAGAACACAGAAAACATAACATAGAGCACAAAAGAGACAGCCCCTGACCACTCGGCAACGATCCACAAATTATTGCAAATCTGATACTTGAGAATGGATCAGATGGACCCCATCTATTACCTATTTTAGATTACTAACCCTACATAGACGGCTATTAACTACTTTAAGGCTGTAGGAGTGTATAAGTGTTTTATGGCTAGGGGAGACCCACAAATCGATCATCATCTTAAGTTTCAGCCATTTTTGGTTAACAGATAGATTCTGAGATATTCTAATAGCGAGGGTATTTTCGCATTTTTGATTATTGGCTTTGTTATTAGAGAAATGCTTATCTGGGCGAACGCACTGGACATTCCAGGTATTTGTACTGAAGCAGTGCTGGAGTGTCTATTTCACTGAGCTAGTTTGTTATTACAAAGATCCAGGATGAAACGGAACCTTTTTTAAACAAGAAAGTGCTTACATTTTTGCAATGAATTTGTAAGAAGGACTGAAATGATTTCTCATTGGTTCCATATTCTCCGATCTGAAGTATTAGCTCGAATTAGTAAAAAAAAAGATATTTAAAATTGACACATAGAATTGTGAAAGAAAATAACATTGAATAAATGAAACATTAATGCTAAAACAAAATTTATATTTAAAAAAGATATAAAGCTAATCACAAATAGCTAATCAACATAAACCTATACATAAGGATAGATGAAATGTACGAAGGGATGATCACAAGATTTATACACACTTTGACAAAACCGGTTCAAAGTTGAACCATAATAGAGGTTTCTTGAACCATACTATTGTCCAAATTTTCCGAAACCATAGCAAGGTACTGAATCGAACCATATTTCAATTCGGTTGGAACCGTGCTATCGTGTAATTATGTTAAAAAATATTAGTTAGTATTGAAATATGGTTTCACTTGGATCTGTATTAAATTAACCGCAAATATAAATCATATCATAGTAAAACGTGATCCGAAATTCCTAACAGATCACATTTTTGAAATAAATAAAAGACGAAATTAGTTAGCAATGTAAACAATGAATGCAGGGAAAAAATTTTAAAACAAATTACTTAGTCAAGGGTTCATAGATAAATTGTTTATACAATTTTTATTCCAGAGGGAAAAGCATCTGCTCCCAGCTCCATATCAGACAAACTGTACGGATTACATGCGTTTGTGGAGAGAACGTGATGGTAAAGCTCCTATAGATCAAATGGTAAGAATACTATTCACGTTACGAAATGTTTACCTCATTGCCATTGCATATTACTCCTTTACATTAAAACGAACTTTTACTACTACATGCCAATTAATTTAGTTCTAACAAAAGTTAAAATATCATCATCCTCAGTGCCTCAAAAGCCATTGTTTGACCCTGACTTGTACAAAAAATTTCATTCGAATCGATCTTTTGTTGCCAATTTTTTTGCCTTTTAACGATTAAAATTTTTAGTTATCTTGATCTATTTGAGAACTGCCATTCCCTAGTATACAAGTAAAATATTTTTCTTTCAGTCAATATATTTTATTAGATAACTTGTTTATTTATTTCTTTGAATTTTAATGAACTTAATAATATCTCTATAAGAACCGTGATGGCTCAGGGGATAGAGTGTTGGCTTTCCAAGCAAGTGATCTGGGTTCGAAGTCCAGTGATGGCAGGTAGATACAAATTCTGCATCTGGTTTGCAAAAACCACAGTGCTGACGTAAAATATCTTCAGTGGTAGACGGTAGTTCCCTTGTTGTTTAAAAATTGTATCTACTTTTATCCACACATTTATTGTGTGGTAGCTTTTCATAACTTGTACCCCAACGTTATTCGTTTTTAAGTGTTTATGTATTTTAATTCCTTTCATTAATTGCTATTGATGGTACCGAAAATTTGTTACAAAACCATTGTTTTTATTTTTTTTAAAATATATCTCCTAATGGAAACTACTCTATAACAAAAAAATCGACGCACCAAGAAACAATCATCCGATTGCTTTGAAATTTCGTATGCATGAATGTTTTGAACAGTTCAGGCTGGAATGATACCGACTGGGGACGTATAGTCTTTAGCGACGAATCCCGCTTCCAACTGTGTCCTGACGATCATCGAAGACGTGTTTGGAGACGCACAGGGCAGAGGGGGGATCCTGCCTTCACTATTGCACGCCACACCGGCCCTCAACAAGGTATTATGGTCTGGGGTGCCATTTCCTTTGACAGCCGGACCCCTTTGGTCGTCATTAGAGGTACACTTACTGCACAGCGGTACGTCGACGACATCCTAAGACCTGTTTTGCTACCGTTCCTTTTGCAGCGCCCTGGGCTGGTTTTTCAGCAGGACAATGCCAGACCACATACGGCACGTGTTGCTATGAACTGTCTGCAAGCTTGTCAAACTCTTCCTTGGCCTGCCAGATCACCAGATCTCTCTCCCATCGAGCATGTCTGGGATATGATGGGAAGGCGATTGCATCTGGCACGGAATGTTGATGACCTCGTTCGACAATTGGATCGAATTTGGCAGGAAATACCACAAGATACCATCCGGGAGCTTTATCGGTCTATGCCATGCCGTGTAGAAGCTTGTATCCAGGCTAGAGGCGGGTCAACACCTTATTGAACCTGTTACTGTAACTCTGTAATAAATTATTCAATTGTTCTGAACTTTTCATCATTTACTATTCTGTACATTGTCTTCCTATCCACCAATTTTCGTTTCAATCGGACAACTTCTTCTTGGTGCGTCGATTTTTTTGTGATAGAGTGTATTTTGTCATACGTGTTGGAGTTGAGAAAACATATAAGAATTCTGTACGTCGTCTTTTTATTCCTCATTTATTACTGAGTCATTTCATTTTATTCATAGTCATTTTATTCCTCCATGAGGGCTAATTTGTTTCTGTACTTGAGCAAGGAAGTTCCCTTGTCTTCTAGGCTGGTATCAAAATTACTAGGTTATGGAATTGAACTTTTATAAATGTAAATCAGAAATAAATCGGATGTTTATGGCCGGTTATAAAATGGAATAAAAATAAAATAAAAAATAAAAGAAAACTAAGTCATTGAAATCATGAATCATCAAAGTCTCAAACCATCTGCTGCTATGGAAACACGAATAGCGCATTTCAGGGAGGGTAGCTTCTCTTCACTCTAGGGCTAACACAATAGACCGAAAAAAAATATTCCCTTTCTCTCGCCGACCAGAGCCAAAAACTGTCCACACCTCTACTTGAAATAGTTATACCTCGTTACCATAGTCACCGCCACTGATCTAAACGAATGGCTAGGGGAGTACTTACTTAAGACAAACTATGCGCAAAACTGCTGCCTTTCGAATAATTTATGTTGCAATGCGTTAAAAAATGTTTTTTCTTCTCTTTGTGAATTCTAAATAGGGTATCCTTCAGGAATGTAGAATGAATAAAACAATTGAAGAACGAGGCTGCATTCCAATCGATTTGGACTACCCCGAGAATTCTTATAACATATGTACGACTTGTAATAACTGCACAGGTAAGAGATTTTTAATGCATATTCCATGTATAGTGTTGTAATGCAGTAAAAGAATGTTGAATGTAGTAAAAAAACGTATGAGTATTTTAAATTTCTTTAGATCATATTTTCATATTTTAATTTTCATACTAAGATAAATATGAATAATTTATAAGCCTGGCCTAATGGATTATTGTTGTGAAAAATTAAGTTTTTCTTGTTTTAACTCACACTTTAGCATCCAAATTGAGTCTCGGTGCTGCCATCTAGTGTGGCAGAAACTAGACGTCCAAATTAACATGACCAACGGTATCTCACCCATTGAGGTGGTCCTGAAAGAATGGATACCACTTCTGGAGAATGCACTAGGTCTACTCATCGGGAAGACTGATTGTGCAGCTCATTGGAAATAAAATAAAAATTAATTTTTTTTTTTTTAACTCTCATGTTAGTGTGTTTTAGGTAATTGTGATGAGGAATTACGGAGGTCCCGTTTGGCGATGGTTTAGTCAAAAACTTATTTGAAGGAGCTCGTTTTAGTTTATTTATTTATTTATTTTTTTTACTAATAACAATTTTTTAAATTAGTATATGAGCAATTCTACAAATAAACACCAATTAGGCGGCCTGAAAAAAATAAAAAAAAATTTTGTGGGGCACACTATTTCCACGCGAATTTTTTTCTTTTTTACACCCTAAAAAGGGACGAAAAAATCGTGAACATGAAATTTTTTCTTTGTGACATACTTTAAATGTGACATACTCTTTCTGACATATTCAGATAAATCTGAGCCATTTATTCAGATAAAACGATTTTTACATAATTATTATACTCTCTGAAATGTATTTGTAGAGATTTCATACTATAAGATTATATTTTAGTATAAAAATTGGCGTTTATTTGTAGAATTGCTCATATCGTCGCTTTGAAACTAAACCGTGGTAACTCAAAAAAGCAAGTTTTTCAGTAGAACAATTTCTAACTTACCGCGCTGATGCTAATCGCGCCAATGCGATAACGATTTATCTGCTCTCTAAATTAATTTTATGGAACTAGGAAGATAACACTTTGTTTCTCTAAAAGGGTAATTTTTTTTACACAAAATGACCCAATTATCTCACTTTTCGATTTTTTTGAGCTACTACGGTTTAGTTTCAAAGCGACGATATGAGCAATTCTACAAATAAACGTAAATTAGGCAGCCAAACAAAAATTGAATTTTTTTTTGAGAGGGGGGGGGCACGCTATTTCTACATGAATTTTCTTCTTTTAACACCCTAAAAAAGCAAGAAAAAATATTAAACATGAAATTTTTTCTTTGTGACATACTTTAAATGACAAAATACCAATTTTAAATTTTTCCCGATTTTTTCAATTTAGGAACTTTGATTAAATTTTTTTTTTTTTTATGCTAAAATATAATCATATAGTACGAAATCTCCATAAATACATGTTAGAGAGACATTATAATAATATTATATTTATGTAAAAATCGTTTTATCTGAATAAATGACTCAGATTTATCTGAGTATGTCAGAAAGAGCATGTCACATTTAAAGTATGTCACAAAGAAAAATGTCCATGCTCACGATTTTTTCTTGCCTTTTTAGGGTGTAAAAAAGAAGAAAATTCATGTAGAAATAGTGTGCCCCCCTCCCCAAATTTTTTATTTTCTTCCCGCTTAATTGGCGTTTATCTGTAGAATTGCTCATATCTGTTACTATAATGGTTCAAATGCGGTTTCATGACAATTAGTGACAAAACTATTAATTACTGCAAAGAAAGAAAAAAAGAATTTATTGTATACTATTAATGTGCCAGTCTGAATGATGTTTTTGCATATACATTGATTAAATCTTTCAAATTCGTTAAACTTGAAATTTTATCAAAATTTTAAAAGAATTTAATTATCGAAAATAGTAACATAATTTTTAAATTTCATATTTTTTTAAAGATTCAAACTAACATTTTTTTTAAGTATATGTTTATAAAGCTACATATATATGTTATAACGCTTATAGGTGTTAATTATTGATGCAAAAAATTTAAAGTTTTAAAGTATTGAATTCTTTTAACACAATGAGAAACCCAATTAAACAGAAAGAAGTTGTTGTATTTTCTAATTACATTTAGTCAAGCCAAGCATTCGGCCTTTTGCGAATTATGTCAGTAGTGGCTCGCCATTTGTTTGAAAAAAGAGCACCGCAGGAGTGCAATCACGCCTCAGTTCAGAACCCCTGGGATAGATGACTGCACCACCCATTCGTGATTCCATTTCCACAATTTAGACATAGATATGAAAGAGAAGGAAATTTCCAGCAGATCTCTGTAGGGGATAGTGGGATCAATTGTAACATTTTTTTACTTAACTATTTTTAACTAACAAAAAATCCAATATGTTATTAGTATTAATTGACAGACGAGTAAAGTAGACTATCCTCTACTAGAAAAAAAAATAAATACCTTATTTTAAATGTTATTATATTAGTTATTAACAATTTTTGACAGTCGTGCACTTGTTACAATTGTCCCCACTTACGGGGTCAATTGTAACAGTTCATAAATTCAACTAAAACATAGTTAATTATACATATTATCATAGTTGTGATATATTTTTTTATTGATCAAAATAGTAGTGATATTTTAGGAGTAAAAATAATAATGAGCAGAGACCTAAAGGGTTAAACTTTTAACTTTAAGGGGTTAAAAATTTTAATTTATGCTGTGAAAGGTGACAAATAAAATAATGCACATGCAACATAATATAAATGATATAGGAAACTATTGGTGGTTCTTAAAGAGTTAAGTAATGGTTTGTAAACATAAGATTATTTATTTTCAGCTGTTACAATCGTCCCTTTACTTATTGTTACAATCGTCCCCAAGACGCCATTTCAGCTTCATTTGTTAAAAACAATGCTAGTTAATTAACAAAACTAATTTTTTTATTAGAATGTTAATTAAGGTTACCACTTACACATTCGGTTAATATTTTTTATTTGTTTAAACATAATTACTTTGTTACAATATAATATTCTAATACCCAAAGAAGTACTTACGTAGCGTGAAAATATCTTTTGTGATGTAACTCTTTCAAAAGTACATAAAAAGGGTTGCCAGAAGGGGTGTACATGTAGATTTATTAATTACACCTTGTGCTCCACCTAGGAACGAAATCTAAAACCCGACACTCGAAATTTTTGCTTTGTAACAATCGTACCCTGTTACAATTGACCCCACTCTCCCCTACCCATGGGGTTACTCGGTGATCGAACGCAGGACCTTCCTTTTCACAGATTTTACGAGTACGCAGATCGCATGTGCTCGGTACTGAAATAAGGGACTTTTTAATAGCATTTGTAAAACAAAAATGATTTTTTTAAATATAATTTAATTACGGATTTTTCTACAAAAAGTTGCATTTTTAGTTGGGGAAAAAATGATCCATTTAGCATTTGCTTTAAAAATGAAGAAAATGTTTCCTAAATTCCTACTAAATACCGTCTTGATTCTTTTAGATGGGTCATCTACACATGACTGCCTTAGTTTGGCTGAGAGTTTTACTCAACCTTGCGAGTAAGTATTTTAAAGTTTAAGTAACTAAGGTTCTGAAACTTTCAAATTTTAAGTCGGAGCACTAAAGTGATTTTAACGGAAAAGAAAAAGTGGTTTTTTAATTATAATGTACCAAGCATGGATGGATGATTACTGGGCTGCCAGGTAGCGATTTTCCAATCCAGAAACTTTTAACAAACCGCACTTCTGTTCGGTATATACTTGAACAACAAAAAACTGACTCTTGACTTCTTTATTTTAGGTAATACATTTCAAAAGTAATAAAAAAATTCATTATAATTGCGACTAACTAAAATCAAGAGGAAAAATCTCCACAAAAAAAGACCGAATCGTTAAAGGCCGCTGGGTTATAAATTAGCTGCTGGGAAAATGTGAAATCTCCCAGTTCGCCACTTTAGCCTTTTTTATTATTTTTTTAAAAATCTTTTATCATTCCTTGAAGAGTTTGTCAACACTATTAGCTGTGTTAATGAACACAACTAATAAGTTAAGGAAACTTCAAAGCATTTTTGGTGGAATAACCTGGTACCTGGTTTAGAAGATCAAACACGGAACTTAACAAAGCATATAAAAAACCTGATGTCATTAAATTTATCAAAATTCAACGGATTCAAATTTCAAATTGGCAGGCCACATTATAAGAATGGATGATAGCAGGACAACCAAAAAAGTTTTCAGTGGCAGACCAACAGGTACAAGAAAAAGAGGACGACAAACCTAAGATTTTTAGACTGCCTTGAAAAGGACCTACATGTTTTAAAAATAATAAACTGTAGAATCTTGGCATAGGCTTGTTGAGAAGGCCAAGGTCCACCCTAGGCTGTCGTGCCAATGAGAAGAAGACGAAGTTAATGAAACATTAGTTGTCTTTATGAAATCTGAATGTTCATTTGGAATGTATTTAGATATTACACAATGTTTTCTAATATCCCTGTCATATTTTCAGAATTTAATTTTAAAAGTAACTCAGCTCTAGATATTTTTTCCTCTTCTTTTTTACAACTCTGTAATCTATTTTAAAAAATATCTGACGTTGATTCAAGTGATATTTATAGAGTAAAGTTCAGTTTTCTTTAGTAGGTACTTTATTTTTATTGAACTAAATAAGAGCAGTGATCCCGCAAAATGTTACTAAGTATGATGCTCGATATTAAAAAGAAATTGTTAAGACCCGCTGCCGTCGCCTCTGTTTTTTCAACTCTATGTTACATTTTATTTTGCTGTGTGTAGAGAATTGTACAGGGAGTAAAAATGAAATAAAATTAACTGTTATGGAGAATTATCAAAATATGTGAGTTGCTCTGTAGTTCACATAAATGCAACTAAGGGATTGAAAACAGACTCGCTGTAAGAGTTATTTTTATTTGAGAATGTAAGGTGCGAAAATCTTTAAAAATATATTTAATTTCTGATTTTTTTTCACAGTTCACTTTCTTACTCAACAATAAGAGAAGACAAGACCATAACGGTATATCAAGAAATAGTAAGTTGAAATTCATTGCCTAGATAAACATAATTTATAGCTCCAAATGGAATAAAACAAACTCAAAATCGGCAGATGATTCCTTTGAAATACAGATATACGATAGAAATTACGAATACAAACAAATACCAAAATTTGAACTCAATATAACTCTTTGGCAAATCATACTTCTGTCTTTAATAAAAGACAAACCCTACAAACAAATAATTGTGCTAATTCAGCGTTATTACGAAATGGAACATATTAATTGCGTATTTTGAAGTTTAGAATTTTTTTTTTCATTTTCGAAATTATCTTACTATTATTAATCTGTATTATTAATCTGCCCACCGTCAAAAACCATACACATAGGAACATATTATTCAAACGTAGTTTGAATAATTATATCGGAGAATTTTTCATGATAATCAAACTCTTGAAAATCAGATTCATTTAATAAAAATATGGGACTTAAAAACAGTATTAAAACATATTTTTGTATTAAAAGAACATTTCATCTAGTATTTTCTTCATAAAAACATAAATTAGTTAAACAGTAACTTTACCAGGTTTACTCAGTGTTTCTTATTATTATTATTGTATTAAATAACCTAAGTGATGTATGATTTAAAGGGGTAACTATGTGCACTGATATCATTTTAAATGCCTTTTTTTTTAGAACACTGTTTTTCTTCGTAGAAAAGAAGTGAGTATGCTAACAACTTTATTCGTTTCTAATTCGTTTTCATTGTTTAAAAATCTTAAATGTATACATAAATTTTGTAGTAAGTAAATTTAGATGTTTAAGCATTGAATTTTATAATTAGAAAATTTTGATGTTTTTACAGTGCTGGAAAAAAAGTATAAAGCCGAGAAAAAATTCGCCAAATATGAAGCATTACTGCTTTGGCTGAATATGTAGGGGAGAGTGGGGTCAATTGTAACAGTTTTTACTTAACTATTTTTAACTAACAAAAAATACAATATATTATTAGTATTAATTGACAGACGAGTAAAGTAGACTATCCTCTACTGAAAAAAAAAACCTTATTTTAAATGTTATTATATTAGTTATTAAGAATTTTTGACAGTCGTGCACTTGTTACAATTGTCCCCACTTACGGGGTCAATTGTAACAGTTCATAAATTCAACTAAAACATAGTTAATTATACATATTATCATAGTTGTGATATATTTTTTTATTGATCAAAATAGTAGTGATATTTTAGGAGTAAAAATAATAATGAGCAGAGACCTAAAGGGTTAAACTTTTAACTTTAAGGGGTTAAAAATTTTAATTTATGCTGTGAAAGGTGACAAATAAAATAATGCACATGCAACATAATATAAATGATATAGGAAACTATTGGTGGTTCTTAAAGAGTTAAGTAATGGTTTGTAAACATAAGATTATTTATTTTCAGCTGTTACAATCGTCCCTTTACTTATTGTTACAATCGTCCCCAAGACGCCATTTCAGCTTCATTTGTTAAAAACAATGCTAGTTAATTAACAAAACTAATTTTTTTTTTGAAATATTAATTAAGGTGTCCACTTACATATTCGGTTAATAATTTTTATTTGTTTAAGCAAAATTACTTTGTTTCAATATAATATTCTAATACCAAAAAAAGTATTTACGTAGCGTGAAAATATCTTTTGTGATGTAACTCTTTCAAAAGTACATAAAAATGGTTGCCAGCAGCGGTGTACATGTAGATTTATTAAATACACCTTGTGGGTCACCTAGGAACCAAATCTAGAACCCGACACTCGAAATTTTTGCTCTGTTACAATCGTATCCTGTTACAATTGACCCCACTCTCCCCTACCTTTATTTTCTACTTGTAAATGTGAAGCCTAATTGCTTTGTATAGCAATTAAATTTTTAATTTTTTAAATTTTTTTTAAACTACAGAAAAATTTACATAATTATTGAAAAACAACTTGGAGAAAAAGAATAAAGTCGATACTAACTACGTCATTGTCAGGCATAAGACATATACGAGAAAGTGGTTTGCTCCAGTAAAAGAAGCAAATCCGAATTGTATAAAAGCAGATTTTGTTAATTTGCACTCGCAGTACATAAATATTATTATAGCCCAGATAACTTTATGCAAATGATTTATTTTAATTCTACAAAAAAAGTGGGAGTTTCTTATGAGGAACCACTCTTAAAATTAACAATAAGGTGTATTATTTCAATACGAACTACTCAAAGGGAGAAAAATAAAATAATAATTCAATAAAAATCAATTTCATTCATTCTCTTTGGTGAATGAAAAAACCTTCCCCAGACCTTGCTCTCAATGCCATTGAATAAAGTGGATAGATATTAGCCTCTTAATAATTTATGCAATTGATAATTCTTACAATTAAATCAAATCCAGATATAAATGAAAATAATTTTCCATTTTTGCAAAGAAAAAAATACATTTCAAGTTTAAATAAAATTGATCACATACAAACTCGTTCAAAGCTAAAAATATCAAGTATAATTTAGAAAAAAATGTACCAAAATAGCACCAGTAGCATTTAATCATAACGAAAATATCTCTCCTAACTTTGAATAGGTGCATAGATTGTTTTTATGCTTCCTGACTACGACTTTGCAATAATTTTAAGCATTTATTAAAATTACTGTAGAAAAATACTTTATTTTAAAAAATAAACAATGTGCTGTTCTTTTCATACTGTATTATCTGTGAGTCTCCTTTCTCACTGCTTGAGTTTTGATCGAATATGCAAATGTAAATTTTGGTAAACCGCACTATTTCACAAAATTTATTCTAAAATTGCAGCATTTTGATGTATAAAAAATTTCCATAACCTTTTTTACTCCAATTAAAAAAGAAATTGTATGAAAAATAATTTTTTCTTTAATTTTCTCCTTAGGGAACACGAATCAGACTAAAAGAAGTAAGTACTTATATTTATATTATAAAATTCCATTAGTTACATTAAGAAAAATTATTAGAATTAAAACAAACTAAATTATAACATTCTGAAAAGGCCTTCAAGAGAGTTATCTATATTATTAAAAAGAAGAATTTTTACGCTCCTCGTATAGCTCCTGAACTGTTTTTGCAAGCGTCCTGAAATTTGAACAACAGGAATTTCAACCTGATCAAAATTTCAATTACATCCTATCCTTTTTAATTAATCTATAGATGATTTTATATTTTCTTTCTCTTTTCAAATGTATTTTTCAGATAATATCATGCATACTGGCCTATGTACGTATATTAACATTTAACTCCTTCCTTCTCGCTCCCGTGAAAATGACGGGGTGAGGTTTCGCCCTCTATTTCTCGCTCCCGTGATATTGACGAACTGGAGTGTTCAGTAGTAACGTGCCAATAAGAATAAAACTAATTCATTTCTTTCGTCCGGAAAACATTTTATTTCTCATTTTACACGCCAGATGGCAGTACCAGGATATTTCCAAGTTAATTGTAGATAGTTAGTTTATTTTGAACCAGATGCCAGCACTAATCAAATGCGTAATACAAATACAAAAGCCAAAGAAATAGGCACTTTTATGACCGTTTTCTTGAAAATTAACCGATCGTTAAGGGGTTAATTATTTTTTATTTGTTTTGTCAGGTAAATGTAATAATCAACGTGGATAGCATATAAGGACTACGCCATTGAATTTGCAATTCTAATACTATCTGAAAGCCAGTTTTTTGTGTATTTATTATTGTTCGTTTGTTTATTTATTATTAAAATGAAAGACGATTTTTTTGTAGTAAAAAATTTTTTTATTGAATTTTATCCTACCCCTTCTGGTTCAATACATTTTGCCATCTTTCTGGCAGTGGCATGATTCCTAACTTCTTTTTGTGGTATTCTGTTCTGTGACATTTCGGAAATCGTATTCAACTTGTTTATTTATAAAATAAACTGATTGAATCGAACTGCGTCGACGCCTCTTTATGGATATCAATATAACATATCTTCTCTGACAAATAGACGTTCAAGTATTATACAGTATTACAAACGCATTGGTGAAAAGCTATTTTCATATGGCAGCAACATTATCTCAAATGTGTTGTTGTTACTTATGTCACTTACCAATACCGGCAAGGTTTCTTGGGAAATCAGGCGAAGTTTTAAGGCAGATAGTGCGTTTCTTGTTTATATGGCCAAGAATACGAATTCAGTCACTCTTTACGAATTCGGTCACACATGCGTCACAGCCCGATTTAATAGGGGATTCAATCATACTCCATCCATTCATCCACAAATCGCAATTTTGACCTGATTCAGGAAACGATAAATCTCCAATTCAGTACCCCCAGAGGTATTAATTTGTTATGGGAACTTAAAGGTCTTTGTAACCCCAAGAGATTTACCGCGCAACAATCACCATTTAATACACGAGAATTCATGATCATTTAATGCACGAGCCCATATTTACTTGGAGTTAACAGCAACCGAGCATGATCCCAATAATTTAGATGATTATACGATCGTGTCAATAACTTCAGCTTTACAAACCAAGTTTAAGAAAAGAGCTTCAAATTATCATAATCGTAATAACTTCATACAGTTAAATTATTTTTAAACTAAATCTCGAGGAAATTATCTATGATCAAGAAAATAATAATTATAATTAGTTCTTATTTCAGGCTGTTTTTCATAGGCTCTGTGGTCGCATGAAATGATGCTTTTTTTACCAATAATATGCTATTTTCATAACTGATAGGAGTTTGCAATAGTTACTCATGATCGTTAGGTCAAGTTTAGACGATCTTTAGCCAACGCCATCATGTTTGGTTTGGAAATGATGCAAAACTTCAGTATAAAGAAGAGCCGCAATTTTGAGTAAATAAAAAGCGTATGTGGGCTCATTTTTTAATATTTGGAAACTTACTCAAATGCTGCATTATCTGGCATTGTTTTTGACAATTTTTATCTACGTGGAAAAAATATCGCCAAATTGGCGATTTTTAAGAAAGTTTAACTACTTTTAAAATATTTATTTATTTGACCGTTCTAAGGCTCAGATATTTATTTACAGCAAGATACAGTTTAAATTTGATGCTTTTCTTCAAGTGCAAGGCACTTCAACTGTTTTTACTTTCCTTGGAGGATGAGCTTAGAAAAACCTTATTAATAAAAAAAATTAACACAAGGAACTTTATTTAAAACTAGTCTAGAATTCTAACTTATTCATGTCGTTGTTTTTTTCAGTATGATTGTGCTGAGAACAGAGTTTGGAGACCAGAGTAAGTATCAATGCATTGTTTTTATGCATAATGTTTTGTTAAAAAGAGTAAATAGAGAAACTTTTAATCAAACAATGAAAGAAGAAATTTTGCAGAAACAATGAGCTTTTACTCTAAAATGTATCGTCGAATGTAGATCATGTTGTTGTTGCTTACGTCACTTGCCAATGCCAGCAAGCATGCTTAAAATCAAGCGAATTTTTAAGGCAGAGGGCACGTTTCTCTTTTTTTCAGTGACTCCATCGATGGCCAAGAATACTACTTCAGCCGCACACACGTCACAGCCCGTTTTAAAGGGGGGGGGCACCCAATCATCCTCCATTCATTCATCTACTGATCGAAATTTTGACCTGAACCAGAGAACGATCAATCTCCAATTCAGCACAGCCAGGTGTATTGATTTGTTATGGAAACTTGGAGGGCTTTGTGACCCCGACAGATTTAAGGTGTACCAGTCAACATTTAATACACGGGGATTCTTCAGTTGGAGGGATTCGAACTCACGTTCCCCCAGACGCGATCTCAATGTCCTACTAACCAGGCTATCCCGCCCATTTAGATCATAAAGATAGAATGTTCACTACCAAGGGTCATTATTCCGTGGTAATGCTCAGCATACTTTATATTCATTAAAATGGTTTTAGTTGTGTTTTATGCAATCAATCTATTTTTATGGGTACTAATAAGACAATATTGTAATTTTTTTTTTTTTTAAATTTAGGAGGGTGATCTTATTCAAGGAGGGTGATCTTATTTAATTCGGTGAGCTTATTAAAAAAATAACACTGTTTTCAGACCCCTGTTTTCAGACGCTCCCTAACCCCCCAAGATTGTTATGCAATATTTCGAGGCATACATCGTAAGCTATGCATATTCAGCTCGCAATAAGCTGAACACATTTGAAATGTGTTCTAGCGTAATTTTTTTTTATAACCGCCGTTGATCAGACGACCCAATTTCGGGTTTATGACTACCAAAATTCGACTCCGTAGCCTTGCAATTTCCTTTGATTTGAATAAAGGCTTTCAGAGACAAAAGGTGAATTTTGCCAAAATTAAAAATAGCATTAATACGTTGAGCATCACGTTAATCAGCGGGGACTGGCACAAAACTTTCGGCTTTGGGAAGCGTCAATCATTGGTGATGGACACTGAACTTAACCTTTCGGACGCGTCAGTCATTGGTGAATGAACTATACTTTTTGTTGAAACAGCGTCTGCCATGGGTGACAGACAGTGTAAAATATGATATAAAACTGAAAAATTTACATTGTTTTTAAGTAAATACAGAAAATTAATTTAAAACTTACTTAATTTTTGTTTTTTTACAAATAAAACTTAGATTTATTTCAAACTGTTGCTTTACATTGTTAAGTCCTGATGCGAATGCTTTAAAGCAGCTTGCAGACCGCATGGCGCTAAACGTGTTAGAGGGTTTAACCTTTTACTCGTCCTTCAGGCAGAACTATTGGAAGCAAATTGTTCAGATTGTCGCTTTTTATTCCATACTTTCAGTGTCGATCATATAAATCCATTAAAAACGATTGCATATTTATTCAAATAAAATAAACTTTTCCAAGAAGTGCGCACTATTAATGCTTAAAAATTAATAACACAGTTGACAGGCATGCGCACTTTCAAAATTTACAAACAGAAGGGTCAGGGATTTTGTCAAAAATAGTGATTTAGTCTACTCAGATGTACAAAAATATTCGCTAAAAATATTATTTGATTTGATAACAATAAAGCAGTTTATTAAAAATTTGAAACTAATAGTTTCTTTGTTTTTTAACAGGTGTGGATCGATAGATATAGACGTACTGTTTGACCGGTTCGAAATTTCGAACTTGACATACAAACCTAAATTTGAGGTATATTCTTTCAATTATTTGTACACACACATTAAGCTTGATTATACTAAAACAAGATATCCTCTAACTTATGGTAAACGTGCATTCTTAAACTCAAGAAAAGCAAAATTAACTGTCACCACCGGCCACAAGGCAACTAAAAACATGTCGACCAGTCGCAATTTATTGCCACTTTTTGCGACGAAACTGCACTGCATATATATTTTATTGCATTTTTCAAATTAATTTTAAAATATTAATAATATTTCACAATCTTCTGGAAACTAAGCTACTTCATGCAAGATTCTTAAGGTTTTTCTTCATTTTAAAAATGATCCCTGCACTGTTTTCCATATATTTAGAAATGCATTTCACTATCAATGCCAACAATTTTTGTTTTAATTGTTTAAAATTGCAGCTGGTAAATGGCGCTTCGCAATATTTTCGAATTTTGCCCTAACATCCAAGTTTATGAAATGAAATAAAGATTTATTTACACGCTAAGAACAATTGAAATGTTATCACATAACCTTACAGAAAACTCGTTAGTAAACTTTACATATATTAAAGTATTTTTCAGTTAATTTGAGTTTGAAGAGCTGTTCGATCGTTTTCCAGTCACTTTAATGCAAATCAACCTAACTCAAACCTCAAACATCTCACATCTCTGCATCAATTAATTTCAATTTTTTTTCTTTCTCTAAGAAGTTTTCTGGAGGTTTTTCGGGGAAAGATTCGATTTTTCTAATGCATCATTCTTACAAAGATTATTATATGTATTTAAACATTTAAACACGTACATATTTCCGTAGCTATTCGCAGATGGAAAAAAAATTTATATTTTATATATTTATCTTAATTAAAAATCGCTGATGTTTCTAGTTTGGTCATATCCTTTTAAAAAGAATATGTTTTATTTCAGGAATGCTGCGCAACCGTTATTTTGTTTTATTTCTCCATAGAAAAGTTCGGAATTTTGATTTTTTTTTTCTTTCAGTTCAGTAACAATAGTTCAAAAATCGTAAAAACCCAGAAAAAAGAGGCAAATTATTAAACATAGTTGGTGATAAAAAGTCATACGACCTCACGCTTCAGCTGACGGAAGGGGGAAAGGGATTCAGTGAGCAGTAAAAGATGCTGTTGTTGTTGTCCATTTACGTCGCACTAGAGCTGCACAATGGGCTATTGGCGATGGTCTGGGAAACATCCCTGAAGATGATCCGAAGACATGCCATCACAATTTTGATCCTCTGCAGAGGGGATGGCCCCCCGCTTCGGTAGCTCGACGACCTGCACGTGAAGTCGAGCACTTCACGGTAGAACAGTTTAACGAGGACCTCGGCCCCTACGCAGACTAATCCAAGTGGCCACCCACCCGCACACTGACCGCAGCCAGTGATGCTTGACTTCGGTGATCTGCTGGGACAGTAAAAGGTGCATAAAAAGCAATATTTTATTTATCTATATTGCGAAGTCATATGCGTATATAGGTACCAGCACAAAATAGTACTTCTTAAACAGTAAGCATAAAATTTGTATAAATTTTAACACATTATTATTATCAGGGAATTTGTCTAACTCTATTTTATGTATATAATTTCCATGTATACAACAACAATTGAAATAATACCTCAAGTGGGAAGTCTTGAAACATTTTAACATGAGGAACAGTTTGTAGATGTATAGAGATTTTTCGTTCTGTGTGTCAGTTTTTTAAAAAAAATTATCGTTGCAATAAAAATCACACAATACGTTTTTTTAAATTAAAAAATAAGGTTGGATAGATCACAATTGATGCCGATGGTAATCATTATGTTGTAAACATATCATTTTTTTTTCAGTCATTGGAAATATTCAGTGTGATTGGAGGATACATGGGAATGTGGCTGGGCATATCTTTGGTGACAATTTATGATCTGATCGGAACTATTTTCAAGGCGGCCAGGACCCAAATAATCCTCAGGAACCGCAAAAGAGTGAAACCAAATAAAAATTCTTTTCAATTCTACAATAACGAAGTCAAGCTGATATCTAAATCTAAGAAACCTATATACTGGTGATACTCACCCTTGTGTTTACTTTGATATAGTAATTTAAGAGGGAAAAAAATCACAAGCCATCATTTCAACACTATATGTTTACGATTCTTATAACACTGAGTTATATTAAGGAAATGTTTGTATTGCTGATGTAATCCTCCGTTATATTGCCTTATTTTTACCATTAACTGTTCTATTTTAAGTATCTAATAAAAAGTAATTCTCAGATAGCAGACAGACGTTGTATTTTCATCTTCATTTGGTTGTCTTAGGAAGGTAAACTAATTAATCCATTTTATTTTCAACTTAGTGGAAATAATAGTATATCAAGTTTGTTTCCTTAAAGCAGTGTTTCCCAAACTTATGACTTCTAAATTTCTCGTAACGCTGTGTACCAGTAATAAAAAATGAACTTATTTTTTACCATAAAAAAATTACGCAAAAGTTAAAAATCACAACTGGCTGTTGACACCAGTAATTATTAACTGTTAACTCTGCAAAAAATAGCCAATAGAAAAGTACGTAATCGGAAATTTTCATGACTAGCTTTGTTTTTTAAATGTTTTTTTTTTGAAATTTTCGTTTGTTGCAAGATAATTCGCATAAGAACGAGTACCCCTTTTAAACTGTTCCCGTACCCCTGGGGGTACGCGTACCACACTTTGGGAAACACTGCCTTAAAGATTGTATAAACGCGTGCAAAACAAAACTTCACAACAAAATCTCATTCTTCAGCTTTTACTGTATACCTTGTTTTTGCTTTTCTTTCCCTTTTAGGTTTGCTCTCAAATGCAACATTTTTTCAAGTGGAAAACTAATGATCAGACTTACCTTCACTTTTAAAGCGTTAAATAAAGTATGTACGAGCCTGAACAAGTAAACCTTGTTTCAGTGATTTTCATAAAATCAAAAAAAAAGGGAAATTTATTCTCGATTTGAAAATCCTTTCTACTCTTGATTTGCGAATGATAATTCATTCTTGATTTCAGAAGGTTTATATAGTTTTGTAAAGGCCGACTAAATTTCTATGTGAAAGGTTTGTTTACTCAAGCTTAATACAAACTTCATATAAACTAGTATAGTTAAATTTAACGTTGTTTAAAACTTGCATGGTTTGTTTGCTAATCATACATGAACCTTTTTGTGCTTTGTAATAAATGTCGTACCCGTTATTAAAAGCAACCTTACACTGCTATCTGATGTTGTCTCTCCTCTATTTGTAAGAGCCAGGAAAATATTTTCCAATTTCGAGTAGAGCTATACGCATATATAATGTAAAAATATATTTATTTTGTGAGATAATTACATTCAAAAAATTATCATAACTCTACTAGTCTCTTTTATCAAGTTATTTATGATATCATATGCCGAATAAATGATTAATTTTTGATTAAAAAAAGTTAGTTTTCTTGCTAAAAAATTATTTTCAGTATAAAGAATTTGCAAACAAAAAAAATAATAAAGTTTTAATTTTTTATTTAAAAAGCTTAATCTGCACATCAAACAATTTGCTGTATGGTTTTGTGTCTCTTGGCTGAAAAAAGAAAAAAGAAACGTACGCATGCAATAAAGAATTCGTTGTATTTCAGCCTATCGAACTTCGAAAACACCGTTTATTCTCACATTTTAATTAATAATGCTTCATCGTTCTAATTATATGCATTGTATTTATTATTGTTTTCGTCTTTATTTTCCTTTGAATAGTTTCAGAACTTAAATATGCTTTCGGTGTCCCTGTGCGATCTCTATTTATAATCATAAAAATCTGACAATAGAATTACGAACACAGATACAGCAAAGAAAACTTGATACAAATGGAACGATTAAGTAGCAATTTCACAAAACAGCACATCGATCATTGAAAATTTTATCCGGGTCATATTAAGCAAATGGATAACATTCGACATGTAACGCACCGATTTGCTATCGGAAAAAAAAAAGAATGTAATGAACGACCTTCAACATATTAAAACCTAATCCATCAGCATAGTTATTTCTTTATTTTTAGTTTCCTTCTTTTTTTTAAAGTTACATTTACTGAAATCATTGAATTGATTGAAAATTACAATAAAAGATATCATTTAAACGTCTCGGATAACGAGAAAATATCCTTAAAAAACTAAACAAATAATTACCTTTTATATTTTTTAAGGAAGCTGAGGAGAAAAAATAAAAGTAGTCGACCCTGAACTTGGCGTTCCACTGAAATCTTTTCCGTAACTTCATGATAGAGGTTTCTTTTTCCTTGAAGTAAATTTTAAAATGAAATTTTTAAAATGAAATTAAGTATGATTTACCAGTGGATAGAATGTATTCGTAAAACATGGTTCTAGTGTAGGTGTTTTTAATTATCGACTATGTCAAGCTACATCTATCAAAAGGTACCTCCAGTTAGAATCAAGTTAACATGTCTTACATATACTAGTGATTTTTTGGTTTATAATATTTGTATTTGTAGTGGTAGTTACGCCACATTAGTAACACAGTTAGGGGGGAGAGGCAAAAGGGGACATAAATCCCTAGCGCAGCTTCGGAAGGGCACTAAACAGAAGTAAAATAATTATAAATGAATTTCGAAGTAAAATAGTTTCATAAATGTTGCTTGTTTCATTAGCCAATTGCGGGCTAAGAAAGTTTTCTAATTTTTTATCCAATTCACTTCAATATGAATAAGTAACATAAAAAAATTTAATTAAATTCCTATTTAGATCAGAAAATAAAATTTTTATTTTAGTTACGTTTTATTGAATAATTAAAATTTCTTCTCTAAATTTCATTCTAAATCTAATCTAAAGTTAATTAATTAAATTTAATGTATGAATTAATATTTAAAAAAAACTGTATTAACATCAAGTGCCATTCACTACAAGTTTAAAAAAATTTAATTGAACTTAAGTGGATGAATAAAAAGTATTTTATTTCACGATTGAAAATTCGAACAAGATATAGGGTGAACTATAAGTAGGAATTGAAAAAGGATGTCTATTATACAACTCCAATTCAAAATATTAGAATAACCAAAAAAGGCATTGTATTACCTTATAAAATGCGTGATATCTTTAAAAATAAACAACGGTGGCGAACGGAAAAATTATTAACCGTCCACAATTAGTTGACGTATGATATTATTGTTCACACGCGCCTAAAGAAGTATTAGAGATTTTATAAAAAAATATTGAAATTTTTCAAAATATTAAAATATTTCCAGAGGCGATTCAAAATATTAGAATATCTGTAAAATTGTGTGATTGGTCAACGTTAATCATAAAATTTGCATAAGTTGCGCCACTGTAGAGCTAGTACGCGTATAAAGGCTCGTTTGAAAATCAGATTTAGTTAGTTGGGAGTTAAAATGGGTCGAACGAAAGACATACCGGACACTACCAAGACAGCGATTGTGACTCTACGCAATGAGGGAATTAGTCAACAAATGATTGCCAAAAAAGTGAATTGCTCTCAAGGAACTGTAAGTAAAATTTTAAAAGATTATTCTACAAATCAAAGTTTTAAAAATAATCGCTCAAATAGTGGTCGTAAACGAATAACCACACTGAGACAAGACAGAATGCTGAAACGTGTCGTCACTAAAAATCGCTTCAAGAGCTTGAGATTCATAAGTAGAAAGTGGAGAGAACAAGGAGTGGAT
>NC_092207.1:35075374-35087533 GCF_043381705.1 Parasteatoda tepidariorum | reverse complement strand
ATGACAAAAATATTTATTTCGCAATCTTCATGTGCATATTTTGAACATATGCATTTTATTTCATAAACTTGTTGATATTTCTCTCTTTTTATTGAATAGTTTGTTCTTTTTGAGATATTTTGGTGGGAAAAAGTTTTTAAACATGTAGTAGCTAGAATAACGAAGGGTTTAAAAGCTGATGATAAAGCGAAGTAAGTGACTGAAAAAGAATTAACTGCTTGTGTTTGGCCATCACCTTCTACATCAGAAAGCCTCCACAAGGTTTCTTATAAGTAGTCTTCTCAGACTATTTAAAAAGTGAACAGTTTGAGCGCATGAAACCAAATTCTATTTTAAGAGTGACTGAGAAGAATTTGTCATATATATTTGAAAATTGAAATCTGTATTGGTAGACAAGTAAATAAGACAAACTAATCATATTCAAAGATTTAAAAAAAAAATTTGGCATATATTTGCTACCACTTTCTTATTTTCACTAGATTTTCTATTAAAGGGCTCTAAGCTCTCTCGTAAACTGGTTTGCCTTCATAGTGGTCTGATCAGACTACCTATAAAAAATCGTGTGGTGGCTTTGCGCGCATTAGAGGTTATCTCGATTTCAAGCGGGGAAATGTTTTTACTCTTACTCACCCGAGCTGAAATGAACTCTGCGTCCGAGGTGGTGGTGCCAAGTGCCAACTCCTGGTGAACAAACTATACATGTTCACAGAGGGCTATTGTGACAGTCTGATTCACGTTGGACTTTCATATGGAGAACACCAGATACCCGTCACCACCAAGACAACATGATTGAACGACACCGATTTGGTGGTGCAGGATTGCTCGTTTTAGGTGGAAATATAAAAGGGCTCCTGAATAGATCTGCATGGTCAAATTGGAACCACGGCTGGCCAAACTTATCGGGACATCCTACTGGAACAACGTGTCCCTTTGTTTAGGGGTGCCCACGGCGCAGGATTTGTGTTTATGGACAACGACACTTGTCCTCACCGAGAAAACATCGGAAGCGAATTCCTTCAATCTGAGATTATATGAATGGCCAGCATTATCACCAGACTTGAATTCCATAGAACATGTATGAGACATGTTTGGCCGATAGGTTGCACGCCGTCAACCACCGTTTAATTGCGTTATTTATTTTAGAGATCTAGAAAATTCGAAGTAAAAATAACATTAAAAACCTCAAAATTCTGACCTCTTTTTCGTTTATGTCATCTTAAAACAGACATAATTTAAGCATTTTAACGCAGTCACATTTTGCAAATTAGTAGAGCTGCTCGTGCTCTTTCTTAAGCAACCTTTTTTTAGCTCAAAACGACTGACCTTGATTGATTGTTCAAGGCTTTCAATAATTATTATTCGTAATGATTCTAATGATATAAAATAGCAATAGCTTTTGAGTAAATCATAATATAAAAAAACTATTTCGCCCTAAATTTGCGATTAGAAATAGTGCTATCAACATTTTATATTTCAAATCTGTAGTTGTATTTCATTAGGCAGCAAATTGCCCAAAATAGTTTTTCGACTGCAAGTTTAACAGTTAATATTAATTTTAACTGCTCAAGAACTTGAATATTAGTCTTGATTTTATTTTTATCCATTGAATTTCTTGTACATTTTATAAACGTGTTTGATATTACAAGTTTCAAATCTAAGAAATTTTGCTTAGAAAAACAAAATGTAACGTAGACAAAAAATGGAGAAAAAGTTTCGAAAAAAATTCAAAAACTTTCGAACAGATTGGAATATTTAAAAAAGGCTCGTAATAAGTCTTCAATTCTTAAATAAATTCATTAAAAAAAGTTATTTAAATAAATTTAAAAAAAAAACATATTTTTCATTAAAAAAAAATTTCATTGCAATCTCAACGGAACTTGGATGAAAAGTCTCAACATTTTACCTTGTTCGTTTGCTTTCAAAATATAATAAGAACATTTAGATGGAACATAACGGAAACATAATGGACGGTAGACTCCTAAATCGTTTGAAATTCATAAGTGGAATGAGCCTTTTTTAAACTTTCCGAAATGAGAATTTTTCAATTTTCGTATTCAAATTTAAAGTAATTATCTGAAATAATTTTCATTTCAGCGAACTTACCGTAATACACATCTAATCTTAAAAGTGTGGAAATACCATATTCTAAACAAGCTGGTTGAATTCTTCCACCATTGGGATAAAAGTCCACATGACCAATAGGGTTAATTATTCCTAAATTAAGAACAGCTGAAACAGAAAGTATGAAGATTTTTTTTAAAAGAGAAGATGAATAAAATAAACTATTTTAAATCCAAAAAAAAAGTGTAAGTGTCCTTAGTATTGATATATTTTGCTTTGGCTGTATTAATAAAATATTAGAATAAATCTCTTTTTTTGTGGAAATAATCGTGTGAGCTGATGGCGAGATTATACCTTTTCCTCATTTTGTTTTCCTGCTTTTTAATTGTTTCTTTTTTCAATTTTTAAATACTTCTTTAAAATATTTTAGTTTAATAACTTTTCTTCTACTCTTTTTAAAAATCCTTACATTTTTTCCATGTTTTTTTCTGTATTTTTATTTTAGTCAAATAAATTAAAAATAATTTAGATTACGAAATAAAAAAAGAGGATTTTTATGTTACATCCCCACTCCCTAAAAAATTTAGCTACCATCTAAGAATTTTTAGAAAAAATATTGTCTATTTGTAATACTTTCCTTTGGTAAAAAGCACATTAACCATGAGAAGAAAAAATTTTTAATCTTAAAATACAATCAACATATAAAATTATTATGAGTTATAAGAAACAAAATCTTGTAATAATCATAAAAATTTAATACGCAATTTGCTGCAGATAATTGCTCGTAGACCTACTTTGCAATTAAATTAATTTTTTTTTTCAAATTTAATAATTTTTTTAACTCGCTGTCAGTTCGGTTCAAAATCATTTGTTCATATTTCTTCTTCATTCATATATAACATTGCTTTTTTAATCCTTCATATTGACTTTTCCTTTTTATAAAAAGATATTTACCAGATTTGTTTTTTTTTTCACAAGGCAACTTTACAAAGCATAATAGAAGTTGACAGTTTTCTTTCACATTTCAAAATCTCTTTTTTTTTTCTGGATTAGTACTCACGAAAACATTCTCCTCCGCCGGTATGAATAACGTCCACAAATTTGGCATTTTTATATGATAGTTTTCCATTATTAATATCTTCTTTGGAGGCAGGAACCGCTCCTGGATCTAGAACTGAATCCAAGAGAAAAAGAACTGGATGAAAACAAGCTTGGCGAATATCGATAAAGAGAAACAGCTTTGAAAAATAAGATATAATAACCATGACAGAATTTGCAAATAAACTATGACGGACTACTTTGTAGTATTAAAGAGAAATTCTATCAAATAATATAGCTTTTTTATGTAAAGTTCTTGTTCTTTTTCAGTAGTGTCAATAAAATTCCCTAATTTTACCAGTAATTAACCTCTAACCTCTCTAATTAACCTCTAATTTCTCTCATTAACCTCTAACTACTGGGCTACCACGGCGCGTTTTTTTTCTGATTTTATAAAATATAATGACTCCCTCGGGAAATTTAATGATTTTATTTTATTTCATAACTATCATAACCGTCGTTAAACAGCCGACCCAATTTTTCGTCACGACTACCAATGTTCAACTCCGTATCTTTGTAGTTTTGAATCCAATCCAGAAGACAAGGTAACTCCTGGATCAAGTGTTGGCAGAAATTTGCCTTCCTGGAGGACTTTTTGAAAGAACTAACCGCTCAAGGAAACCACAAAAACTGCCCATGGTTAGTCTGACGGCAAGGAAACTCTAACACATGATCCGTCTACCACTGAGGATATTTCATGTAAGCACTGTGGTCGGAGCAAGCTGGATGCATATTCATATCGACCATCCATTGCTGGGATTTGAACCCGGTTCACCTCATTAGAAGGCAAACGCTCTGTTCCCTGAGCATGATTTAATGATTTAATAGTAAAATATCACTTATATCATTGTAATTAATTAAGCGTTTTGCAATCCTTATTAAGAAGGAAATTAAACAAATTAAGAATCGCAAATTATCAAGAGAGGAAATTTCTGCAGGGTTATTCATAATTCCCTCCGGGGTTACGAAGCGTTATATTAAAAAAACGAAGACGAATATGGCAAAAAAGAACATATGAAATTATTCCGAAAGTATTCAAGTTTTAATTCAAGCAGTTGCCGGTAGATGGCAGTAACATGTACCACTGAAGCCAGTTGTAGTAAAGAAAAATGGCGTTTATAGGCGGAGGGAATTAAATAACCCTGTATTAAAATCAGGCTCATCATTACCTATGCCTATTAAATCAAAATAGTAGATTAAAAATAATCAGAGATCAATTTATATGTCTATTGAAGTTCAAAGGCGTTTTCTATTGAAATGTAAATGTTTAAAAAACTATTTGAAAAATTGGTTTGCTAGTTTGTTACATCTTAGTTAGCAATAAAATTGATTTATTGTATGCTCCAGTTATTCCTTGTCACCCTGCATTATTTAAACTTAAATGAAATTTTAAATAGATAATAGCTACATAGCTATCATTTTGCACTAATTATAAAAACAAAATTTCAAATTCCAACTTAATTTATATTTAGTAATAACTATTTAAAATCAAGAATCTGATATCAAAGATCTACAGTTTTTTTGCTGCAACATTATCTTTTGTAGTTATGTACTGGACTGATCTCTATGGAACGGTCCTCAGAAGGTAAGCGAAGTCAAGCATCACTAGCTGCGGTCAGTGTGCGAGTGGATGACCTCCTCGATCAACCTGCGAAGGGACCGAGTGCGTACGGTATTGGTCCGCGTTAAGCTGTTCTACCTTAAAACGCTAGACGTCGCAATCAAAGAGGGTGTCAGGGATGGGATAGCCTGGTCGGTAGGGTGATGGGCCCATGTCTGAGAGTTCGTGGGTTCGAACCCCACCGGCTGAACACTCCCCGTGTAGTAAAGTAAATGATGCACGTTAAATCTGTCGAGTCACAAAAGTTCTCCATGTCCCCATAACAAATCAATATCTATGGGGGTATTGAATTGGAGATCGATTGTTCTCTGATTCAGGTCAAAATTACGATCTGTGGATGAATGAATGGATGTACGAATGGGTCCGCCCTATAAAACGGATGTGACGTTTGGTGTGGAAGAAGTCGTATTCTTGGCAATAGATGGCGCTACTGAAAAACACGAAACGCACACTCTGCCGGTTTCACCAAGCAGGCTTGCCCGTTAGCAAGTGGCATTAGAACCATCCAATAGGGTGCCATTGCCTCTGCAAAGGATCAAAATTGTGATGGCACATCTTTGAGTCATCCTCGGGAATCTTTCCAGACCTCCGTTAATAGTCTATTGAGTAGCTTCAGTGCGAAATAAATAAACTATAACAACAACTATCTTTTGTGATTTCTACTACACTGCCAAATTTACTTGATGCAAAGTGTTTTTTAAATATTTACTTACAAGTCAACCTTCGAACTATGTTTTCTTCATTTTGATCTCTGATGACTTTTGCTGCCATACCCACTAAATACGAACCGTAACTGTGGCCAATGAGATGAAACTTGTCTCCTTTTATACCAGTTCTATTCTAGATGGAAAAAAAAATTCTTTTTTCTAAAACCACTTTAAGAAAAAGAAAGCGATTGATGTCAAATATGTTTAATATTAATCGATTTGTTGAACCTCAATATCCTGCAACTTTGCTTGCAACCATAACTTCTCTAATTACTTTTGACCAACGCTATCCGGACGAGTATTATTCAATTTCCGTTTTTTTTTGTTGTTGTGTGGAGCTTTTTTATTAATCCCTATTTTGACTGCCTGTTAAAGCCATTTAAGTATTAAATTAAAGAATGACCTCACTGATAAAATAAGCTAATTATATTATTTTCTTACATTTTACGTATTTTATTAAAAATATTCAATTTCTTATAAATATTTCAAACCTTCACGAGTCATATTGTCGAAATCGTATGCGAAATATTCCAATACGCGATCTATTTATGCAAAAGACATTTAATTTTTTTAATAGTTGAATTTGTTTCTTTAATTTGACTCTTTTAGTGCCCCTTCCCGGTTTGCCCGATACTGTTATAATTTTTTTTTAAAAAAATCAAGTGCCACTGCCTGGAAGTTCGATATAGCCTACACCAGGGGTCGCCAAACTTTTTTGGTCATCGACCCCTATATAATTTTTCGAAATCTCCATCGACCCCCGCAAAAGTAATTTTCTGTTAATTAAAATAAAACTATATTAGATACTGTGTTTGTACATTTATTTTATGATTTTAAACATTTATTAAAGTAATAGTACATTGTGAAACAATAGTTTTATGAAAAATATATTAATGTTGAAATTTAAATACCTTAATATTTATTAAATAGTAAGTAATTATAAGCAAGTAGAAATAATAAGTCACTACAGATTTATTGCTTCTTAATCAATGAGATGGGTGTGTCTGGTATTTTTTTGCAAGGTTCGCTATATTGGGTTCAAAATTGGTCAATTTTAATTTTCGTCAAAATTGGTCAATTTTGTAATTTTTGTAAAAAAATACAAAGTGTGCTATAGTTTTGTCGCGGACTGTACTAATCCATATTATTAATGCTTACCTTCTTTTTTGTGCATTGATAATTAAAATTGATATCTAAACCAAACGAATGGTTTTATCGAAACAATAACTAATTATCCAAAACTATAAAAGTTTTAATAATGACACTGCAAATATTCAACACAGTTTGCAAAGATAGCTGAAACTGCGTATGATATTTGCATTTGTAACGTCAATGCTCGTCACACGTGACATTTGGACAAGCGCACATATGCATATGACTTATAAACTGCGCTGAGTTCGTGCCACTGCGCGGTGGTACGTAAATACTTGTTTCACCCCAATAAATATACGTTTATTAATTTATGTTTTATAAAGAAACTGATATTGAGTCAATTATAAAAAAAAATCACAAATTTCACATACTTAATTAGGCATGCGTGATTTGCGTATTGAGAACTGTTTTTTTTTTTCGACCCACAATCGACCCTTCCGATTCGGATCGACCCCCATTCGCCCCCCTGTCTCAGATCGACCCCCGCTTTTGTTAAATAGACCCCTGGGGGTCTATATAGACCACTTTGGCGACCTCTGGCCTACACTAATGTTTTTCTTTTTTAAAGTTAAGCGCCACTACCTGATATACTCCACCCTAATGTGTTTTAAGGTTAAATGTCACTGTCCGATATACATTTATAAGGAGAGGCAATTATCCTGCAATAACCACGCTATAATTAGTATTTTTAAGGTTAAGTATTATTTCTCGGAATACCCTACCATACTATTTGTAGCAGTAAAGGGTTACTGTTTCTAATTCTTTTATTTAATAATAGTGTTTTGACTATTATAAAATGAAAAATTCGAAAAATGTTTGAATTGTAAAGCATGAAACTTTTGCGTCATTTTAAAGAATTCACTTTTTAATGGAAAATGGCCAAATTTGAGCGAAATTAGTTGAATAGTTCCTGAGAAATTTAATTTTGGAAAAAATCGTTTTTTTAAATGCTGAATACTTTAAAAGCTGAGTTCTGAAATTTAAAAACAGTTGTAACGTATTAAGATACTGAAATGGGCTGAAATTGAAAATCAATCCCATAACTGGACAAATTAGAGGAAAAATATCAGTTTTTTTTGTCGTATGCCTGTTTAGGCAGTGGGGGTGCGATTGTTCCTGTTTTCAGTGGCGCCATCTATGGCCAGGAATTCGACTTCTGCCACGCCATTCACACAACCACAACCCGTTTATAGGGCGGGTTACATTCACACACAAAGGAGAAAGGACATAGTACACACAGAGAGCGAAATAAACATCCATGCCTTGCCCGGGATTCGAACCCAGGACCTTTCTGATGCAAGGACAGTTCCCTACCCCCTACACAGGCCGGTCAACAGAAACATCAGTTGATGTAGTTTTTGCAAACCATGACTTGAAATGTTGTATCATTTATGAAAATCTATTCTGCTACCACGTTTTCCTAAAGTAAGGTTGTAAAAAAATTGATTAATGGTTAATCACTTAACTGCAATTACAGATTTCTCATTAGTAATTCTCTCTCTTTTATAATTCTCTTTTTCCTCTCGTTTGTAAATAATCGTCATAATATTTCCTTTCAATTTATTTTCTTCGTCTATATTTGGCATTTTTTCATGTTTTGATTTATTTCCTTTATCTTATAGTTTTTATTTATAGATTTTTTAATAGTAACATACCATGATATTTTGAATAACAAAAGCTGCTTGTTCGCCTGCGACGAGAGAGTTCTGAGCCGCTGCTGCTAGATCTGGTGTGTTGCCCCATGTCCAGTCGACGAGAACAACATTGTACTTTCCTCTTATAAAAAGTTGCGTTTTTATTTCCTAAAAAAGTGATTCTATTTTATTTTCTGTAGATAGAAAATATGAGAGATAAAAAGTAAACTATCTGAAGACATTAGACGATGGCATTGTAAATGCAAATGTAATGGAAAGTAAATGTAGAGAGTTAGGAGTTATTCATATGGTGCTTAGTCTTCACCGAATTCGCAAAAAAATTTAAAGTTAAGAAGGAAAAAAACTAAGGGAAAGAATTCTAATAACGACATTTTAAAAAGAAAACTTGCTTAAAAAAAAAAAAAAAAAAAAAAAAAAAAAAAAAAAAAAAAAAAAAAAAAAAAAAAAAAAAAAAAAAAAAAAAAAAANAAAATGCTGCCTATTCACGGATTCACGACGTTAGTATATCACGTGATTCAAAATATTGCTCGTAGTAAAACTAGCATATACTGTTGGAAGTGATGTCCCAAATTCTTGACAGATGAATTTTTATGTATACGTCGCACGTATACATAAAATATACGTATTATGTATACGTTATGTATACCAAACCTAATATTGGGTTTACGGCTATTAATTTTAAACTCCGTAATCTTGTAATTTTGAACCTAATCCAGAAGGCAAAGGAATTCCTGGATCAACTTTTAGGAGAAACTTGTCTTCGTGGTGGACTTTTTAATGCAACTAACCTGAATTTGTATTACACGGTGAGGAAACCCCTGAAAACCTTCCACGGTTAGCCTGACGGCAAGGGTACTCTAACCCATGACTCGTCTACCACTGAGGGTATTTTGTGTCAGCACTGTAGTCGGTGCAAGCCGGATGAGGAATTCGTATCGACCAGCCATTGCTGGGGCTCGAACCCGGTTCATCTCATTGGAAGGCGAACGCTGTATCCCCTGGGCCATCATGACGGGTTAAAGGCTAATTGAAGAATCTGGATCTTTGCAAATATTGTAATGCAATATTTAAATGCAATACGCATTACTTAAAATGATATGCAATATGCATTATTTAAATGTAATATGCAATATTTAAATGCAATATGCAATATTTAAATGCAATACGCAATACTTAAAATGATATGCAATATGCATTATTTAAATGCAATATGCAATATTTAAATGCAATATGCAATATTTAAATGCAATATTTAAATGCAATATGCAATATTTAAAATGACATGCAATATGCATTATTTAAATGCAATATGCAATATTTAAGTGCAAATGCAATATTTAAAATGACCTGTGTATTTTTTAAATTATTTTTTTAGTGTGCCTGACAACTTTTTAGGTTAATTACAGTTAGCTTATAAACCTGCAGACTAAGTAAGAAATTAGTAAAGTTTTACTCTCCATACTAAATTTGCTTAGACTTACAGCAATAAACTTTCAATAAGGGTATATGCAATAATCTCTCACTACTCCTGGCTCACTAAACACAGCAAAAACTAATTCAGACGAATTGCCTAATGAATAATCTACTGTCTTTATGTTGTCTAATGAATAATGAATATGCTATTAATCTGCATAATGATATGTTTTCTCACTGGAATGAAGCCTAAAAGGAAACAGGTTGCTTGGAAAATCATAGACACTTTTCCAGGTAAAATACCAACGGTCGTCAATAGTGCAGCTCTGCCCGGGATCGATCCCCGGCTCAGACACTGGATTTTTGGGATGCAGAAAATCCTCAGCGGCCATGTCGTATGATTATGCGGCATGTAAAAGATCCCTGGAGTGTCTTAATGGCTCTTGGCACTTCCGGCAAAATTAAAATTCCTAGTGCACTTCAGTATCCGAATAAGAGTCTCGGTGCTGCCATCTAGTGTGGCAGAAACTATACGTCCAAATTAACATGGCCAACGGTATCTCACCCATTGTGGTGGTTCTGAAAGAGGGGATGCCACTTATGGAGAACGCACTAGGTCTGCTCATGTGTGTGCACTCGTGCAACTCATTGGAAATAAAAGGGGAAAAAATTATTTAAATGTTTTTTTTTATGCCTGGGTGTTGGACAAAAAACTATTAAGCATGAAGTATTTTATTTGAAAAATAGTCTTTAAATCCAGTGTCTCATTTGAGGGTTTATTATGAATTATTAAAAACTGAAGTTTTTTATATTCGGTTACAAAACGTTTTTAAACAGCAATATAGAACTAATGTATATAAATAATGGCTTTCGAATAACAGTAATAAATCCAAATAAATCACACACTTTTCATCTGCTTTCCTTAAAAGTTTTGTAGGAGGTTAAAATTTCATTTTTAAGGATATTTTGATTTTTTTTAAAGAAAAAGTAATGTTTATGCTGAATGTTAATCCTTAAACATCAATAAAAATAATAAAGCCTTAACAGTCGTATTTTCTGCTAGAAATTAAAATTTTAATGACGTCACGGGTATGAAAATTTTTAAGGATTATTCCGACGGTATTTGTCATTTATATTTCTCACTGTCTGATCAGAAAATTGATTCGTAAAAGTGTGCACTAGATTGTACACATTGTGTTTCAAGTTCTTAAATCTGATTTATCGTCTTTTCTTTTGGCTTGACATTGTTCCCTATAATATGCTTAATAAGCATTTAAAAAATGCAAGAAAATTTGGATCTTACTCTCTGCCAAGCTGTTCTACAGATCCCATCCAACCAACCATGCGCAACAAGAACTGTATCGGCTTCTGGATCAAAATCACTGTCATCAGGCAATTCGCCACCACATTTGTGCAATGGTTCAGCTTTTTCGGAGTTTTTTGGCGTGAAAAGAACAAATATCGTCTCTGGCGGATTGTCTCCTATTTGTTCCGTTTTTGCCGTGTAGGCCTCAGCTATAGAAGTATTGCACCCTTCGTAATGGACATTTTCAAAACAACCGTTTGCTTCCTTCAGAAGCCCAGTGAAAAAATCGTAAGCTGAAAATAAATACAGAAATAAATTAAATAATGACTATTTTGATACTTAATGAATCAGTGAATTATCCTTTATCATAGGATCATAAGTTATGGTATATCAGTGAAGAAGTAGTGAATTAATTGAAATATTAAGGTGGTAGAGAAGAAATTCTTTAACAGTTTCTTTCGGATCGATTAGCAATCCAAATTAGCTTCGCTCATTGGAAAGAGTCCATCTTTTTGATGAGTCATTGAAGATACAGTTTTAACAACAGTGATGGACGGATCATGGGATGGAATCCCATTGTCTTCGGGCTAAGTCTGAATATTTTTCCACTCCATGAAACGCAAATATGGTTTAGTTATATCAAAAAGTTCTTCTAAAAATCCAGTTTATCCCAATGCTTGAGCCAGGAGTTCTTCTGGATTGGGTTCAAAATTACAAAACCACCGAGCTGAACATTGATGGTCGCGAACTCAGAAATGGTTCAACTGTTCAACGTCGGTAATAAAATAAAATTAAAACCATGAACGCTACTTTTTAATATGAGCACAACCTGCTTACTGCTCATACAAATTTCACAATATACATCATTTCGTTCAAGGAGAAAAAGTCTCCATCTCTGTGGTAAGTTTTTTCTCGGAGGAGTAAGAACTAAGAATCTTATTCCTCCCTCTTTGGGAAAATGCCACTCGTTATGAAAAGAGACGATGCGTCAATCCGAAAATGTACTGCAAAAAAAAGTAAACAAGCGAAGTATAAGTTTAAAATAATCAGGCGTAACTAACTACACATAAAAGTAAGAGTCTAGAGAAATATGGCTCCTCCGTAAACAGTTTAAAAAATTGTAAATTTTATCACATTCAGAACATA